>NW_020665405.1:750037-759328 GCF_002925995.2 Terrapene triunguis
ACCAGCTGAGCGGCGAACAGCAGAGGCTAACAGAGGGAGTTTGCCTGTGGAGAGCGCACTGAGGCTTTCATCTGCAGGTTTCTCTGAGTAGTTCCTGCAACAGCTGAGGAAGCTCTTAAGAGGAAGGTGATATGGAAGGTGAGCGATCAGCTGTTGTAACCTGCACAGGTTGTGCCATGTTTATCTTTCTTCCACAGGACAGAAGCGACTTTGTCTGTACAAAGTGCAAGCTGGTCTCCATATTGGAAGAGAAGGTTCGAGGTCTGGAGAAACGAGTATCGACTCTGCGTTGCATAAGGGAAAATGAAGATTTCCTGGACAGACGTCAGGAGATGCTTCTACGGCCACAATGTTCTGAAGATTCAGAGCCGCCGCAGCAGGGACAGAAGGATGGTGAAGAAGTTTGGCAGCATGTGACCTCCAGAAGGAGAAAGAGGAGGGTCCATGTACCAGCAATGGAGATACAGGTGAGCAATCGTTTCCATGTTCTCTCTACAGATACTAATGCGGAGAGTGGACTAGATGACACATCTGAAGGAAGGGAGCAGAAGGAGACTCCACCGATTGGAAGGCAAAAGATGCACTGTCCTAGGGATGGGGGTTCCACGACCACCATTCCCAAGAGGAGGAGGAGGGTGGTGGTGGTCGGGGACTCCCTCCTCAGGGGGACTGAATCATCCATCTGCCGCCCCGACCGGGAAAACTGAGAGGTCTGCTGCTTGCCAGGAGCTAGGATACACGATGTGACGGAGAGACTGCCGAGACTCATCAAGCCCTCGGATCGCTACCCCTTCCTGCTTCTCCACATGGGAACCAATGATACTGCCAAGAATGACCTTGAGCGGATCACTGCAGACTACGTGGCTCTGGGAAGAAGGATAAAGGAGTTTGAGGCGCAAGTGGTGTTCTCGTCCATCCTCTCTGTGCAAGGAAAAGGCCTGGGTAGAGACCGTCGAATTGTGGAAGTCAACGAATGGCTACGCAGGTGGTGTCGGAGAGAAGGCTTTGGATTCTTCGACCATGGGATGGTGTTCCAAGAAGGAGGAGTGCTAGGCAGAGACGGGGTCCACCTAACGAAGAGAGGGAAGAGCATTTTCGCCAGCAGGCTGGCTAACCTAGTGAGGAGGGCTTTAAACTAGGTTCACCGGGGGAAGGAGACCAAAGCCCTGAGGTAAGTGGGGAAATGGGATCCTGGGAGGAAGCAAGAGCAGGAGAGCGCAAGAGGGGAGGACTCCTGTCTCATACTGAGAAAGAGGGACGATCGATCAGTTATCTTAAGTGCCTATACACAAATGCAAGAAGCCTGGGAAACAAGCAGGAAGAACTGGAAGTCCTGGCACAGTCAGGGAACTATGATGCGATTGGAATAACAGAGACTTGGTGGGATAACTCACATGACTGGAGTACTATCATGGATGGATATAAACTGTTCAGGAAGGACAGGCAGGGCAGAAAAGGTGGGGGAGTTGCATTGTATGTAAGAGAGGAGTATGACTGCTCAGAGCTCCGGTATGAAACTGCAGAAAAACCTGAGAGTCTCTGGATAAAGTTGAGAAGTGTGAGCAACAAGGGTGATGTCGTGGTCGGAGTCTGCTATAAACCAGACCAGGGGGATGAGGTGGACGAGGTGTTCTTCCAGCAACTAACAGAAGTTGCTAGATCGCAGGCCCTGGTTCTCATGGGAGACTTTAATCACCCTGATATCTGCTGGGAGAGCAATACAGCAGTGCACAGACAATCCAGAAAGTTTTTGGAAAGTGTAGGGGACAATTTCCTGGTGCAAGTGCTGGAGGAACCAACTAGGGGCATAGCTTTTCTTGACCTGCTGCTCACAAACAGGGAAGAATTAGTAGGGGAAGCAAAAGTGGATGGGAACCTGGGAGGCAGTGACCATAAGATGGTCGAGTTCAGGATCCTGACACAAGGAAGAAAGGAGAGCAGCAGAATACGGACCCTGGACTTCAGAAAAGCAGACTTTGACTCCCTCAGGGAACAGATGGGCGAGATCCCCTGGGAGAATAACATGAAGGGCAAAGGGGTCCAGGAGAGCTGGCTGTATTTTAAAGAATCCTTATTATGGTTGCAGGAACAAACCATCCCGACGTGTAGAAAGAATAGTAAATATGGCAGGCGACCAGCTTGGCTTAACAGTGAAATCCTTGCTGACCTTAAATGCAAAAAAGAAGCTTACAAGAAGTGAAAGATTGGACAAATGACCAGGGAGGAGTATAAAAATATTGCTCAGGCATGCAGGAGTGAAATCAGGAAGGCCGAATCACACTTGGAGTTGCAGCTAACAAAAGATGTTAAGAGTAACAAGAAGGGTTTCTTCAGGTATGTTAGCAACAAGAAGAAAGTCAAGGAAAGTGTGGGCCCCTTACTGAATGAGGAAGGCAACCTAGTGACAGAGGATGTGGAAAAAGCTAATGTACTCAATGCTTTTTTTTGCCTCTGTCTTCACAAACAAGGTCAGCTCCCAGACTGCTGGACTGGGCAGCACAGTATGAGGAGGAAGTGACCAGCCCTCTGTGGAGAAAGAAGTGGTTCGGGACTATTTAGAAAAACTGGATGAGCACAAATCCATGGGGCCGGATGCGCCGCATCCGAGGGTACTAAAGGAGTTGGCGGATGTGATTGTGGAGCCATTAGCCATCATCTTTGAAAACTCATGGCGATCGGGGGAGGTCCCGGATGACTGGAAAAAGGCTAATGTAGTGCCCATCTTTAAAAAGGGGAAGAAGGAGGATTCGGGGAACTACAGGCCAGTCAGCCTCACCTCAGTCCCTGGAAAAATCATGGAGCAGGTCCTCAAGGAATCAATTATGAAACACTTAGAGGAGAGGAAAGTGATCAGGAACAGTCAGCATGGATTCACCAAGGGGAAGTCGTGCCTGACTAACCTAATTGCCTTCTATGAGGAGATAACTGGCTCTGTGGATGAGGGGAAAGCAGTGGATGTGTTATTCCTTGACTTTAGCAAAGCTTTTGATACGGTCTCCCACAGTATTCTTGCCGCCAAGTTAAAGAAGTATGGGCTGGATGAATGGACTGTAAGGTGGATAGAAAGCTGGCTAGATCATCGGGCTCAACGGGTAGTGATCAATGGCTCCATGTCTAGTTGGCAGCCGGTTTCAAGCAGGGTGCCCCAAGGGTCGGTCCTGGGGCCGGTTTTGTTTAATATCTCTATTAATGATCTGGAGAATGGTGTGGACTGCACTCTCAGCAAGTTTGCAGATGACACTAAACTAGGAGGCGTGGTAGATACGCTGGAGGGTAGGGATCAGATACAGAGGGACCTAGACAAATTGGAGGACTGGGCCAAAAGAAACCTGATGAAGTTCAACAAGGACAAGTGCAGAGTCCTGCACTTAGGACGGAAGAATCCTATGCACTGCTACAGACTAGGGACCGAATGGCTAGGTAGCAGTTCTGCAGAAAAGGACCTAGGGGTCACAGTGGACGAGAAGCTGGATATGAGTCAACAGTGTGCACTTGTTGCCAAGAAGGCTAATGGCATTTTGGGCTGTATAAGTAGGGGCATTGCCAGCAGATCGAGGGACGTGATCGTTCCCCTTTATGCGACATTGGTGAGGCCTCATCTGGAGTACTGTGTCCAGTTTTGGGCCCCACACTACCAGAAGGATGTGGAAATATTGGAAAGAGTCCAGCGGAGGGCAACAAAAATGATTAGGGGTCTGGAGCACATGACTTATGAGGAGAGGCTGAGGGAACTGGGATTGTTTAGTCTCCAGAAGAGAAGAATGAGGGGGGATTTGATAGCTGCTTTCAACTACCTGAAAGGGGGTTCCAAAGAGGATGGAGCTCGGCTGTTCTCAGTGGTGGCAGATGACAGAACAAGGAGCAATGGTCTCAAGTTGCAGTGCGGGAGGTCTAGGTTGGATATTAGGAAACACTATTTCACTAGGAGGGTGGTGAAGCACTGGAATGCTTTACCTAGGGAGGTGGTGGAATCTCCTCCTTCCAAGGCCCGGCTTGAAAAAGCCCTGGCTGGGATGATTTAGTTGGGAATTGGTCCTGCTTTGAGCAGGGGGTTGGACTAGATGACCTCCTGAGGTCCCTTCCAACCCTGATATTCTATGATTCTATGATTCTAATGACACCAAGATCTCTTTCTTGAGTGGTAACAGCTAATTTAGACCCCATCATTTTATATGTATAGTTGGGATTGTGTTTTCCAATGTGCATTACTTTGCATTTATCAACACTGTATTTCATTTGCCATTTTGTTGCCCAGTCACCTAATTTTGAGTGATCCCTTTGTAAGTCTTCGCAGTCTGCCTGAGACTTAACTATCTTGAGCAATTTTGTATCATCTGCAAATTTTGCAACCTCACTGTTTACCCCTTTTTCCAGATCATTTATGAATATGTTGAATAGGACTTGTCCCAGTACAGACCCCTGGCCAACACCACTATTTACCTCTCTCCATTCTGAAACTTGACCATTTATTCCTACCTTTGTTTGTTATCTTTTAACCAGTTACCAATCCATGAGAAGACCTTCCCTCTTATCCCATGACTTTTTAGTTTGCTTAAGAGCCTTTGGTGAGGGACCTTGTCAAAGGCTTTCTGAAAATCTAAGTACACTATATCCATTGGATCCCCCTTGTCCATATGCTTGTTGACCCCCTCAAAGAATTCTAGTAGATTGGTGAGGCATGATTTCCCTTTACAAAAACCATGTTGACTCTTCCCTTAACAAATTATGTTCATCTGTGTGTCTGACAATTTTGTTCTTTACTATAGTTTCAACCAGTTTGCCCGGTACTGAAGTCAGACTTTCTGGTCTATAAGGAGCTATAAACTGGTTTAGAGCAGGTAGAGGGGGATAAAGGCTTTGGAAGTTGGGGCTCTTTTACTTTCCTGTTACAAACCCCAACCCTGGAGGAGCAGATCCCTCTGACAGGACTGTTGCACCTTCACACTGAGTTGTCTCCCTGTATCCAACTCTCCTGGGTGGGTGTGAAAATCTAATGTCTCTGGGCATCAGCTCTGCACTGGTCACAGGGGGATCATAATCCTTCCTTTTCTTTCCCCTGTCTGTCTGGTCTATATACTGTGAGCTCTTTGGGGCAGGATCAGTCTCTCGCTATGTGTCCATGTAGCACCCACCATGATGGGGCCTGATCTCAGTGAAGGTTACAGACACTACTGGTAGGCACACAGTACTACTCTAGACTAACCTCCGATGATCTCACCCACTGTTCAGACGTTTCACACTCAGCTCAGGAGCCCTGTGATCACTCCCTCTTCGGGGAGGGGACTGTGTGTTCCTTCCCATCTCCAGCGCCCAGCACTATGGGGCCCCGATCCCTCACGGGGCCTTGGGATAGTACCACATACAAATAACGAATCTTAACAATTTGCAGTGAATGAGCCTAGCCCAACAACTGGTTCAGCCCAGCGGGGGATGAGCCACACAACGAAAAAATCCAAAGGAATCTGCATTTTAACCAGGATTTCACAGGATCCCCTCACGGCATTGGAACCATTCACTCAGCGCCCACAAGCCTGACGCTACCATGCACTTACTATTATAATTCATTGTGCTGCCCTGGCACAAACACACAGGAAATGACTGTTCTGTTCCAACAGCATCTCCACAGCGTGTCTTCGCACCTTCCCCTCGTCCTCAGCTCTCTAAGAGCTCTGCCCTCTGTGCGTCTCCCCGGACAACACAGAACAGACCTGCCACCATCCATCCCCCGCTCAGCCTGGAGGCCCCCACAAGACCTCCCAGTGACATGACTGAGGAACACACTGTGTTTGTGTCTGAGACTCTCTGCTGGAGAGGCACAAGCTGTATCCTTCAGCAACGAGAATGGGGAGCAACAATCGTTTGCCTGTCGGGCTCCTCACAGAGGGCCGTTGCCCTGTCACTGTT
This sequence comes from Terrapene triunguis, assembly GCF_002925995.2. NCBI lineage: Eukaryota > Metazoa > Chordata > Testudines > Emydidae > Terrapene > Terrapene triunguis. The sequence continues at coordinate 755,942 of NW_020665405.1, forward strand.
ATACGTATACATCAGCTCGTAGACAGCTCTTCTGCTGAGGAATGTTTTGTCCTCGGTATAAATTAAAAGCATATTGGACCATAATGGGATGAGTGGGTGTGTAGCGTGGCCATGGCCAGCCCTTCTGTGCATCTGATCAATCCTCTGCAGACTCGGTGAATCCAGCAAAGCCAGAACAAAGCAGTATTTCCCCAGACAGGTATACAAATGTTTCTCTGGGAGCAGGAAAGCAAAGTTTTGCAACCCCCTCAGCAATGGAAATATATCATGCAATACAGATCCCAGATGGTACCTTTTAACATTCACTCCCTGCATCAGAACAATCCTACTGGATCTAGGAGTGGCGTGTTGGATTCTTCTCTGGATCACAGGTTCTCTGGGGGTGGATGGGGTGAAAAATAAGCGGGGTCCTGATGCATCAGTGTGTCACCCCCATTGGAGTTACAGCAGCATAAAACTAGGGCCAGGTCGGGGTGATTCTGGCCTGAGTTTGATCAGTCTCCATTGCAGACTGTCTTCCTATCTGCAACTGGCTGGGGAGTCTCTCCCCTAGGAGATGGTGCTCAGGAGCTACCTAACCCCCATGTGCTCACAAGACCCCAGTGTACTCTCTGTCTCTCTCCTACATTCACAGAAATGTTGGGCTGGAAGGGATCTAGTCCAGCCCTGCAACTGAAAGCAGGACCAAGTATCCCTAGACCAGGGATAGGCAGCCTATGGCACGCGTGCCAAAGATGGCACATGAACTGATTTTCAGTGGCACTCACACTGCCTGGGTCCTGGCCACCGGTCTGGGGGGCTCTGCATTTTAATTTAATTTTAAATGAAGCTTCTTAACCATTTTAAAAACCTTATTTACTTTACATACAACAATAGTTTCGTTATATATTATAGACTTATAGAAAGAGACCTTCTAAAAATGTTAAAATGTATTACTGGCACGCGAAACCTTACATTAGAGTGAATAAATGAAGACTCGGCACATCACTTCTGAAAGGTTGCTGACCCCTGCCCTAGACCACCCCTGACAGGTGATTGTCTAATCTGTCCTTAAAAACCTCCACTGAGAGTGATTCCACAACCTCCCTTGGGAGCCTATCTCAGAGCTTAACTACCCTTATAATTAGAAAGTTTTTCCTAATTTCTAACCTAAATCTCCCTTGATGCAGATTAATCCGATTACTCCTTGTCCTACCTTCAGTGGACATTGAGAAAAATTGATGGCTATTCTCTTTATAATAGCCCTTAGCATATTTGAAGATTGTAACCAGGTCCCCCCTCAGTCTTCTTTTCTCAAGACTAAACATGCCCAGTTCTTTTAACCTTTCCTCAGAGGTCCTCAAAGTTTGTCTAGACCTTTTATCATTTTTGTTGCTCTCTTCTGGACTCTTTCCAATTTGACCACATCTTGCCTAATGTGGGGCACCCACAACTGGATACAGAACTCCAGCTGAGGCCTCACCAGTGCCAAGTAGAGTGAGACAATTACCTCCCATGACTTACATACAACACTCCTGTTAATACACCCCAGAATGATATTAGTCTAGTTCACAACTGCGTCACATTGTTGGTTCATATTCAGTTTATGATCCATGATAACCCCCAGATTCTTTCCAGACGTGCTACCACCGAGCCAGTTATTCCCCATTTTGTAGTTGTGAATTTGATTGTTCCTTCCTAAGTGAAGTACTTCACACTTGTCTTCACTGATTGATTTCAAAAAAGTTCTCCAATTTATCAAGGTCATTTTTAATTCTAATCCTGTCCTCCAAAGTCCTAGCAATCCCTCCCAGCTTGGTGTCTGCAAATTTCATATGCATACTCTCCACTCCATTATCCAAGTCACTAATGAAAATATTGAATATCCTGCAGGACCCCACTAGATGTGTCCCCCAAGTTTAACAGTGAACAATTAATAACTACTTCTTGAATATGGTCTTTCAACCAGTTTTGCACATAGTAATTTCAATTAGACCACTTTTCTCTTCATCTGCTGTGGATCATGCTCCCGTACCATGGATATCATACATGGGTGACACTCACCCTCTGCAGAACGTCTCACAAAGCCTATGCACCACTGCAGCTGCATTTAGAGGAGATAGGTGGTGCATGGATCATGTGCTGGCTCCCTGCACAGGGTCAGCTTCACTCTCTGCCTCTATCCACACTACTAAAAGGAGGAGGGAAAATTGGAGAGGGTTTGGAGAAGAGCTACAAGAATGATTCAAAGTTTGGAAAAAACTGCCTGACGGAGAAACTGAAGGAGCTCTATCTGTTTAGCAGGAGCAGGTTAAGAGGTGACTGGATCCTGCAGCATAAGCACCTACATGAGGAGGAGAGTTCTGAAAGCAGGGGGCTCTTTAAACCAGCGGACAAAGTCAGAATGAGATCCAGTGGCTGGGAGCAGAAGCGAGACACATTCAGACTGGAAATAAGATGCACATTTTTAACAATGAGGTTGATTAACCATTGGAACAACTCACCTAGGGACATGGTGGGTTCTTCAACACTTGAAATCTCTAACTCAGTCCTGAGTGTGGCCTAAACAGCTGCTGCTGTGATGGGCTGGATGCAGGAATCCTTGGGGAGGGTCCCTGGCTTGTGCTCTGCCGGAGCTCAGACTGGGTGATCGTAATGGTCCCCTCTGGCCTCAAAAATCTATGAATCAATGTCTCAGCGCAGCCCTTCGGTGGCTTCCTGACACTATCACGCCAATGTCTAAGATTGAGAACTGCTGATTAGTAAAACTATGGTTTATCCCCTGGCCTGGAAAGGGGAGGGTACTTATCGGCACCGGTGGAGGACATCTGATCAGCTGTAGATACTAGAATAGCATATGAAAGAGAGGTTAGCATGAAATGAAAGTCCTCCTCATAACAGAGATGTTGGGGATCCCGGGCTGGCAGCTGCTTTTTCCAGGCACCATGCTGTGTCCCAGCAGATATGACCCATGCCCAAGGGGCTCAAAGGACTCCACCAAGGCACAGACGAGCATTTTAGCCACATGAGTTGAAAAGATGGAAGGATTTTGGTGGCGCTGCAGGGATTTGGTGACCAATGGTGTGTGCAGGGGAAGGAGAGAGGGCCATAGCTGACAGGGGGGTAGAGCAGGGGAATAGTGGGTCAGTCATAGGGAGGGGGGATGAGGAGGGCACTGCCAGCTGCTCTTCCCTCCATGGTCCTGTATAGCGATAATCTGGGGCTCATTCCTGTCTCAGTTGTTCAGGGGAGTTATCCCTGCAGTATTGGTTTGGCTGCTGGCACGACAGAGCCAGGAGATCTGACAGGGATTTATGTAGAGGGCAGGGCAAGGGATTCTCCAGTATCCTACTGGGAGTGGGGGAATAAGAGAGAGCCGCCTGTGATTCTGGGGCTGGAGGAGGAATG
>NW_020665405.1:759338-767223 GCF_002925995.2 Terrapene triunguis
TGGGGCTGGAGGGGGAATGGGGCAGGGACATGCTCAGATGGGGCTGGGGGGGGGATGGGGAGGGGGACGGCCTAGGGGGGGGCGGGGGGGGGGGGGGGAGGGGGGGGGGGCAGGGTCAGGTAGGGGGGGGGGGGGGCATTGCTAGCAGAAAGAATTAGTGGTAAGCAAAGGGATGGGTCCATATCACAGTTGGGGGACACACGTGAGAGTTGTGCTTTTTGCCCAAGCCTGCTGCACTGGGAATGGGTTTCTCTAGAGCTGCAGCCCCACAGGAAGCCAGAGCAGGAATTGCACCTGGCTGTTCGGCAGCGATTCTGGGTTGCGTCCCATCAGGGGCACTCCCTCTGCACAGAGTGGCCGGCACGGGTCTGAGCGCCATTGAAATCCCACATAAAGGCTGTTTGGAGGCCTTCGATGGGATGACACTGGCACATGGGCCTAGTGCTGGGCCTGTGCTCAGCGGAGCCGAAATGGGACACCAGTGCCAGAGGCGGAGTGCCACTTGCTGGGAGGGAATTTGGGTGCAGGCTCTGGGAGGGAGTTTGGGTGTGTGAGGGGGCTCAGGGCTGGGTCAGGGGGTTGAGGTGCAGGAGGGGGTGAGGGGTGCAGGCTTTGGGCGGCGCTTATTTCAGGCGGCTCCTGGAAACGACTGGCATGTCCAGCTCCTAGGCTGGGTTAGGTCCTTGTTCCTGCTCCCACAGAGATTAACTGGCCATAAACCAACACACCTGAGAGATGGTTTCCCAGCCCCAGGTGCTCCCAGCCAGTTTCCAAACCCTCCTTTACCGGGCAACGCCTAAGCCAATAGGAAAGAATTTTTCCACCTCTAAAAACCTTGTACTTTAGGTTTCTTTTTCCCCTCAGTGCCTAAGGAGAACCCCGGCCCTGCTCCCTTGCCCCAGCCAACCCAATGAAACTGACAAAATATAGCATGAGGTTCATATCTGCTTCTGGCCAACAGATACAGCAATGACAACTTTTAGGCAGGTGGAGAGGGGTGTGAGAAAGAAAGAAAGAAAGAAAGAAAGAAAGAGGGTGAAAATCAAGGGTGGGGAGTAAATTCCCCAGCCCCCACCTGACCTTCCCTGATGTGACGTTCCTCATTACAGGGCCTTTGTTGCCTTTTTGTTAGCATAATTCTTAAGCAAATGGCTGGGCGGAGATTGTCAAAGTTGCTGGGGGGGGGGGGTTCTGGGCACCCCATCAACATGAAAGGGAATGAATGGGGTGTCCAGTGCCTTAGAGGGCTGTGTAAATTGCCATGTGTACAGACATTAACATATGCCTTGAAAACACACTGTTAACAACTACAGTTCTCTCTCTGCCTTGTAACTCCCTCTACAGCCACTAGGATTGCCACCTGTCTCCCTTATGCATATTCCAAACCATTAGCTCCCTCTCAGCGCTAAAGACAATAAGGCTCATGTTCACACAGTCAACCTGTGGAACTCCTTGCCATAGGATATTGTGAAGGCCAAGACTATAACAGGGTTAAAAAAAAACTAGATAAGTTCATGGAGGATAGGTCAATCAATGGCTATTAGCTAGGATGGGCAGGGGTGGAGTCCCTAGCCTCTGTTTACCAGAAGCTGGGAATGGGCGACATAGGATGGATCACTTGATCATTACTTGTTCTGTCCATTCCCTCTGGGGCACCTGGCATTGGCCACTGTTGGAAGACAGGATACTGGGCTAGATGGATCTTCGGTGTGCCCCAGTATGGCCGTTCTTATGATCAATAGGCCTCACCCAACAAGTGGGACATCTTGTCTGCGGAGTATTAACTAAGCTAAAGCTAAAATACACAATTCCCAGGAAAGGAGAGATCTGATACTTGAGATGGAATCTTCTAACTATTGTTAGTTCTTCAAACCAAAGAGAACCCCTGCCAGGTGACAGACAAAAATAACTGCCCCTTTCCCTGTATTGAACACCTATAGTGTCCTATACATGAACCAAAGACCAGGGACAGGTGTGAAAACCATAGGAGTGAAGCCAACCAGAAATAAGTGGGTGTGAGATCCAGAAAACTGAAGGTCAAATGGGGCAAACTGCCTGTTACCCCAAGAAACCCAAACCAAATTAGAAATGTGCAATTGTTTGACTTATGAATCAGATCTACTACATATTTATATATGTCTGCTATGTTCCTCCAATGTAATATCTCATATCCTATAATAAGCCCTGAAAGATGTGAAAGGAAAGGTATTAGCTTATTGAATCACAGTACCAACTCCAGCACACACCAGCAGGACTGAACTTCCTGCTACAACCCCCGATCAGATACAACAACAGAACATACAAGACAACAACTTAACACTATGGCCTGGTCTACATTAGGAAATTAGGTCAGTATACCTATATCGCTCAGTGGTGTGAAAAATCCACACCCCTGACGGCACAGGTAAACCGACCTAACCCCCAGTGCAGACAGTGCTAGGTTGATGGACGAATTCTCCCATCGACATAGCTACCGCCTCTTGGGGAGGTGGATTAGCTACACTGACACTCCAGCAGAGGGCAACAAAAATGATTAGGGGGCTGGAGCAAATGATTTATGAGGAGAGGCTGAGGGAACTGGGATTGTTTAGTCTGCAGAAGAGAAGAATGAGGGGGGATTTGATAGCAGCCTTCAACTACCTGAAAGATGGATAAGATGGAAAGAGGATGGATTAGACTGTTCTCAGTGGTGGCAGATGACAGAACAAGGAGTAATGGTCTCAAGTTGCAGTGGGGGAGGTTTAGGTTGGATATTAGGAAAAACTTTTTCATTAGGAGTGTGGTGAAGCACTGGAATGGGTTACCTAGGGAGGTGGTGGAATCTCCTTCCTGAGAGGTTTTTAAGATCAGGCTTGACAAAGCCCTGGCTGGGATGATTTAGTTGGGGATTGGTCCTGCTTTGAGCAGGGGGTTGGACTAGATGACTTCCTGAGGTCCCTTCCAACCCTGATCTTCTATGATTCTATGAAATGAATCAGTTCTTAAAATAATAACAGTAAAAACAATAATATGGTATGACGAAAAGGCTCATTGAAGAAATGTGTTATACACTGAGGCCATCTACTGGATACTGATGGAAGCAGCAGAAAAACGGAGAGCAGAAAGCTGAGTGCAATTCAGCAAATGGCCAATAGCAATCAGAGGGCGGCCCACTCCAAGGAGGCCTGGAAGCTGGGTACATAAAACTGAGGTCACCATGTGGGACCTCAGAGCTTTGCTGAACCCTCATCTGGGAAAGATTTGCCGTTCATTGAGGGTCACAGTCCTAAGAAGATTTGACTGAATCCATAAAGAGGCTGCAGAATCCAGATGTGCAAGCAACACCCACACCAGCCTTCTGAGCAGCCCTCCCCTGCTTCAGGGTGACAGGACAAGCAGAAGTGATGAGATTTCATGTCAAAACTTGTCATTCCCCTCTGTGCTTTAATATAAATAACTCCAGGTTATCTTGTTGAGGCTACACTTTCTAGCCATACTTTGTACCGTAACTATCTCGTGCTATATGCATGCCATCCGTTACATGTCCAATCAAACTGGCCTAGGAGAGAGCTAACCCCTAGCTTTAAACAATTGCTTTTGATATTCTAAACTTGTCCCTTTCTGAGCAAACCATCCCAATCACAGGGCCCACACTTTTAGGAGGGCCTTTAAGACAAGTGCATCCTTACTCCTTGGAGAGATTCTGGCTATTGGATAAATGTATTAGAAATACTAAAGAATTGGTGATTGATGGTCTTAAGTAAATGCGATAAGAAATCTTGGACATTTGCTTTGTTTCTTAGTAAACTGCTGAGCCTCAGTGCTAGTCTACTATTTGTATTACAGCAGCAATGAGAGATGCCAACAGAGCCTGGTGGTAAATGGGGGGCAGGGAGGGGGCAGGGCAAGACAGCTGGGCACTGCACCTTTCTGCCTCTTCAGCAGCCAGGCAAAAGTTAAACTAACAAAAGCCTTCCACCTGAGGCAGCTGGGAAGCCAAAAAATTCCAGTTTTGTTTCCCCGGATGGAACTGGCTGGAGATCCCATGAGAAATGTAATGACTTTTTCCTATCGTCCTGATCCAGGATGAAAAATATTTAGAAAACCAGAATTTTTTTGTGGGAATGGATTTCCATTTCCCACACAGCACTCATTTGGTGCTGCAGTTTGCTCACTTGGCACACATCAAATTTCCTGGCTCACTGAGGAGTTGTTATTGTAGATGTATTATTTGTATTGGAAGGAAAGATAACGCTGCCTGAGGGGAGCTAGTCTATAGAAGAGGGTTGGGCAGAGATCATAGCAGAACAGGGGGACTCCTTCTGGCACATTTGCATCTTAGCTGCTGGGGAGCAATGGGATGTGGGGGGCAGGAGGGTTGCTGAGGAGCAGGGGGATATGGGGGCAGGGACAGGATATGGGGGGCAGGAGAAGGTGGGGGCAGGAAAGAGGTTGAGAGGCAGGGGGATGTGGGGGGCAGGAAGGTTGCTGAGGGGGGAAGGGGGATGTGGGGGCAGGAAAGAGGTTGAGGGGCAGGAGAATGTGGGGGCAGGAGGCTTGCTGAGGGGCAGGGGGATGGGTGGGCCGCGGCCCATTCAGGCTCACCCATGGATACACCCCTGCATTGCAGGGAGAGGGATGGGGGGATGAGCCTAAGAGCATCCCTATGCCAGAAGGCCTGGGGCTCCCTGGTATCTAGCAGTGAACTTCAGCAGGCCTGATCAGCTGAGCGTTGTTATAATCTGTATCTAAGAGGTGTCATGTAATATGTCTTTGGGAAACTAATAACTCACTGTTCAATAATATTCTTGTGTCAACCCAGAAGGAACTTTTGCTGGAAATATGTGAGATATGTGAGGGAAGTTGATAAACAGATTTCCTCTAGGCACGGGAAAGAGGCCAACACCCCAAACCAGGTGTGGCCGAATTCAATGGGCTATTCATTTGTATTAGAGGTTGAAGCAAGAGATCACTTACCTTGTCAAAATCGCCAGCAGGAGAGAAGCCAGCCTGGCGTCCACACCGAGCAGGGAAAAGGAACTTGATCCAGGGAGAGCTTTCAGAAGAATACATTTCAAAGGGTCACTGGACTATAAAGAGAGGCGGTGAACCTCTAAGTTATCCTTCACCTGAGGAGACAAGGAAAACCAGCACCTTGGGCTCTGTGGGACTCCTGACTAAAAACTAGTTAACTGTTGCTGGAAAAGGAAGATCAGTGAGGAAACTACCTTGAATAAAGAGTGTAGGTTAGGTTTTAACCATTAGAAAGTGTATTTGTATTTTTGTTTGTTTGTATCCCTTTCTATCTTTATCCCTTGTACCTGAATTCACCTAAACCCGCTCTCTTTTTAATTCAATAACTTTTTACTTTTTAGCTAAACCAACCCAGTGCTTTGATTGCATTTCAGTGAGTGTTAACTCCAGTCAAGATAACAAGCTGTTGTTTCCATCTCCGTAAAAGACCAATGAACGTAATAACTTCTGTGTGTGTTCCAGGAGAGGGCTGGACACTGCAGGGACACAGCTTTGGGGAAATACAGGATGGGGGAGGGTGTTGAGCTCACTCTGCAAACATTCACTGGGCGGTGAAAGCCGGGCTGTGACCTGCATGCTTGTCTGCCGACTGCTGGTGTCCAGGCCCAGAGCTGCAGGGCAGGTAATGACACAGCCCCTTACTGGTCTGGGTTGAACCCAAAGTGTCACAGCGGATTCAGTAGGGGGCGCTCTCCCCTGGCAGTCAGTGCTGACCCCAATGAGCCAGCATGATACTAGGGGGCGCTGTGCTGAAGTGAGGAGGAGGGGGGCTCAGTAGGGAATGCTCTTCCCTTGCAGTCAGTGCTGACCCAAATGACCCAGCATTGCCTGGGTGGCTGGAAGAGCAGCCCTCTGCTGGACTCTCTCCAATTCGTCCACATCCCTTCTGTAGTGGGGGGACCAAAACTGGACACAATACTCCAGGTGTGGCCTCACCAGTGCCAAATAGAAGGGAATAATCACTTCCCTCGATCTGTTGGCAATACTACTAATGCAGCACAATATGCCGTTGGCCTTCTTGGCAACAAGGGCACACTGCTGACTCATTTCCCTATCTCTACCCTCCAGTGTATCTACCTCTCCCCCAAGCTTAGTGTCATCTGCAAACTTGCTGAGGGTGCAATTCATCCCATCATCCAGATCATTAATGAAGATGTTGAACAAAACTGGCCCCAGGACTGACCCCTGGGGCACTCCGCTGCCAACTAGACATCGAGCCGTTGATCGCTACCCTTTGAGCCCGACAATCTAGCCAGCTTTCTATCCACCTTATAGTCCATTCATCCAATCCATACTTCTTTAACTTGCTGGCAAGATCATAAAGTGGGGCCTGGTGTGTGGTTCCTGAGACACTAGGACTGTCCCAGCCTCACAGCAGAGGAGCCAAGTAGGCAAGAGCAAATGGGACAAATGCCTTCTTTTGCCAAAAAAGTTGTATCTCGGGGGCAGGGCTTAAAAGGGGGACTGTCCCAGCCAAAATGGGACATATGTTGACCTTAGGCTGTGGTAAGACCTACCCAGGGAGCCCAGGAAGCGGTGTGGAGCGCCAGACCCTCCACCTGCCCTGGACAGGGTGCCGGGGTGCGCTGCCCAGGGCAGATGGAGGGTCCGGGGCTCCCCGCAGTAGCCCAGGTTCCCTGTGCAACTCTTACCACAGCCTGGCTTCTGCCCAGGTCAGTGGATGGGGTCTGGGGGAAGGGGAGGAGCAGGGGGCGGGGCCCCAGGGGGTTGGGTGGGGGTCCAAATGTTCTTTGTGCCCAGGGCCCCAATAAATCTTAATTCACCTCTGCCCCCGGGAGAAACTATGGGAGCCCCAATCGATGCAGGCCCCAGGTCAGGTTGTGGGAGCTCCAATCGGTGCAGGCCCCGGGTCGGGCTGTGGGAGCCCTGATGGGTGCAGGCAGGGCTGGCTCTAGGATTTTTGCCGCCCCAAGCAGAAACAATTTTGGCCGCCCCCCCCCTCCGTTTTTTTCTTACCCCAGCCCCGGCCCCGCCTCAGCTCTGCCCCTTCCCCAAATGCCCAGCCCTGCCTCCTCCCCCAAGGCTCTCAAGCCTAGGAGGGAGGGGGAGAAGCGGCGCGCGCGCCACGGCCACTCAGAGTCTCCCCCTCCCTCCCAGGCTCTCAAACCTGGGAGGGAGGGTGAGCAGCGGCGTGCGAATCAACTGTTTCGCGCGCCGCGGCCGCTCGGGATCTCCCCCTCCCTCCCAGGTTTGAGAGCCTGGGAGGGAGGGCGAGTAGCGGCGCGCGAGCGGCAGCAGCGGAGGTGAGCTAGGGTGGCCGGGGCACATTTTTAGGGGCAGCAGGGGCGGCATTCTGGCGCTGGCCATGCCGCCCCTAAAAATGTGCCGCCCCAAGCACCAGCTTGTTTTGCTGGTGCTTAGAGCCGGCCCTGGGTGCAGGCCCCGGGTCAGGCTGTGGGAGCCCCGATCGGTGCAGGGCCCAGGTCGGGCTGTGGGAGCCCCGATCGGTGCAGGGCCCGGGTCGGGCTGTGGTAGGGCCGCAGGCTGGGGACGGGCCGGGGGCCGGCGGTGCTGGCCCGGGGGTGCTCGGCCGGGGGCTGGCCCGGGGCCGGCACCCCAGGGCCCGAGCCGAGCCAGGCTGGAGGGGCTGGGGCCGGGGCTGGCCGCCAGAGGGGGCCAGACTGGGCCGCGCCTCCCCCTCCCCCCCCCCGCTTACCTGCTGCCTGCTTCCCGCGAATCAAATGTTCGCGGGAAGCAGGGGAGGGGGCGGAGACTTTGGGGGAGGGGGCGGAGTTGGGGCTGGGGGCGGGGCCGGGGCCCCGTGGAGTGTCCTCTTTTTGGACACTCCAAATATGGTAACCCTAGGCTGTGGGAGCCCCGATCGGTGCAGGCCCCGGGTCGGGCTGTGGGA
>NW_020665405.1:767233-776220 GCF_002925995.2 Terrapene triunguis
GAACCTGTTGGGATCAACTCCCTGTTGGATTGGAATCTTCACTCCACTCCTGACAGAACCTGCTCCCAGCGCTGGGCAAGGCTGCTTAGTTTGTGGGTGGGAAAAGGCATGAGAAGCAGCCTGTGAATGTGCTCTGGTTGAGGCAGAGACCCAGAGCTCCAAGGCTGGAGCACCCATGGAAAAAAAATAGTGGGGGCTCAGCACCCACCGGTGGCCCCGCCGATCAGAGCCTCCCACTCCCTCCCAGTGCCTCCTGCCTGCCGCGATCAGCAGCTACGGTGGGGTACACTCTGGGGAGGGGGCGGGAAGAGGCAGGGCATGGGCAGAAAGAGGCAGGGCAGGGTGAAGACTTGGGGGAAGGAGTGGAGTGGGGATGGGGTAACCCCCCAGTAGAACAATAGAGAACCCCCATCCCCTGTTGAGACAGTGGCGAATGCCCACCCCCCACCCCGTGGAGAAGAATGGGAGCTGCTGGGTGCTGATCTCTTCTGCAGATCTGGCCCTTAGTCTCTCAGGGCCTGTTTCCCCATCAGTAAGTGGGGACAATGCCTCCCCGTCTTGCAGAGCTGTAGCGAGTGTCTGGGGAGGCTCAGCCACTGTAGGTGGGGCAGGGATAGCCTGAGCTGGAAAAGGAGCAGAACTGAACAGTCACACCCTTGCCCCACACCCCAGATGTTCTAGTGCCGTGCTGGAGCAGCATGGAGCCTGAGCCGTGGGGGGCACTGTCCATGCCCAGGGCAGCACAGCTGAGTCCCCATGGCAGGAAGTAAAGTAACAATCCAGGGAGGAAAGTTGCTGGATGCAGCTGGTTTGGACATTGCAAAGCTACCTACAGGTGCAGCTCTTGGGAGCCAACAGCAGGGTGTGGAACCAGACAGACCTAGTGCCATGCTACAGATGGGAAAACTGAGGCACAAAGAAGGGAAGTGACTCACTACAGTGAGTGGCAGGGTTAGGAATGGAACCCAGGAGTCCTCGACCCTGAGAGCCAGGAGTAGAATGTAGGCAGGCTGACTCCCAGTCCCTGCTCTAACCACTAGAGCACGCCACATCTCCTTGGTTCTGGGGGAGTAAGGTGGACTGATGTTGCTGGGATTGGCAAATTAACCCAGGAGATCAATTCTGTCCCCCACGCCCAGCCTCCACACTGAGCCCAAATGCGTGGGATGCCCAAAGCTGGAGGAAGGTAACTCTCACTTGTGTCCATTTATACAGCTCCATAAAGGTGCACAGACGTCCTCTCCATGTGTTTATTTACAGTGTGCACAGGCTGTTCCCAGGCAGGATCCCAGCTGTCCTAGTGTTGCAAGCGCTACAGCGTGTGTAACAAGAACCAGTTCCAAAGTGCTAGTGAGGTTGTGAGTGATGAGCCGCAGGTCACATGGAGCCTGTGGAGCCGAGCAATTCCTCATTTGTGCCAGCAGGGGGCACACAACAAAGACAGAGAAATCCCCCTAACTCCACCCCATCATCACCCTCGCAAGGCCATCCCTGTGCCCCAAGGTTTACTGATCTTGCTGGCGAACTAGGGGCTGGGGGAAGAAGGACGATTTTCTACTGTTTTTGGCAAAAGTTCTGAGTCAAATTTTCTTTTTTAAACACCAGAAAGCTGCGCCTCCCCCTCGCCCCAGGGTCATCCTGGCTGCCTGGTGGGTGGGTACCCCTGTCACCACACTCTGCACCCTTGGGTCACCATGGCTGCCTGGCAGGTGGCTGTCCACCTGCCCCCAGGTTCACCCTGGTGAGTGGATGCCCCTCCCACTCTGCACCCTTGGTCATCCTAGATTCCTGGTGGGTGCCCCCGCTCCATGCCATGAGTTGGCCTGGCTGCCTGGTGGGTGCCCCTGCTCCATGCTCTGGGTCGCCCTGGATCCCTGGTGGGTGCCCCCTGCTCCATGCCATGGGTTGGCCTGGCTGCCTGGTGGGTGACCCTGCTCCATGCCCAAGGTCGTGGGTTGCCCTGGCTGCCTGGTGCTGTCTGGATTTGAGGTACAATTCTGCTGTTCCCAGGCCCAGGAAGCTGTGATCCCGCTGCCCCAGGGATTGTGCCCAGACCCTGTCATCGCTCATGAAGGGGCTTGGGACAGGCTGTGTGGAAGAAGTGTGTGGCCTGGAGACAGCAGACATCTTCCTCCTGCTCAGATGAGTTCTCTCAGCCAGGGAGTCCTGACCTACACAGCCTGCCCTGTGCCACATGGGCCCCCCATTGGCCTGCCGAGCTCTGAGCAGGCTGTGTCAGGAAGCTGGGTGGTGAGCGTTGAGTTGGGCGCCGGCTCCTCCACAAAACCGCTGCTGTCAGAATGCGCGCTGTGGGCATGGAGCATGAAACCTAAAGCCAACGGAAACAAAGACTGAGACTGGGCACCTCTTTTCAGGGCATCAGTGTGAAAACCACAGCCCTCTGCGCACTCCACACCAGCAGGGCTGTGGGCTGTGTGCAGGGCTGGGAGTTGTGTGTGGGGCTGGGGGCTGTGTGCGTGGCTGTATGCAGGGCTGGGGGCTGTGTGAGGGTCTGGGAGCCGCATGCAGGACTGTGTGAAGGGCTGGGGGTTGCGTGCAGGGCTGGGAGCCACGTGCAGGGCTGGGGGCTGTGTGAAGGGCTGTGTGCAAGGCTGGGGGGAGTCATGTGCAGTCTGGGAGCTGTGTGCAAGGCTGGGTGCAGGACTGTGTGTGGGGCTGGGTGCGAGTCATGTGCAGTCTGGGAGCCATGTGCAAGGCTGGGTGCAAGGACTGGATTTGGGGCTGGGTGAGGGGTAGGGTTACCAGGCGTCCGGTTTTTTACTGGAACGCCCAGTCGGAAAGGGACCCTGGTGGCTCCAGTCGGCGGCCGTTAAAAGTCTGGTCGGCAGCGCAGCGAGGGCCTGGGGCTAAGGCAGGCTCCCGGCCTGCCCTAGCTCCATGTGGCTCCCAGAAGCAGCCACCAGGTCCCAGCAGCCCCTAGGCACATGGGTGGCCAGGGAGGCTCCACACGCTGCTCCCGCCCTGAGTGGCGGCTCTGCAGCTCCGAGGGGCTGCAGGAACCTGGCAGCTGCTTCCTGGGAGCCATGGTAAGTGCTGCCAGGACCCCGCACCCCAGACCCTCTCCTGCACCCCAACCCTCTGCCCCAGCCCGGAGTCCCCTCTTGCACCCAAACTCCCTCCCAGAGCCCGCATCCCAATCCCAAGCCCCATCCCTGAGCCCCCTCCTGCATCCCAAACCCCTCATCCCGGCCCCACCCCAGAGCCCACACCCCCAGTCGGAGCCCGCACCCCCTCCAGCACTCTGAACCCCTCTGCCCCAGCCCGGAGCCCCCTCTTGCACCCCAAACCACTCTTCCCTGGCTCCACCCCAGAACCTGCACCCCCATCCAGAGTCCTCAACCCCCCACATACCCCAACCTCCTGCCCCAGCCTGGAGCCCTCTCCTGCAACCTGAACGCCTCATTTATGGCCCCACCTGGAGCCCGCATCCCCAGCCCACAGCCCATACCCCCCTGCACCCAAACCCCTGCCCCAGTGAGGGTGGTGGAGAGTGAGCGACGGAGGGAGGGGGGATGAAGCGAGCGAGGCAGGTGTCAGAGAAGGGGTGGGGCCGGGGCAGGTCCTCGGGGAAGGGGCAGGGCAGAGGTGTTCGGTTTTGTGCCTTAGAAAGTTGGCAACCCTAGCTGAGGGGCAGAGGGCTGCGTGCGGGGCTTGGAGCCATGTGCAGGGCTGGGGGCAGGGCTGAGAGCTGTGTGCAGGGCTGGAGGCTGGGGGCAGGGCTGAGAGCTGTGTGCAGGGCTGGAGACTGGGGGCAGGGCTGAGAGCTGTGTGCAGAGGTTGAGGCCATGTGCAGGGCTGATAGCTATATGCAGGGCTGAGAGCCGTGTGCAGGGTGCTGGATGCGGGGCTGGGGGCAGGGCTGTGTGAGGGGCTGGGGGCCACGTGCAGGCCTATGTGCAGGGCTGGAGGCTGTGTGCAGGGCTGGAGGCTGGGGGCCGGGCTGTGTGAGGGGCTGGGGGCCACGTGCAGGGCCGAAGGTCGTGTGCAGGGGGCTGGGTGTGGGGCCACGTGTGGGGCTGACTGCTCTCCCACAGGCTGGGCCCACTCTGCTGCCCAGGGCGCCCCCCGTCAGGCACCCAGCCTGGCCGAGACGCGCTCTCCGGGGTCAGTTGGGCTCTTATAGATTCACCGATTCCAAGGCCAGAAGGGCCCATTGTGATCTTCTCGCCTGACCTCCTGTGTCACACAGGCCAGAGACCTGTCCCCAAAACAATCCCTAGGGCAGAGCTTTGAGAAAAACATCCAAGCTGGATTTAAAAATGGCAGTGATGGAGACCCCACCAGTACCCTTGGGAAGTTCTTCTGGTGGTTAATTCCCCTTGCTGTTAAAAATGTACAGCACCTTACTCCCAGTCTGAATTTGTCTGGCTTCAACTTCCAGCCGCTGGATCACGTTCGACCATTCTCAGCTTCCCCTGTCTTGTGCGGCTCTGACACCCCTGTGCTCGCCCTCCTGGCTCCCAGACTGCCTGGCTCTGTGAGGCACAAGGGGCGTGTATCGGGGTGCAGGATTCCAGGCCATAGGGTACAGAGCCCACCGGCTCCAAATGGGGCTGGAGGGGCTGGGCTTTGCCCAGAGCCAGGCCCGGCCCATCCCATGGGCAGGCAGCTCCGCAGAGGCTCCCTGCCCCCAAGACATCGCCACTGCCCCTCCTCTCAAGCCCCAGTGCCCCGAATCATCCCCCCACGGAGACTGGCTGGCAGCCAGAACAAGGCCATTCCCTGCGCATGGCTCAAGCCAGAGCCAAAGAGCCTACTTACGCCTCCGGTGTCTCGTCAAGGCGGGTGCGGGCAGCCAGGCTGCTGCCTCGGGGGTGCCACCCTCATCCTCACTGGTGCTTTGCACCTGCAAGCAAGAAACCGCACAGGGGGTGAGAGTGCAGGCATGGCACTGGGGGGGAGGGGGAGACTCAGGGACCAGCAGCAGTGCTCTGTGTGTGTGTGAGTGAGAGAGAGAGACTAGTGCCCCTGCTGGAGAGAATGAGACCCAAGTGCACAGGCGCTGACTCCTCTCCGACCCCCCCTCCCCTCTGTGCGAGCGGCGGGCGTGGCCTCGGGGGGAAGAGGCCAAGTGGAGGCAGGGGCTGGGGGTGGAGCGGGGGCAGGGCCTGGGGAAAAGAGGCCAAGAGGGGAGGGGCTCAGGGTGGAGCGCAGGCAGAGTGCGGGGTGGGGTCACAGTGCAGGAGCCAGGGCCCACAAAAAATTAATCCAGCCCTCCGGGTTCTGAGCACCCCCTATTTTTTCGGTGGGTGCTTGAGCCCCGGAGCACCCACAGAGTAGCGCCTATGCCAGTGTGTGTGTGTGTGTGCGCGCAGGTGCGTGCCAGGTGGAGGACGCTAAGGATGCAATAGCCTGGGTACTCAGTGAAGGGGCAGGGGGTGGGCAGCATCTGCCCTGCTGCGAAGGGGCTCTGTCAGGATGCTGTTGGACGGACTCATTGCACTAGCTAGTGCTTCAAAGAGACACGAGAGTGTGTCACTGCCTCTGTTCCACCTGCATCTTCCTCCCCAGCTGCTACAGGAGGCCGACCCCATCATCCTCGGCTCCCTCCCCTCCTGGGACCAGCTTCATTTAAAGCTTTCGATCTTTCAAACCCAAACAGCCTGGATCATTGCTAGCGCATCAGGGACGTTTGCTGCACCGGAGCCCAGCTGCCCTCTGCTGGCCATTCATCCTTGACTGTGTCAGGCCCCCCTACTCAGTGTCTAGCCAGCTATCACTCCCGTCATTCCGGCTCTTTGAACTCTCTCTCTGCCCAGCCAACAGAAAGGGTCAAATCGTGCCCCCGAGCCCCACCCAGGCAGCTCCCTGCACGTGGCCCACAGCTACCCTGCAGTGGATCCGTCCCAGGCAGCTGGTGCATTCCATAGTCTGTCACCAAGCGAGGGCATGGCCAGCTGTCCCTGTGAGGCGCTGGCCTAGTCAGACTCCCTGCTGTGGGAATTGAGTGCTGCGTGCTGGGAGCTGGAGGAGGTGGGGAGGTACAGGCGCACCGGGCCAGGGGCAGGGCCATTGAGGCATGCATGCAGTGCAGGGATGCAGTGACCATGGCTATCTACGGGGCACTCCCTGCAGGTGGAGGATGGAACTTCTCCCTCTCCCCCCCCCCCCTGCGAGGGGCTCAGTGATTAGGCTCAGGGCATCCCCATGTCTATACCCACCTCTTCCAGTTCAAAAGAATCATCCTCCTGGAGGGGCAGCGTCGGTGCCCAGCAGGGCCCATGGAGCATGGAGCCCCCGCCTGCTACCCACGAAGCAGGAACCTCCTCCAGGGAGAGCAACACTGGCCCTGGGACTTTGGTGTCCTGCCCCTGGGGATGTGCCACGTCCCGGGAGCCACACGTGTGGGAGCTCCCTCTGTGCAGTGAGTGTCCTTTGCCTTCAGCCCTCAGCTCCTCTGGGCACATGAGAGCTCCTCCGTAGGCCTCCAACCCATCCTTCCCTGGAGGCCCCCCTGGGTGGAGCAGCCGGGCTATGCAGGAGCCTGCATCATCACTGCTCAGGGCCCTGGACAAGTCTAAGGCGAACCCGGCCTCACTTCTGAGCCCCTCTCTGGGCTCCGGATGGAACCAAGTTGTCCCGATAGTGCCCATGGCTTTGGTGGCTGTGTAGTGTGTCCCAGGAGAGGGGATGAGACGAGCCCATGGTGCAGCCGTGCCTCCAGCATAGGAACCCTCCTCATCAGACCCTGCTCCCCCTGAGGGGCAGGACGCATCCATGGAGACCTCCCATTTGGTAGGAGCCATCTCCATAGGGGTTTCTCCAGGGCCTTTCTTCTCCTGGTAGCCTGGACTACCCGCCCCCTCTGCACATGCCCCGACTGTGCCAGCAGGTAGCCCCTGTGGGGCCCATTGCAGCCTTGCTGGGGCTGGCACTGCGTGGAGCTCTCCTTTCCCTCCTGGAGAAGTGGTGGCTGCCTCACCTCCGTGGCAGAGATGCTCTGAAACATGCTCTGCCAGCTCCGGTGACGGTGGCTCTTGGACGGAGCTCTCCACTCTATGCTGGCACTGGAATGTCCCCGTGGGCATCTCACGGGTTGCCCCTTCCATGTCCTCTATATCTGTTTGGTCAAATCGGAACCGCTCCTCCTTCGCCCTCTCCAGCACCTCCTGTACCACCCTGCCCAGGCTGCTCCTCCGGGAGCTGGGTACCCTGCTAGCTCTCCGCAGGGACCCGGCTCTGGGCGAGGTGTACAGGCACATCTTGGAGATGGCTTTCTTCAGACGGTCCACAGGAGACGCAGCCTCGGCCTTTGCGGGCACGACCCAGAAGTTGGGGATTTCTGGGCAGGCCCAGAAAACCTGGGCCGGCGAAATCTTCTGCAGGGGGGTCTTGGAGACATAGGAATAGAGGCAGAAGAAGGCATCTGCCGTCGCAGCCAGTGCCTCCACCTGCTGGAACCGACCTGGCAGCATGGAAAGGAGAGAGAGGAAGGTCAGACGCTAGGCAGAGATTGGGGATGCTCAGGACCAAGCAGAAGTTACAGAGCCAGAAGTCCCTGGGGGCATTCTCTCGCATGGGCCATGCCCAAGGACAGACTAGTGGTTGGAACAGTCCCTGCTGGCCTGGATGCCAGTGGCTGTATTAGCAGGGTTGCTGTGGGGAGCTGGCGAGTGGAACCCGACTGTAGTAACCAGACTCTTCTGATGGCCTGTTCAGTATTGGTTGAAGGGGATTCCTGTGGGGGGTAGAGGGGGGCAGAAACACAACTCCCCAAGGATCAGAGGGTCTCCATGCGCTTCACTACAGTGGATCTTGTTCTGCCCAGCTCACAAGTGGGGAAACTGAGGCACTAGAAGGGAAGCAACTTGCCCAAGGCTGCTCAGAGTGGGATGAGTTGGGAATAGAACCCAGGAGTCCTGACTTCTAATGGCCTGCTCTTACCACTAGGTCCCCCACACCATTCTCCACTGCCATGACCCATCCCAATACCTCATTTCCCCACTGGCACATCCTATCCCCACCCCAGCCCAGCTGTGCTCCCCGGGCAGAGCCCCAGAGCAGGCCAGCCCATGCCTCTGCTCCAAGCACCGGTCTCTGAGATGGAGCAGCGACTGCGATGGGAACCTGCCTCTGGCACCACAGGTATGAATCCCTTGAGTGCAGTGACTGGCCAGTAAGCTGGGCTTGGCTAGGCAGGGTGGCAGGACTCAGAGGCTGTCCCAGCCTTGGGCACAGCTCATGGCCTCTTACCCCCAACTGCAGGTTTATCGGCCAGGCTGCTTTAACCCCCCACTATCCAGGCTCCTCTGGAGTGCCCAGGCATCACCGTGGGAGAGGTAACCCCAGCAACACCTACTGGCCAGGGTCAGGCAGGGATCTTCCATCTCCAGGCGCTGCACCTGGGCCTTCAGGAAGAGCTGGAAATCGATGCCTTTGGCTTGGGAAGGAGCTGAGAAGAACCGAGCCGGGATCCGGGCTGTGGCCTGAGGCTCGTCCTGGACGAAGCCCAAGTTGTAGAGAATCTCCTCAGCGTCCTCCTGGCACCGCTCCAGGATCTCAGAGACACTGCAGAGAGAGCGACACAGTGCACTGAGATGGGGTGATGGGGCTGGATAACCCCTCCTGCCGGGGCAGCGGTCAGAGCAGGGGGAAACCCCACACACCATCCCCACTGGCATAACCGATCCCTATGGCACGTCCCTACTGCCATGCCCATCCTCACTGCCAGGTCCCAGCCACCGGGTCCCCAGCGCCACGACCACCCACACACACCATCCCCACCAGCATAACCCATTCCCCACACCGTGCCCCATCCGCACACACTGTCCCCACCAGCATAATCCATCCCTACCAACACGTCCCATCCACACACACCATCCTCATCAGCATAACCCATCCCCACCACCACACCCCATCCACACACACCATCCCCACCAGCATAACCCATCCCCACCATCACACCCCATCCACACACATCGACCCCACTCCCACCCCCCACTATATCCCATTCCCACACACTCCCT
>NW_020665405.1:776230-793461 GCF_002925995.2 Terrapene triunguis
CCATTCCCACACACTCCCTGTGAATATGAGCCATCCCCAAACACCATCCCCACCGCTCCCCCCCATGCCCCATCCCACGCACCATCCCCCACCACACACCATCCCCAAACACCATCCCCACTGCCACACCTCATCCCCACACACTGGCCCCACTGCCACACCTCATCCCCATGCCCCATACCCCCGCCCCATTACCTACCTGCCCCGGGCCTTCCTCTCCAAGTGCCCTGGCTGAGGCCAGTGGGTCTCAGGTTGGAGGCTGTGGGTTGGGGTGGGGGCTATTACAAGGAATTTGCCACTGCTGTACAGACACCAAAGGGGAATGCTTGGCTGTGGCTGAAGGACCCCCAAGAGATCTGGCTTGGATGCAGCTGAGCCCACCCCCCTTCCCCCCAGAGGGGCCGGGACTGGCTGTATCTGCCTCAACAGAGCTGAAGGCCAGATGGGAAGTACCAACCAATCCCTGGGGTACTGTCCTGAGGTCCTCGGGGTCCTACCTGGAAGTGGTCTTGTTGGTGCCACCGGAGATGGCACTGGATGCCATGCTGTGCCCAAGGTGGAGGTACCGGCCTGGCCAAGGCTTCTCCAGCAGGGTCCTGCTGTGGCAGAGAAGGCAGGGGAGGGTCAAAAACATTTAGGGGTAGCGTGGCCTGGCCAGGGTCATGCCCAGCCAGGGTCCTGGTCACCATCCCCTGGCCAGTAACATCCGTGCACCAGATCCTGCCCTACATCACCCAGGGCTCAGGCCCTGTAACTGGGTATGAGGCCCACACACATGGTGCAGGGCCTGATCTGGGGGAGGGTTTCAAGGGGGCTGCTGGGAGCGAGGCCTGCAGGTGTGGGGTGGGCCACGCAGGGCGTGCTCCTGCCCAGGTATGGGCTGGCAGGTGGAGACAAGGTGTGAGGGACGTGAGGGGGCGGGCAGCTTTGGTGCAGGACCTGCAGGGGCCTGTGAGGGCACAAGGGCCTGTGCTCAGGGCTGGTTGGGGCGGGGGGAGCCTGAGCTCAGAGTCCCCTGGGGGGGGGTTCAGGACTCTCACCTGCCCGCGGCTTTGTCATTCCTAGGTAACAACAGAGCTGGAAGAGCAAGGAGAAGCAATGGGTGAGTAACACAGGGTGTCTCCGAATCCCAGCTTGGCACCCCAAGCACCCCCACCCCCTGGGGCTCCCCTTGCCTTGGGCACCCAGAGGCAGGCTTCACGTGGGGCACTGGGGAGAGTGAGTCAGCCCAGAACCAGCTGCCCTTGCCAAGATTCCTGGGGCCCAGGCTGGTCAGGGTGTTTACAAGACATTGTACCGGTGCCTGCCCAACAGGGTGGCTGGGTCTGACATGCTGGACCAGGGGCATTGGGGGATCAAACTGCTGAGGGAGGGAAAAGGGATTTGAGCACATCCAGCCCCCTCCCCCACATGAGCCAGGGGATTTGGGCTCGGCTCATCCCAAGTGCCTGGTCTCCTCCCCCTGGAGGTGGCAGGGAAATCACACGCCTGCTGGGTTCAGGGCTGTGCTGCCCCATGGTGGCTGACACTGGTGAGAGCAGATGTGAACTGCCCCACACCAGGGGTGACTTTGGCCCCACTCCCTGCTGTCGGGGGAACCGTCTGGGAGCTGGCATCCCTCACGGCTGGTACCTTCCGCTCCCAGTGTCAAGTCGTCCTCAAAGCTGGTCCCGTTACTGCTGCATCCTGCAAGAGAGCAATGGCTGAGCAGATCCCTGGGAGCTGGACCAGCAAGCCCTGAGCTGGGCAGGGCGCTCACTGGGAGCAAAGGGGGGTCCTGGTTCTGGGAGTGCTCAGGGCACCCAGGGCTGGGCAGCTCGGTCCATGGACTTTCCCCTGCCCACAATGAGTGGGGCTCACCAACCATAGGCTGGTCCCTGCACAGGGTCATGATTGGTGACATGCAGTGACCTGCACGGGGGCTCTGCTCCCCCCCCCTCAGCTGGGCCTTTGGTTCCCTCCCCCGGGACCATTCCCTCTCAGCTCCACAGCTCAAACCAGCTCCGAGTGCCAGGTCCTGACACCAGGAAGGGGCCGAGCACAGGGGAGAGCAACCTACCATAGGGGGCAGGCAGGCCAGGCTCCTCAGGCAGGACCTCCATGGACGCCCTGAGCCAGAGAGAAGAGCTCGTTAGCAGCTATCAATGTCATTGTTATTTCAAGTGTCACGGTCTCCCTAGCACCCCCAATCCCCTTGCAGACTGAGGGGGTCTCTCTCTATTGCCCTCAATGCAACTTCTTACTCCTATAACTTTGCTGAGCCCCTCCAGCCCCATGGAAAAAGGGAGTGATGTGCAATGGTTGTGAGGGGAGGGACAGGATTCAACAAAGACAAATATAAGGTGCTACATTTAGGGAAGGAAAACCAAATACACAAATACAGAATGCGGGATAACTGGCTTGGCAGCAGCACTGCTGAGAAAGATCGGGGAGTTGTGGTGGATCACAGCCTCAACATGAGTCAGCAACACGCTGCTGTTGCAAAAAAAACAAATGCAATTTTAGGTGCATTAACAGAGACATAGCATGCAAGTCACGGGAGGTGATAGTACCATTCTACTCATCATTGGCTAGGCCTCATGTGGCGTACTGTGTCCAATTTTGGTCACCATTGTATAAAAAGGATGGAGAGAAACTAAAAAAGTTCCAGAGGGGAGCAACAAAGATGATCAAAGGGGTGGAATGCAGCCATATAAGCAAAGGCTGAAGTTACTGGATATGTTTAATTTGGAACAGAGGAGATTAAGAGGGGAATCATAGAAGATTAGGGTTGGAAGGGACCTCAGGAGGTCATCTAGTCCAACCCTCTGCTCTAAGCAGGACCAACCCCAACTAAATCATCCCAGCCAGGGCTTTGTCAAGCCGGGCCTTAAAAACCTCTAAAGATGGAGATTCCACCACATCCCTAGGTAACCCATTCCAGTGCTTCACCACCCTCCTAGTGAAATAGTGTTTCCTAATATCCAACCTAAACCTCCCCCACTGCAACTTGAGAGCATTGCTCCTTGTTCTGTGATCTGCCACCACTGAGAACAGCTGAGCTCCAGCCTCTTTGGAAACCCCTTCAGGTAGTGATAGCAATCTTCAGATACTTGAAAGGCTGCCATAAAAAAGATGGAGAAAAGTTCTCTCCTGCCACAGAGAGCAGGACAAGAGGCGATGGATTTAAACTACAGCACAGCAGATACAGATTTAATCTCAGGAAAAACTTCCGAACTGTAAGAACAGTAGGACCGTGGAACAGACGCCCTGCGAGGCTTCTTCACTGGAGGCTTTCAAAAGGAGGCTGGACAGCCATGTGTCTGGGATGGTTTAGACACAACAAATCCTGCCTCTTGGCAGGGGGTTAGATTAGATGACCCTTGTGGCCCGTCTAACCCTATGGTTCTATGATTCTATCACACACACACACATACAGAGCAGGTGTCAGCAGTCACACACATACATACACACACAGAGAGAAAAGGTGGCAGCAGTCACACACATACACACACACACACAGAGCAGGTGGCAGCAGTCACACACACACACACACACTCTTACACACAGAGGGCAGTTGGACTCACCCACAATCCTGCAACCAGGTCTCAATCTTGCTGGAGGAGCTTCCTGTTGGAAATACAAAAGTCCATCAGATAAACCAGAGAGAGCCCTTCCCCTCCCCCTTCCCAGCCCAGCACTCCCACCCTGTACCTCTCTGTGCCAACAGCCCCATGACCTCCCCAAGGCCCACCCCAGAACAGTGTGCTCGTTGGGATGAGCAGGGTGGGTGCACCAGCCTGGGGATCTCAGTGGGTTTCCCTGGGAAGTGGGTTCTGCACTGGCTGGGATCTTCACCTCTCGGGCTGAGCACTGAGCATCTTCCTCCTGTAGACAGAGGGTGCCAGACCAAGAGGGAAGGTCCAGTCCCGGCCCTGGCCACTCTGCAGGGAGAGTCTCAGCCCCAGGAACAGGGGCAGGGGTTGGGATTGGGGGCCAGGGCCTCAGGAATGAGCTGTTAGGGTCAGGGAAGCAGCCACAGGGCTGGGCACAAGATCTGCAATGGGGTCATCAGGGTCAGGAGCCAGGGTCATTTGATGGGAAAATTTTCCAGTTACTTGAACTATTTCAGGGATGGTTTTGCAGATCTGAAAAGGTGGCGGGACAGGTGCTGTTCTGCCCAGTGCTCAGGGTGAATGAGAGTGGACGCTGGCCAAGTCCCACCGTGCACTTACCTCTTGGGAAGTACAGCACAGGAGCTAAAGGAAGGACCCGGTTCCCCCAAACACACGCCCCACCCCTGCCCACTTCCCTAGCTGCTCTCCCACCTTCGAGGAAGACATCGTCTAGATGCGGTGGCTGCAGCCCAGACACATCCTGCACGGCCACCGCTGCCTCCTCCTCCAGCACAGTGGTACGCCAGCACCGGCTCTGCCGGACCCACGCTCTGCGCTTCTCCCAGGATGAGGGGCTCAGCACTGATGCAGCCTCCATGGCTCGCAGGGCCACAGGACCTTCTGGGCAGAGCCAAGACCCTGAGAGAAACCAACAGTCAGTCAGTGCATCCACGTCTGAGCTGAGCCACACCTCCTGTGATTTCTGCTGACAGGGCCCAGCTGGGGATTGCCTTCTGCAGCCTGCCAGGGGAGCCATGCCTGCTATGGGCTCCCAGCACCCGGAACCTCTCCCGTTCCCTAGTGCCCAGAACTGCTCCCATTCCCAGCACCCGGAACCTCTCCCATTCCCCAGCATCCAGAACCTCTCCCGTTCCCAGCGCCTGGAACCTCTCCCATTCCCCAGCACCCAGAACCTCTCCCATTCCCAGCACCCACAACCGCTCCCAGTCCCAGCTCCCGGAACCTCTCCCATTCCCAGCACCGAGAACTGCTCCCATTCCCAGCACCCAGAACCTCTCCCATTCCCAGCACCCACAACCGCGCCCAGTCCCAGTTCCCGGAACCTCTCCCATTCCCCAGCGCCCAGAACTGCTTCCGTTCCCAGCACCCAGAACCTCGCCTAGTCCCAGTACTCACAACCACGCCCAGTCCCAGCTCCATTCCCAGTGTGACATTATGCCCCATATTCTTCATAGTAATATTATTATGATATGATTATGGCATAACTATGATGTATTTTATGCATGATAGATCATGTAAGATATCACTGGAAAGGTTATGATTTACTGAATATGATTATGCTTTTTGTATGCATGAATCATTTTGCTATCTGAAGTTAGGAATATTGTCTATGTATCTATTACAAATGTGTGTACACCTGGGGAACGCCCACTAGGCAGAATGCAATCAGTCTAGATGGCTGGCTGGGAAGGGCCATTAGGAAGAACAATAGGTCTTAGAAGATGCTTATCTCCCATCGGGGAGCCTTCCTGGGGATGCTACAAACAGCCTCTGACACATGGCTACTATGCAGTGTTTTCCCCAGGAATTGAAATTAGGGGGGTGTTCGAATTTACGGGGGGGGGGGGGGGGGGGATCAGGGCCAATGAGGGGTGAGACCATGAGGGTGAAGGTGGGCTGTATGGCACCATAGTAAAAACTGAAAACTGTTTCATGGCCATTTTATTAGATTTAACTCATGTTTTGAAATCATCACACAAATTAAAGTTGGCTACTCAAGCATTCTATGAAGTACGACTTCTACGTCCTTCTTGGTTTCTTGTTGTAATTTTGCACAACTCTGTTAATGAACTTCTTGAATGCAACGCGTTCATCTTTGGTGGCTTCTTGTGTGTCCAGTACTTCTATTCCTTCAATTGATATCCTCATTAGTTCATTCACATGATCAGGCAGAAGGCGACTTCTTTCAGAACACAAAATTCTATTCAGTGATGAAAAAGAATGCTCGACTGTAGCTGTTGTGACTGGGAGTAGCGAGAGATGAATTCCTACTTCTTTCATCCCAGGAAACATAGCATAAAGATCAGGTCGAGCCACTAGTGACGATAAAAAAGAAGTTGAAGTCAAATCTTCATTCATTCGTCGTATGATATTCCACTCTGTGTTCAAATTCTCTATTCTGACCTGAGCACGTGGCAGCCCCATTGCTGGTAGTGCCTCACTTCACTCAGCTGTCAGTGTTTTATAGGACAGGGATCTGTAAGAGCTATGTAGAGGTTGAGTAGAATCTAGAAGTCGCTGTTGTAGATTTTTAAGAATAAAGTCTGCATACTTTTTCAGTTGTCTTAAACACTTCTTGTCCTCTTCACTTAAGGATTCAATATAAATGCCTTCATTAGTCAACTTCTGGACTGAAGTCTTTGCTTCTTCCAGTACTTTTTCAATAGATATCTCTGATTGATCCAAATGTAGCTTCTATTGCTGGACAAAGATCTACTACTGTTGTAGCAGATGCCTGGATGGCATTGTTTAATGATCCAAGTGGTTTCAATAGAAGACTTACAAGAAAGAGAATGGCAATAGTCTTCTCTGAACGTAGTAGCAAAAGTAATCCACCAGCCTCGCTACTTAGATCCGTCCCATCTTGGTAGATACTTTCCAAAGCCAGTAATAATGGCTGGAGTAATTTTAAGACAACAGCCAAGGATCGCTCATGAGAAAGCCAGAGGGTTTTCCCAGGTTGGACTAATTTGAACTTCAGTCTCAGTGTATCTTCTATATTTTCCAAGATATTCCGTCTTTTTGGATTCTTGCTGAAAAAAGAATATAATGAAGACATTAAATTTATAGCTTTTTAAATGTCTTTTGAAGAATCTGCAGCTTGTACTAGCACTAGTTGGAGTAGATGGCCCCTGCAGTGTGTATAGGAGAGATTAGGGTTACAATTTTCTCTGAGCAAAGCTTGTACTCCACCATGTCTTCCAGAGAACTTTGCAGCTCCATCAAATGCACAAGCAGCCGTCTGTTTGGGGTCCAATTGACAAGCATTTAACTCTTCTAAGATGCGGGTTGTCACAGATGCAGCCAATGTGTCTTCTATAACTTGAACATCTAGAAATGCATCTACTGGCCTACAACTGACATCAAGATAACGTACACAATGACTTAATACTTGCCCATTTGCATCGGTCCGTTCATCAGCCATGTATGCAAATTTTTTGAATGTGGTGAGAGACTTCTTCACTTTTTCAACTGTTGAGTCTTTCGCTGTTGCACCATATGCTTCTAGCCAGTCAGTTGAGTTTCTTGCAGAAAGATAGTGAGCATTTGCTGGTCTTGTTCAGAACCAGTGTTCAACTTCAGGATGAACAAGTGACAATGCACTTAACATTGGCCTCCAGTTTATAGGGTGTGGTATCTCTTGCTTAAATAGAAAGTATGATGCCACAACCATGTTTGTTCACATGTCTCTTGAGGTTCCACCCAGCTCACAGTGATTTCAGCTGAGCTCTCAGTGGGGGAACCTTGCTGCTAGTGCAGACTGGGCCCTCTCTTCCACTTAGACCTGATTATCAGTGAATTCAGCTGTAGTGGTCACTTAACAAAACAAAAGACTATCTATGGAGCCTAATCAGCTCTGTCTTTAAACAGTGGAGAGGGGCAGGTCAAATAGTACTTGTGACTCAGGCAGACCATCAAGTAAAACACCTGTCCCCACCCTCTCTCTTGATGCCCTCAGTCAGCACAAGCGAAGTACAGTTCTACTGCCCTTTACTCATACAATAAGAATAACAACATTTCATTCTCCCCCTCCCCCCACAGCGGCGGTATTGGCAGCCTCGGGGCTCGTAGCGCGGCCTCCGCCTCCCGCCGCCATGGGCCTCACGGTCTCCGCCATCTTCTCTCGGATCTTCGGCAAGAAGCAGATGCAGATTCTCAAGGTCGGCTTGGACGCTGCTGGTTAAACCACCATCCTGTACAAGCTAAAGCTGGGCGAGATCGTCACCACCATCCCCATCATCGGATTCAATGTTGAGACAGTGGAATACAAGAACATCTGCTTCACCGTCTGGGATGTAGGTGGCCAGGACAAAATCCGACCCCTGTGGAGACATTACTTCCAGAACACACAGGGCCTCATATTTGTTGTGGACAGCAATGACCGAGAGAGAGAGCAGGAGTCTGCAGATGAGCTACAGAAAATGCTGCAGGAGGACAAGCTGCGGGATGCAGTCTTGCTGGTGTTTGCTAACAAGCAGGACATACCCAATGCCATGGCAGTGAGCGAGCTGACCGACAAGCTGGGCCTGCAGACGCTCCGCAGCAGAACCTGGTATGTGCCAGCAATGTGTGCAACCCAAGGCACTGGTCTCTATGATGGACTGGACTGGCTATCACACGAGCTCTCCAAGCGCTAGAACTTGAACCTTGAGGACTCTTCAGCCAGCTCCACTAGCCGTGCTCCTGCCTTCTGCTGCCCAGACGGCACTTTCATGCTAACCATCCTACTCAACTGAATGTGTTCTTATTAAGTGGAGCCTGTCCCATGTTCCAGCGGGGCCTGTTGGAAAGAAGGGAGGGAAGTGGTGGGGGCCGGGTGTGTCTAAGCACTGAGCGGGTGGCGGTGTTCCAGTTATCTCCATTGGCAGCTTGTGGGGAAAGCCGTAGGTAACTGCTTCGACCGTCACAACACTGCAGAACAGAACCGTTTCTCCTTTTTATCCTTCCACAAACTTATAATTGTTTCTCTTGGGGAGGGTGGGTGGGGCTGGGCTGGGCTGGGACTCTGGCTGTGTAATGTGCTATTGTATATTTAGTAATAAAACTCCACCAGTTTGTATAAAAAAAAATGGGGAGGGAGGGATAGCTCAGTGGTTTGAGTATTGGCCTGCTAAACGCAGAGTTGTGAGTTCAATCCTTAAAGGGGCCATTTTGGGAACTGGGGTAAAAAAAAAAATCTGGGGGTTTGAGTAGGGGGTTGGACTAGATGATCTCCTGAGGCCCCTTCCAACCCTGATATTCTATGATTCAAATGATTTATAACCCAACCCCAGCCAAAATCTATCACTTGGGCAACACAGCTCTGTTTGCTGGATACCTAGGTAGATTAGGTGTGAATGTAAATACAATCTGGTCCTGAAGCCTTTCCCCCCAGCTCATCACTAGCTGTCAGGGAGAGCTCATTTAAACTTTGCTTACAAATCATAATTTGGCCAACATCACCGAAATGAATGCACTGACATCATAAAAACAAAAGCTGTATAAGGAAGCTAGTCTATATTCATACTTTTCAAATCTATTATACTTTTTCAGATACATATATTTTATCATACACTTTATATGCTGTTAAAGTATGTATTAATGTTTCAATTTCAATTCAAATTTCCAAACAATCACTAAATTGGCAACACTGCATGTAACTAATACACAAAACTGGGGGGGGGATGTTGGGGAAATTCAGAAGGGGTGTAGGGGGGGTGTAGGGAAATCCTTGCTGCTATGACCCTACAGAGACATGTGACCAAGTTGCCTGGTACTGGCTCCATCATAGAATACTAGTGTTTTTCCACTGAAAGGTGTGGGAACTAAAGTTGGAGACAAAGGGTTCCCGCCATATGCAAAAGCTATTTAAGGCAGGGGAGTGACATCATCATGTTTCTTCACTGACTTCCCTCCCAAAGGAGACTCTTGGAAACACCTGAGGAACAGGGACTGAACTGGGGGAAAAGGACTGAACCCAGGCTAGAGGGATTTCTAGACTGTGAAAGAAATACCTGGGGGTTTAAGCTGCAAGTGCAGCTTTCCCTCAAGAGCTTCTGCAAACTGCCTAAACCAACAATTAGGGTGAGAATTTGCTACTCATATCCAATTTCTTTAGTATATTAAGCTTAGATTGCATTTTTGCTTTATTTGCTAGGTGATCTGCTTTGATCTGTTTGCTATCCCTTACAATCACTTAAAATCTATCTTTTGTAGTTAATAAATTTATTTTTCCTTTGTCTAAAACCAGTGTGTGTGTGTGAGTCATTGCTTGGAACAGAAAGCTGTGTATATCCCTCTCCACATTGAGGGAGGGGGCAAATTTTATGAGCTTACACTGTACAGTTACCTGTGCAGCGCAAGATGGTATAATTTTGGGTTTACCCTTCAAAGTGGGGTGTGCACTTGAGTAACTGAGCAGTTCCTTAGCTGAGCCTTCCCACGCTGAGCTGATCTCAGCATCTGTGTGTACCTGCAGTTGGGAGTATCCCTACCTGTATGTGTGCTGGAGGGGGCTTGAGGACCTGTCACTGAAGCACAGTGTAAAGGAAGCACAGGCTGGTGGGCCAGTCAGGCTCAGTGGTACCTCAGTTCCAGGTGGCACCCCAGGGAGAATCCATCACACCCAGCACCCAGAACCAGTCCCGTTCCCAGCACCCGGAACCTCTCCTGTTCCCAACACCCAGAACCTCTCCCGTTACCAGTACCCAGAACCGCTCCCATTACCAGTGCCCAGAACTGAGAAAGTTAAGAGTGAGTTGATCAGAGTCTGTAAGTACCTAAATGGGGAACAAATATTTCTGAATGGGCTCTTCTATCTAGCAATAAAAGGTCTATAAGGTGGATAGACCTTTAAGGTGGATAAAGGTCTATAAGGTGAAAAGACCTTTAAGGTGGATAAAAGTCTATAAGGTGGAAAGGTCTATAAGGTGGATAGAAAAGTGGCTAGATTCTCGGGCTCAACAGGTAGTGATCAATGGCTCGATGTCTAGTTGGCAGCCGGTATCAAGTGGAGTGTCCCAGGGGTCGGTCCTGGGGCCAGTTTTGCTCAACATCTTTATTAATGATCTGGATGATGGGATGAATTGAACCCTCAGCAAGTTTGCAGATGACACTAAGCTGGGGGGAGGTAGATATGCTGGAGGGTAGGGATAGGGTCCAGAGTGACCTAGACAAATTGGAGGATTGGGCCAAAAGAAATCTGATGAGGTTCAGTAAGGACAAGTGCAGAGTCCTGCACTTAGGAAGGAAGAATCCCATGCACTGCTACAGGCTGGGGACTGACTGGCTAAGCAACCGTTCTGCAGAAAAGGACCCAGGGATTACAGTGGATTAGAAATTGGATATGACTCAGCAGTGTGCCCTCGTTGTCAAGAAGGTCAACGGCATATTGGGCTGTATTAGTAGAAGCATTGCCAGAGATCGCGGGAAGTAATTATTCCCCTCTATTTGGCACTGGTGAGGCCACATCTGGAGTATTGTGTCCAGTTTTGGGCCCCCACTACAGCAGGGATGTGGACAAATTGGAGAGAGTCCAGCGGAGGGCAACAAAAATTATTAGGGGGCTGGGGCACATGACTTACGAGGAGAGGCTGAGGGAACTGGGGTTATTTAGTCTGCAGAAGAGAAGAGTGAGGGGGGATTTGATAGCAGCCTTCAATGACCTGAAGGGGGGTTCCAAAGAGGATGGAGCTCAGCTGTTCTCAGTGGTGGCAGACGACAGAACAAGGGGCAATGGTCTCAAGTTGCAGTGGGGGAAGTCTAAGGTGAATATTAGGAAACACTATTTCACTAGGACGGTGGTAAAGCACTGGAATGGGTTACCTAGGGAGGTGGTGGAATCTCCATCCTTAGAGGTTTTTAAAGCCTGGTTTGACAAAGCCCTGGCTGGGATGATTTAGTTGGGGTTGGTCCTGCTTTGAGCAGGAGATTGGACTAGATGACCTCCTGAGGTCTCTTCCAACCCTAATATTCTACGATTCTATGATTCTAACATGATCCCTGCTGAATGTTGAAGCTAAACAAATTCAGACTGGGAATAGTTTACCAAGGGCCATGGTGGATTCTCCCTCACTAGCAATTTTAGACTGGATTTATCTTATGCTCTAGTTCAAACAGGAACTATTTAGGGGCAGGTCTCTGGCCTATGTTGCACAGGAGGTCAGCCTTGATGATCACAGTGGGCCCTTCTGGCCTTGGAATCTATGACTGTATGAATTGCTGCCCTTCCCAGCGCCCAGAGTGATTCCCAGGGTGTGTCTATATGGGAAGAGGGGTGTGTTCCGAATTCGAATTAGCCAGCACAGGGCACATAACAGTGAAGACAGGGCAACTTAGCTTTAACTCAGGTGAGGCACGTTTGTCAGGGGATCTTTTTATAAACTTTTCTTCATCTCTTCGTGGGCTCTGTGGGCTCCTTCCCCCTTACCCCCAGCTCATGCCATCTGTGAGCGAGTGGGCGGGATGAGCCCTGATTTGGACACATCAGAAATTCTACGAAATTGGGGCCCTGGCATGAGGTTCTGCTGTGCAGCCAGATAGCTGGGGTAACTGTCAGGCACCGTGGCCTGGCAGCACAAAGCAATGAAATTAATAGGCAGCATTTCCTGGGTGCTGCACAGGCTGTCTGCAGTGAGCGGATCCAGCTCCGGGACAAGTGAAGAACCCAGAGTCTGGCTGGCGAGGAAACGCTGAGGAACCTTCCCTTCCCTGAGCTCTTCCCAGCAACAATGACCAGATCGGGTTTTTTTTTTTTTTTTTGCCACTTGGAGCAGCAAAAACGCTGGAGCCGGCCCTGGGTCTCACCCATATGACCAACCACCTGCCATTAAATCAGAAGCCTGATCCATGAGTTTTCATCCCATGGCAGGTGAGAGTTGGCTCCTGGCTGGCTCAGAGCTAGGGCCAGAGGGTGCAGCCGGCGAGAACTGACCACAGGGCTCCGTGCAGCTCCATTAGCAATGGTCCTGCTGGCAGCTCCAGCTCCCGCTCTCACCAACAGAGCTAAGGGAGAGGGGAACCCTAGGCTGAGATTGCAGGGCTTGGGTCAGGACTGAGGGGCACTGGCAGAGCTGTTTGTGGGGACCCCAGAGCTGGAGCACTGAGCAATCTGAGGGTCTCATTCTCTTGCCATGGCCCTACCCGGGTAGTTGGGCTGGGCATTGGGAAGGTGCCACCCCAGGCTGCAGAGTTCCCAGAGGTGCTATTACAGCCTATAATGTGTCCAGTGCAGGGTAGAAAAAGGGAAGGTGTGAACCCTCAGCCCCTCCCTGCTCCACCCCCCACCCAGCCCCCCTATGCTGCTCCACAGGGAGCCCACACAGAATGGGGCACTGTTCCATGCAGAGGGTACACTGCCTACCCCTCACCCCTCCGCTGCCACAGCCTGTCCTTGCCCTGGCTGATTCTCCAGCCAGCAACCCGCCATGGGCAGAACGCACCCCTGTGCAGGACAGTGCGTTAGGACATGACAGAAATTCCAGGAAATTGGGGCCTGCCCAGGCATGCGGTTCTGCTGTGCAGCCAGATAGCTGGGGTACTGGCAGGCAGCACCTCAGCCTGGCCAGCGGCAGCACCGTGGCCTGGTATGCAAAGCACAGGCTGTCGCACCTCTGGGGCGTTGCAAATTAGAGTCCTGGGTACTGCACAGGACAGCAGGGCCCAGGCTGGCTGCAGCAAGGGGATCCAGCTCCAGGACAAATGAAGAATAAATGGTCAGTTTTCAGACTAAAGAGAGGTAAATAATGGTGTTCCCCAGGGATCTGTAGTAGGCCCAGTGCTGTTCAACATACTCAACAATGATCTGGAAAAAGGGGTAAATGGTGAAGTGGCAAAATTTGCAGATGATACAAAACTACTCAAGATAGTTAAGTCCAAAGCTGACTGTGAAGAGCTACAAAGGGATCTCACTAAACTGGGTGACTGGGCAACAAAATGGCAGATCAAATTCAATGTTGATAAATGCAAAGTAATGCACATTGGAAAACATAATCCCAACTATACATATAAAATGATGGGTCTAAATTATCTGTTCCCACTCAAGAAAGAGCTCTTGGAGTCATTGTGGATACATCTCTGAAAACATCCACTCAATGTGCAGCGGCAGTCAAAAAAGTGAACAGAATGTTAGGAAGTATTAGGAAAGGGATATTAATAAGACAGTAAATATCATAATGCCACTATATAACTCCATGGTACTCCCACATCTTGAATACTGTGTGCAGTTCTGCTCATCCCATCTTTAAAAAGCTATATTAGACATGGAAAAGGTACTGAGGAGGGCAACAAAAATGATTAGGGGTATGGAACAGCTTCCGTATGAGGAGAGATTAACAAGATTGGGACTGTTCAACTTGGAAAAGACACAAGTAAGGGGGGATATGATAGAGGTCTATAAGATCACGAATGGTGTGGAGAAAGTGACTAGGGAAGTGTTATTTACCCTTTCACATGACATGGGAACCAGGGTCACCCAATGAAATTAATAGGCAGCAGATTTAAAACAAACATAAGGAAGTATTTCTCCACACAAAGCACAGTCAACCTGTGGAACTCATTGCCAGGGGATGTTCTGAAGGCCTACAATATAACTGGGTTCAAAAAAGAAAGAGATAAGGTCATCATGGAGGATAGGTCCATCAATGGCTGTTAGCCAAGATGGTCAGGGACGCAACCTCATGCTCTGGGTAACCTTAAACCTCTGAGATAATTGCCCTGTTCTGTTCATTCCTTCTGAAGCATCTAGCACCAGCCACTGTCAGAAGACAGGATACCGGGCTAGATGGACCATTGGTCTGACCCAGTATAGCCGTTCTTATGCCCTACCCACAGTGGGGTTGGTACCACATGTCCTCCCCACACATATATCACAGGGCAGTGGGGGGTGTGGCCTGTGATAACCCCACCCAATCACAGAGTGGAAAATTGTGGCCCCCTCCTGCAGATGGAAACTCCTACAGCGTGACAGCTGGGCAGGCACCAGGTGTCCAGGCGAGGGAGGTGAGCGACTCACCCTCCATCAGCATAGCTCAGGGATTCCTGCACCAGCAGCAGCTACCGAAACCACCGCCCACCC
Organism: Terrapene triunguis; assembly: GCF_002925995.2. Taxonomy (NCBI): domain Eukaryota; kingdom Metazoa; phylum Chordata; order Testudines; family Emydidae; genus Terrapene; species Terrapene triunguis. The sequence continues at coordinate 790,901 of NW_020665405.1, forward strand.
CCTGCAGCCGTGCGGATATCATAGACGCTGCATTGCTAAATCACATGAACAACAGCCGTGGGGCCCATGGCTATCGGTCTTGTGCTGGCCCAGACCAGGAGTCATGAGCATCTGAGAGTGGCTCAGGGCCTATGTAAGACAAGCTGGGAGGGGCTCAGCCCAGTTCCCTAAGTTGCCTTCTCTGCTAGGCTGGTGTGAGGCACCCTGCCAGGCGCCAGAGGGGGAGCTCTCTGCATCATCCCCCTGCTGAGGGCAAACAGATCTCGGCCCTGCGGCAGAGCAAGCAGTGCGCAGCGAAACATTCACTGAGAGACTAGAAGCAGAACCCCCCGTACGTCCATGCCCCACATGGGAGAATTGCCAGGGCCAGTCGGTCAGAGAGACAGCGTTCACTGCACCATCAGGGCCAATGCCCCCATCCCACCCCACTGAATGTGTGGCCATGCCCCAATCATAGCCAAGGGGCCGCTCGGGGCAGCGCTCGGGCCCCAACATGCCCTGCACCATCACTTCCAATGCCGGGATTTGGTTTAGCTCTCATGGCTCCTGCCACAGTGAGAACTGGAGCGGGTCCTGCCTGAGGGACGAGCAAGATGCCTATGCCAAGGACCCCCCATGATTGGGGTAATGCCGAAGAGCTTGAGGTCACCACAGGCAGTAACAGGCTGTGTCCTGTGACCGCAGGAAAGAACTTCCGAAATGTCCGATTGCTTCTAACTCTGAACAAGGAGCTCTTCTAGAGTTCTCCCTATCACTACTCCCTGTCCGCTTGCACTGCCATCTTCCCCAGCCTCCCTGTGCACTCCCGGATGGGGCACAAACCCACATGCGTTTCCTGAGCACCCGTGCAAGCGGGATTGTGTCTGTGCAAATATTGGCCGCACGGGGAAGTGCTGTGAATCCTCCTGCAAATCGATCTTCGCATGAGTGTCTGGGGCTGAAGTGCCTGCGTGGCCATCTTGTGGAGAAGCCTTGTCACATGACGGAGGAGGCGCCAGTCGCCCAGCTCAGCCAGCACATCACAAACAGCCCCTGCTCAGAGCAGCAGCCACGGAGAGTCTGCAGGAGCCACTGGGAAATTATTCATAGATCCACAGAAGGGGCCATTAGACCCTCTAGTCTGACTCCTGGATAGCTCAGGGCAGAGAATGTCACCCAGTCCCTCTGTGCTGCTGAGCCCACTAACTTGGGTTTGCCTAACGCCTCTTCCAGAGACAGGCTCCAGTCGACATTGGAAGAGACCAAGAGAGGGAGACTCCAGCCCTTGGCTTGGGAGTCTGTCCTAATGGTGTCACTCGGGAAGGGGAAACGCTTTGAATAACTGGCCAAGCTGTCACCACCTTCCATCCAAGGCTGCAGCCCCCAGCAGTCAGCGCCTCAGGGTGCTGTGTGACCCCTTGCTGAGCCTGGACCCCAGCTGCCCTCAGTATAATGCTGCCTTTCACCTCCAGCTTGCTGGGAAACTCTGCCCTCCTCTCTGGCTCTGGGTTACCCTACCTCCGCGCTGGGTTACCCTAACTCACTGGAGCTGAGGCTGATTGATGTGCAGGCTACAGCTGGTGCAGGATGAGTAGGGTGACCGTGCGTCCAGTTTTGGCCAGGACAGTCCCTTTTTTAAGCCCTGTCCCGATCGTCCTGACTTCTTTGGCAAAACTGGGCATTTGTGTGATCGTCCATTGGGAAGAGCAAATGGGACAAATGCCCAGTTTTGGCAAAAAAGGGGGGTGCGACCCCTAGCGGGGCACAGAGGAACTTGGGGGGGGGGCAGCGGCAATACCAGCCCCACATGGGAGGGAGGGCTCAGGAGAGCAGCTTGGGCTGGGCTGGCCCCGCGAATGGCAGAGGCCTCGGGCCTCCCTGCATGTGGGGAGAAGAGAGGCAGGCCTTGGGCTGCCCTTGCACAGGTGGGCAGCTGGGGGGTCAGGCTGCCTCGCACACAGGGGAGAGAGGGGGCCTCAGGCTGGCCCCAGAGCGTGAGGGGAGAGGACCTCAGACCAGCCCACTGTGGGCGGGAGGCAGGGAGGGCTCAGGCTGGCCCCACGCAGGGTCCCGTTTTCCCTTTAGGAAAATATGGTCACCCTAAGCATGTGGCTGCCCACCTTCTCCATGGCTCAGCCCCTGGGAGCATATCAGGTCTGTGCTCAGGTCCCTCCACTGGCTCCGTCAACTCCCTGTGCTGGTTTAAAGCTTTGGTCCAAATCAGCACCGCAGCTAATGGGTCGAGCCCCAGCGACACCAGAGATCGAATTTCAATCTGTGACCCACCGCAACAGCCGTGCTCCCCTGGGACGGTGCAGATCACAGATCCAGGGGAGTGCAGGAGAGCTGGGGACCCCGCACTCCCAGTCAGGGGGGTCTGGCTGTGGGACTCACTCCCAGAGATCAGGAGAATCCAGTGTCTGACCAGCACAAGGAAACATTGCAAGACCTTCCTCTTTGAGAAAGCCCCTCTACCATGAGAATGACAGTCATACGCTGACCCCACGTCTACCTGCAAACCCCAGCACTGGCCTGCCTTCTCCCCCCAGACCCTGACCCACCTTCTATCCCCAGACCCCAGC
>NW_020665405.1:793561-795253 GCF_002925995.2 Terrapene triunguis
CCCCCCAAACCCTGACCCACCTTCTATCCCCAGACCACAGCACTGACCCCCCTTCTATCCCCCAGCCCCCCTCCCCCCCCCCCCCCCCAAACCCTGACCCCCCTTCTCCCCCCAGACCCCGCCACTGACCCCCCTTCTATCCCCCAAAACGAGACACTGGCCCCCCTTCTCCCCCCAAACCCTGACACTGACCTCCCTTCTATCCCCCAAACCCAGACACTGACCCCCCTTCTTCCCCCAGATCCAGACCCTGACCCCCTTCATTCCCCAGACCCCAGCACTGAGCCTCCTTCTCCCCCCAGACCCTGGCACTCACCCCCCTTCTATCTCCTAAACGCTGACACAGACCCCCCCCTTCTATCCCTTAAACCCTGTCACTGATCTCCCCCCTCCCCCTTCTCCCTCCAAAATGGAAATCTTAAAGAAAAGAAAAGGACCCGAAGCAGAGCCTGGCTCCTCCCTGATGCAGAGTCAAACTGGCCAAGGCTGCATAGCCCACTGCAGTGACGCCGGTGCCTGCCAGCTGCCCTTGTGCAGCTTTGCTCTGTTGCAGCTGGGCAGCGTGCTGGGCTTGGCACCTCCAGGGGCGCAGGGCTCCCAAGGCACGGTACCAAAGCCACAGGGGTCATTGGGAGTATCCTGCCCCCTCCCAGGCACTGCCATGGCTGGGCCAGCTCCCCATGCTGCCATATGCTGCAGAGTCCATGGGACGAGGCCGCCCCAGGCCCCAGCCCTGGCTTCTGGGCAATGAGGGGAATGCTGGGAAACTGCGAGTCTGATGGCCCATGGTGTCGTGGGGAAGGGCACACGCAGTACACGAGCCAGCCCCCGACCCCCAGCGCCACAATGGAAGCTGCAGCTACACTAGAAGCTGCAGCCCCACCACAACGAAACAGACCGGGGCCGACCTGCCCCCAGGCCCCCACAACCCTCCCGACAGAGAAGCAAAGGGCCACGAATGCTTCAGCATGGATATGCCAACTCTACTAGAGTGAAACCACTGATTCCCCCGGCCTCCTTGCCCCCCACCCTGCCCCTACTGCCTGCCCCTGCCCTCCCCACCCTGCTGCTACCCCCTTCCCTCCCCACTCCCAACCCTGCCCCCCACCCTGCCCCTGACAGACCCACCCTGACCCCACCCCCTTCCCTCCCCACTCCCAACCCTGCCCCCCACCCTGCCCCTATAGCCTGCCCCTATCCTCCCCACTCTGCCCCCCACCCTGCCCCTACTGCCTCCCCCTGCCCCCACTCCCTGCACTGCCCCCTGCCCTCCCCACTCCCCACCCTGCCCTCCCCAACCTGCACTCCCAACCCTGCCCCCCACCCCCTGCCCTGACCCTCACTCCCACCCTCTGCCCTCCCCATTCCCAACCCTGCCCCCACCCTGGCCCCTACTGCCTGCCCCTATCCTCCCCACCCCCTGCCTTGCCCCCCACCATCCCTACTCACAGCCCTGAGCCTGCCTTCCCTACCCTGCCACCCCCACTCTTAACTCTTCCTCCTGCCCCCTCTGCACCCCACCTCCCCCTTCTACTTCCCCACCTGTCTCCACTCCCCATCTCACCCTCTGAAACAAAGCAGCAAGAGGGTAATTTCCCGTTTTTTCATGTACACTGTCCTGCCCACCATACATCCCCTCCAACACCATCCTTCTGGGTCCCTCTCTCACCTCCCACCCCCACCCTCTTCCTC
>NW_020665405.1:795653-871453 GCF_002925995.2 Terrapene triunguis
GCACCTCCTCCTCTTTGCCGGCGCCACCTGCAAACCCTGCCCTGCGGAGCCCTTGCCCAGCATGTTCTCAGAACAGGTGCCCAGAGCAAGGGGTTTCAGCCGCCCAGCAGGGTCTGTCACTCACCGGGGCTGGGGGGCGCCAGCGTGACCCTGGTCACTGGCTGACCAGCGGATCGCCGTCTAGCTCCGGAGAGGGGCCATCAGTCGTGGCATCCCGTCACAGCACTGAGGCACAACGGCCCACGCATGCATCTGTCGTCAGCAGGGAGGGAGGAAGCTGATCTGTTTTGAAGAGGAAATTTAAAAAAATCAACAACGAAACCTCAAACGTTGACCCACATCCGCTGCCTAGACGGGAAAACTTAATGATCCGCCAACGCAGGAGGGGGCGGCTAATAATAGCACACAGCCCTGATATAACCCTTTGTCATCGCCCCATCCAGAGAGGGGAAATTGAGGCACAGGGAGGGGAAAGGAGGTGCCAGAGCTGCAGATAGAACCCACTGTCTTGGCTCTGGGCTCTAGCGCCATAAGGCTCAACCAAAATTGCTCCTTTGGTTACTCATGCTCTGCAAGGTGCTGTCCATTCAGTGACTCTGAACACATTCACCCCAGCAAGGAGGGCCACAATTATTACTGGGGGAAACTGAGGCATGGAGCCAGGAGAGTCACATAGCAGATTGGTGGCAGGGCTGGCAGTCAAATCCAGCTCTCCAAACTCCTAGTTCCATGTTTTCAAGGTGATCTGCCCAGTTGTGGGGGAAGCGAGTTTGTCCCAATATTCTGCGTCTGTGATGGAAACGGGTCGGAGAACCGGGAATAAAGTCTTTGCAAATCCCATGGGCAAACAGGGCTGGGATCTTAGTGTCAAGCAACACAAACAACCCTAGCTGGCAGTGAGAGCGCTGCCAGCTGATCTGGGCCTGCCACTTGACTCCTGTCACAATGGTTCACAAGGGGGTTTGAAACGCTGGCACATGCCTGTTTATGGACAGCAAAGTGTTGTACAGAAACCTGCTGGCGTGCTGGAACAATGTGTATAGTGGGGGTGCTGAGAGCCATTGATCCAAACTGCAAACCCTGTATATGATGGAAACCACTTCAAGCCAGCACCCCTAGTTCCAGCACCTATGAAAACTTGTCAATTTAGATAGATCTTTCCTTAGAACACAAATTTTCAAAATCTGCCTGGTCTCCTGCTAACGCCTCAGCATCCCATCAGGAGGACTGGCCAGGGCTGGGGACCCCAGGCCTTCTTGACTGCTGGGCCAGCTGGCTCCCTGTGGTGTCTGACTCCCACAGCCTGAAGAACAAGCTGCCCCACGCGCTGGGCAGCTCAGGAAGCCCTGGGGACCCGGCCTTGGGGCAGGCCACACAGCAGGGCTTGGGTGGCTCAGCAGCTGAACCACAGACCTTGAAATCCCTCAGGAATCCTTCCAAGGCAGTCAGCTTGGAAGGGCAGACATGGAGCAAGGGACCCTGCAAGACCTTACAGGGGCTGAATGAAATTAACATGATTCTTATCAGTTTCACTGCTATTCTGAAACTGGGGTCTTCCTCCACTGCCAGTTAGGGCACAGCAAGCTGCTGCGCTGTGGACTCACAGCCTGGCTTGCCTTGCAGTAACTCACTACCTAGACAAGCCCTGGCTCAGTTTGATTGCTGCTAGTCAGTGGTGCACAGCAAGGAAACTGACAAAAATTATGTCAATTTCAGTGCACAGCTGACGGTGATACCGGGGAGCACATTTTGTTGCAGAAACCTTTCAGGAGTTCCAAATATTGTGGGGTTTCAGTTCTGTGAAAAGTTCTGACTTTATGGCTCTTTGTCCCAATTTGAAAATGACCATGGAACAGAAATTGGGTTTTCTGGATGGCTCAGTCTCACAGCCAGTTTGCACTAGTGCAAATGGCTGCACGGTGTGAAGGAGGGGATAGCTCAGTCTCACAGCCAGTTTGCACTAGTGCAAATGGCTGCATGGTGTGAAAGAAGATCAGGCCCCCGTGTCCACCTGTGTAATTGTAAGAGGAAATTGGCCCATAAATACGCTGTCCCCAGGTGTCTTGGTCATGGATAAATGTGTAGGTGCGATGGAGGAAAACATTTCCAGTGCTTGTACTGATGGTGCAAACACCCAGCAGATGCAGCTTGGTGTGTAGGGGGTGCTGGGTGCTTGAGAGAGGCTGAAACGAAACAGAGGCAGAACCTGAGCTGGTATCAATGGATCCTGCTCCAGTGGTACCAAGGGAGCTGTGCTGCTGTAGCATGCACAGACTCCAGCACCACATGTGTGCATGAAAGCCCAGGCTGGGATCCAGCTACCACAGACACTTGGTCCCCGGTTTGAAGCCCCTGTAGAAATCAGACTGGATTTTTCCATAAAGCATCAGTCCAAGCACTGACCGTGCTTCCAGCTTGGCACCTCTCCTGGAAAGATCCTGGTGCAAGCAGCACACTGGCACCAGAGAGACCCTGCCACAGAAATAGACGCTCCCCGCGGAGGGAGTGTCAGGGCAGGGTCTTTGCCAGCAGTGTCAACACTCTTGCCTCCCACACTAACTCCTGCAGAAGGTCAGCGAGAAGTGCTAGTTGAATGCCCCCCCACCCCGACCAGGGATAAGGCTGGGGCAAAGGGACAGGAGCGGGAGGGATAGCTCAGTGGTTTGAGCATTGGCCTGCTAAACCCAGGGTTGTGAGCTCAATTCTTGAGGGGGCCATTTGGGGATTGGTCGTGCTTTGAGTAGGGGGTTGGACTAGATGACCTCCTGAGGTCCCTTCTAACCCTGATATTCTATGGCAGAACCCTGACCTTCCTGATTCACAAGCCAGAGGCTCTCATTGAGGAAAGACCAGGGCTGCAAGAAAGGGGATGAGGCAGCATCATCCACACATTAGGCCTGGTCTGCACCAGTTAGTTTAACTTAAACTGGTTTTGTTAACCTGTGGACGCTCTGATTTGGGTTTAAAAGAGTGCAATTTAGTTTAAACTGGTTCCTGTTTGGCTTTGTGTGTAGAGTGACTGACAGTGCACTGGCTAGGCTGATCAGAGTCAGACATCCACACCAGGGGTGGCACCGCTGTAAAGGGCTCTTACACTGATGTATATCAATCCAGTGTACTTGTGTGTGTAAATTCCTGAAAGATCCAGGGCCACACAGCATCCCCTGGCAGAGCCACAAGGACATTGGGAGAGGACAAGGGCCTGATGCTGAGCCTTTATCACTGGGACTTTGTACACAGATGACCAGGGCACCAGCGCTTATTCTCGCACCATTTCACACCCCAGACTTTCATACTTCGGAGGGGTTTTGCCAAGAGGGTCATTTGGCCGGATGCCCAGCGCAGGTGAAGGACAGGGTTCAGCTTGGAAAGGCCCCAAACGGTCAGACCTGGGCAGTAACTCCAGGTGCCCAACTCGGGACACAGAGGCCTGTCTCTGACACTGTTGTGCCCCCAGCCCTGAGTCAGGCTGCTGCAAAGGTCACGGGTCAGGGCCCAGCATCTCCCAGGCTCTGTCACTTTGGACGTTTTTATTCTTCCTCTTGTTTTAGATAAAAGTCCGGGGGCTCTATGCAGGGGATTCTCTGGCCTGTGTTACCCAGGCGGTCAGACTGATGACTGTGAAATTTACCAAAATGGACCGTGAATTTGGTAGGGCCCTGTTAATGGAGTCTGCCCTGAAACTAGCGTCAGGTTTGCAGAGGGTTTGACTGGATATTGTGACCAGATCAGGGGACAGGATGGGGAGAGAACAACAGACAAGTGGAAAGGGCTGTGACTGAGAGGGAAAGCCAGCTGGGTAAGGAGCAACTGGCAGCACAGCAGCAGACTCTGGAAGAAACCTTGGAGAGGTTTCCAGGCCAGGGGGCTCTTGGGGGTGGTTCCTGCTATTTGATTCCCCCTGCGTTCAGAGACACGGGACTTTGCACATTCTATGTAAACAAACAAAACTCCGCCAAAGAAATACCCGACTAGCCCCGGTTTCTACTCCCAGCAGGAACATCCACAGGGCCCCAAACTGACTAGCCACTCGGGTTGAAAAGGGGCAATGGGCCTGTTCTGGACCCAACATCCTGAAATCCATCAGCTGTACGTGTGGCCAGTCAGAGCCCAATTTTAAATTGAAGGCGGGATCTGTGGTCTCAAAGTACCCCCAGATTTGGGAGGTGAAATGCCCCTCGGGCTGCCAAAGGCAGCGCTGGTGCCTCACTTGGGCGTGGGAGGCCGATTGCTGGGCTTTGCTTTAGACTTTCCTACAAAGTTGGCAGTTGCCAAGAGCTGGCTGTCCAGAGGCAGCGGCACCACTGGGCTCCCCGGGGCTCTGCAGGTCACAGCTGTCTGCAGGGGAGCTCTGGCCCTGCAGATGGACAGGTGAGTGCAGGCTCCAGGCAGGCAGCGTGAAGAGCTGCTTCCCCCTTGGAAGGGGCAGGTGGCCCCACTCGCTGCCCTGGATCAGCATGGAGACTCAGGGAATCCCAGCATGGAGACTCAGGGAATCCCAGTTCATTCCCTGTCCCAGGCTGTCATTGCACTGAGCAGAGCTAACTGTTGCCCTGCCTGTAAAGGGGCTCGAGGAGCTGGGAATGAACCAGTCTCTCCTCCCCATTCCTTGGGGCTGGTGCAGGATGAAACATCGATATTCCAGAGCGGGTTGGGACCACTGCAGGGCTTGGGAACTTACCACTCCCCAAGGGAGAAGGGGAAGAAAACAAGATATAGCAGGGAAAACAGACCCTCCTCCCAAGCTACTTGCTCAGGGCCAGGCAGAGGCCAGAGAGCCCCAGTCATGTGACATCCAGTGGGAGCTGTTTAATAATACCGTGTGCTGGCCTGGCTCTGTGGTTCCTAATAGGGGCTGTATGGGATGGTCCAGCCAGGTAGGGTGACCAGATGTCCCGATTTTATAGGGACAGTCCCGATTTTGGGGTCTTTTTCTTATATAGGTTCCTATTACCCCCCACCCCCGTCCCGATTTTTCACACTTGCTCTCTGGTCACCCTACAGCCAGGAAGAAGATGGATCAAGATGGTCCCCTAATAGCTTCCACTGTAGGGTGTTTACAGGACAATGCTGGGTGCTATGGGCCAATGCCAGTACTGCTAGCTCTGCCAACACTGACTCGGGTCCTGGATGGGACCTCATTGACCAGGAAAGGCTGAAGCAAACAACTTGGGAAGACACGTCCTGGAAAAGAAAGGGCCCCGCCCTTTGCATAGTTTAATGGGACACTCCAGGGCACAGGAGGAACCAGCCTGAGCCACACCAGAGCCAGGGTAGCTGCAGACGCTGCACTGGTATGAAAGCTGCAGGAGTTCAGGGCAGCTGGATGTGCACCCAGGGGTGGTTACTTTAAAATCCTTTGAGCTCCAACACATTGATCCAGCTGATAAATAAAGACACTGTTTGCAGGAGGCTGCTGGCCACTCATGCTGCTCACCAGTCAGCGAAGACAGGAAATGCAGCCGGGACCACGAACCCCACCCAATCTGCAGGGTGATGAGCGGCTGGTGCATGGGCAGTGCACCCAGGGCCCAGTCTGAGAGCAGGAGAGTCACGAGATTCCAACCCCAGAATCTCAGCTCAGGGCAAGAGGCCGACGCAAAGCAGTGGGTGCCCCAGTGACGCCCACAAAGCAGCAGCAGTGCTGGGAAAGCCTGGCCCCAAGGCTCTGATTGGCAGAGGGGAGCAGGAGACATTGATTAGGGAGGGAGGGCAGGAAAGCCTGTTGCACTACATCCTGGAAAGAAGAGGAGGTGGGTACGCTGTGCCCTTGGTGTCCCTGGCAGCACAGGGCAGTGAGAGCTCTGGGCATGGCTGCTGCTACAGGCACCCAGGGAGCTCAGGGCTGGGGGATGCCGCTGATCGCTGGCTGAGGGATGAAGGCTAGGGGGGCACTGGGGCTGTGAGCTGCTAACTGAGGTGCCTGCTACACACCTAGGGCAAGGAGTGGGCCCAGGCCGCCCCCTGTCTGTAACTCCAGCTTGCCCTGGCAAACCCCACGGTTCCTAGGAGGCCCAGCCCGGAGAGGAGGTCCAGCATTGGAGAGACCAGGAGTGGGGGATGGGCACGGAGGGCAGACAAGTTCACACTTTCCATCTCATAGTGGTGTCATTGAGTGCTAAGGAGCACATCTTAGCACTAACAGGCCCCCATGGCTTTAGCTGATGGCCTAGCATTAGGTGGACTGAAGATGGTTTGATCTGACAGGCAGCCCCTTATCTGCATTCCCATCTCCAGCAGCCCACCAGCTGCAAAAGCTGAGCACGGCATTAGGCCGGACAGATCAGCACTTCCTCCGGCCACATTAACATGCACTGGACACGGCCACTTGCGAGGAGACAACAGATCAACATGGCCAGGAACTCAGTGCCTGGAGCATGCAGAGAGCCCCTCAGGAGCAATGAGCCAGGGGGTAGGGGGACAGGCAGGGAGGCTGAGTGCTGATGGGAAGCCACCTTGAACTGGCATCTGAACATTGCACGTGACCCACCCCTCCAGGGCATGGCTGGGCGATTCTCAGAGGTCTTGGGGAATCACAGCCCCACCCAGCATTCCGTCCAGATGCCACAGCAATTCCTGCAAGTACCCGGGCTTGGTCTGTGCCGGCCTTTGGAGGTGGTTGACAGTGCTAGGGCTGAGGGGCGCAGGCTTGACTATGGAGTGGCTAACAGAGTACCATGGAGAGTGGATTGGGCAAGGAGCCTGGCTTGCCTCTTTTTCCAGCAGCTGAACATCATTGGCAGACTCTGGGGAAGCGCAGCTGGGCAGTGACCATCTGGCAGCAAGGCGGGTCCAGGGCTGGACCAAACATAGGAACTATTTTAGGCAAAAACTTTGAAAAGAAATTAAATGCATTTGAATGTAGCCAAATGCAAGGTCCCCCACCTCGGAACAAGGAATCAGGCCATGGCTACCGAATGGGGACTGGAGGCATGCACAATGACACCCGAAACAACTGAGGAGAGCTGGCAGTTTTTCAAAGGGACACTATTAAGGGCCCAAAAGCAAGCTATTCCGCTGGTTAGGAAAGATAGAAAATGTGGCAAAAGACCACCTTGGCTTAACCACGAGATCCTGCATGATCTAAAAAATAAAAAGGAGTCATATAAAAAATGGAAACTAGGACAGATTACAAAGGATGAATATAGGCAAACAACACAGGAATGCAGGGGCAAGATTAGAAAGGCAAAGGCACAAAATGAGCTCAAACTAGCTAAGGGAATAAAGGGGAACAAGAAGACTTTTTATCAATACATTAGAAGCAAGAGGAAGACCAAAGACAGGGTAGGCCCACTGCTTAGTGAAGAGGGAGAAACAGTAACAGGAAACTTGGAAATGGCAGAGATGCTTAATGACTTCTTTGTTTCGGTCTTCACTGAGAAGTCTGAAGGAATGCCTATCCTAGTGAATGCTAATGGGAAGGGGGTAGGTTTAGCAGATAAAATAAAAAAAGAACAAGTTAAAAATCACTTAGAAAAGTTAGATGCCTGCAAGTCACCAGGGCCTGATGAAATGCATCCTAGAATACTCAAGGAGCTAATAGAGGAGGTATCTGAGCCTCTAGCTATTATCTTTGGAAAATCATGGGAGACGGGAGAGATTCCAGAAGACTGGAAAAGGGCGAATATAGTGCCCATCTATAAAAAGGGAAATAAAAACAACCCAGGAAACTACAGACCAGTTAGTTTAACTTCTGTGCCAGGGAAGATAATGGAGCAAGTAATTAAGGAAATCATCTGCAAACACTTGGAAGGTGGTAAGGTGATAGGGAACAGCCAGCATGGATTTGTAAAGAACAAATCATGTCAAACCAATCTGATAGCTTTCTTCGATAGGATAACGAGTCTTGTGGATAAGGGAGAAGCTGTGGATGTGGTATACCTAGACTTTAGTAAGGCATTTGATACGGTCTCGCATGATATTCTTATCGACAAACTAGGCAAATACAATTTAGATGGGGCTACTATAAGGTGGGTGCATAACTGGCTGGATAACCGTACTCAGAGAGTTGTTATTAATGGTTCCCAATCCTGCTGGAAAGGCATAACGAGTGGGGTTCCGCAGGGGTCTGTTTTGGGACCGGCTCTGTTCAATATCTTCATTAACGACTTAGATATTGGTATAGAAAGTTCGATTATTAAGTTTGCGGATGATACCAAACTGGGAGGGATTGCAACTGCTTTGGAGGACAGGGTCATAATTCAAAATGATCTGGACAAATTGGAGAAATGGTCTGAGTTAAACAGGATGAAGTTTAACAAAGACAAATGCAAAGTGCTCCACTTAGGAAGAAAAAATCAGTTTCACACATACAGAATGGGAAGAGACTGTCTAGGAAGGAGTACGGCAGAAAGGGATCTAGGGGTTATAGTGGACCACAAGCTAAATATGAGTCAACAGTGTGATGCTGTTGCAAAAAAAGCAAACATGATTCTGGGATGCATTAACAGGTGTGTTGTGAGCAAGACACGAGAAGTCATTCTTCCGCTCTACTCTGCTCTGGTTAGGCCTCAGCTGGAGTATTGTGTCCAGTTCTGGGCACCGCATTTCAAGAAAGATGTGGAGAAATTGGAAAGGGTCCAGAGAAGAGCAACAAGAATGATTAAAGGTCTTGAGAACATGACCTATGAAGCAAGGCTGAAAGAATTGGGTTTGTTTAGTTTGGAAAAGAGAAGACTGAGAGGGGACATGATAGCAGTTTTCAGGTATCTAAAAGGGTGTCATAAGGAGGAGGGAGAAAACTTGTTCACCTTAGCCTCTGAGGATAGAACAAGAAGCAATGGGCTTAAACTGCAGCAAGGGAGGTCTAGGTTGGACATTAGGAAAAAGTTCCTAACTGTCAGGGTGGTTAAACACTGGAATAAATTGCCTAGGGAGGTTGTGGAATCTCCATCTCTGGAGATATTTAAGAGTAGGTTAGATAAATGTCTATCAGGGATGGTCTAGACAGTATTTGGTCCTGCCATGCGGGCAGGGGACTGGACTCGATGACCTCTCGAGGTCCCTTCCAGTCCTAGAATCTATGAATCTATGAATCTATGAAAGGGTTAGGGTTAGTGGAAAAACAGCTGAGCATGCGCTCCCAGCACGATGCTGTGGACACAATGGCTGGTGGGCTCCTTGGCTGAATAAACAAGGGAATAGTGAGCAAAAGGAGGGAGCCAGACACATTTCAATTCGAAGTTAAGCACTAATTTTGAGCGGTGAGAGTGATTAACCATTGCAACAACCTGCCAAGCGCCAGGGTGGATTCTCCATCTCTGGATGTCCAAAGACATCCAGCCAATGCTTGTCTGGAAGATGCTTTAAACAAACACAAGTTAGTGGGCTCCACACTGGGGTAACTAGAATCATAGAATATCAGGGTTGGAAGGGACCTCAGGAGGTCATCTAGTCCAAGCTCCTGCTCAAAGCAGGACCAATCCCCAACTAAATCATCCCAGCCAGGGCTTTGTCAAGCCTGACCTTAAAAACCTGTAAGGAAGGAGATTCCACCACCTCCCTAGGTAACCCATTCCAGTGCTTCCCCACCTTCCTAGTGAAAAAGTTTTTCCTAATATCCAACCTAAACCTCCCCCACTGCAACTTGAGACCATTACTCCTTGTTCTGTCATCTGCTACCACGATAACAGTCTAGATCCATCCTCTTTGGAACCCCCTTTCAGGTAGTTGAAAGCAGCTCTCAAATCCCCCCTCACTCTTCTCTTTTGCAGACTAAACAATCCCAGTTCCCTCAGCCTCTCATAAGTCATGTGCTCCAGCCCCCTAATAATTTTTGTTGCCCTCCGCTGGACTCTTTCCAATTTTTCCACATCCTTCTTGTAGTGTGGGGCCCAAAACTGGACACAGTACTCCAGATGAGGCCTCACCAATGTCGAATAGAGGGGAATGATCACATCCCTCGATCTGCTGGCAATGCTAGGTGGAAATTGATGGCTTGTGATATACCGGAGGTGAAACTAAATGGTCTCTTCTAGGGATCTGAAACATTTTTCATTTTGTTTGACATTTCTGACATACCTTGGGGGGAAGAGTCAGCAAAATGAAACAAAAATGTCACGAGTTTGGTTCAAAGCAGAATGAAAACTTCAGTTTTTAGAGGGTTAGGGGTCCTACCGTAATACACCTAATAAGCAATGTACAGCTCCTGGCACAATGGGGTCCTGGCCTTGATGGGCTCCAGGACGCTACCATAATACACCTAGTAAATCATCATCATATTCTGCTAGGTAAATAGCAGCACATGAGAAAGAAGCCTCAATATGGGCATGAGAGAGGAGAGGAAGCTGAAGGCACATGAGGGAGAAGGCAGCTTCCTAGCACTGAACATGGCAGCTTGTACATGAATCCTTCCTCATCAATAATTGACAGTCTCTGAGTGAGATCAGAGCAGGACATAGCTGCGTTTGCAGCCGTTGGGAGTGAAGTGGGTTTAGCGCAGGGTTTCTCAATCCAGGGGTCACGACCCAAAATGGGGTCCCCAGCACATGACACAGGGTGGCATGCGAGGCTGCGGTGGGGTTGCAGAGCTCGCCCTACGCTCACCCTGCAGTAGCGGCTCCTGTGGCTCCAGTCCCGTGGGGATGGCTGGGCTCGGCTCAGCTCTCCACTCCAGGCATTGCGAGTTGGTGCATGGGGTCGCAGCTCTGCTCAGGTTTGGCCCAGCACCCTTCTGTCCTGGTGACAGGGGCTATCTGGGCTGGGACCCCATGTACCAGGTTGCAACGCCACTTGCACAAATTTGGTCCAGCTGGCCCCCCCGTCAGGGGAACTGGACCAAATCTGAGTGGTGCTGAGACCTTGGAGATTGCAAGGTCCAGAGCAGGGAGCTGAGCCCAGCCAGCCCCACAGGAGGTGCTGCTACGGTGAGCACAGGGTGCTTACTGAGAACGTATTACATGAATGTGTGTATTATATAGCATGGGTAAGAAATGTTTAGTAAGCCAGGTGTTTTTGCACTCCAGCTATTTCCTGGGTCATGACATGCCATCAAGATGTACAAATGGGTCCTGAGCCCAAAAAGGGTTGAGACCCACCGGTTCGGCACTTGTATTCTTAGCCAGAGGTCAGAGTTTGGGTATCCCTAGGGCCTTTCGCCCTGTCTTCAGCTGGGGGAAATCAGCACCCAAGTCAATGCAGTGGTGCTGAGTTACTGCTGCTAAGCATCTGGCCACAGAATCTCATGACATTGGGCAAAGCAATGAGTTTGCTAACAGCGGGGCGGGGCCTGCGTGTGTAGATGCAGTGACAGTTACATGCTCAGCTAGAGGCATCACCCAGGGACAACTGGACATGGTTTGGTTACAACTGGACATGGTGTACAGGCAAATGTAACCCAAATTGCTGCATCAAGCCAGGCAGCCCCTAGTGGCTCCAGCCCCTCTGGCTGCAGGGCATTAACTGGCCAGTTGGCTGAGACACAGAGGGACCACAGAGTGCCAGTGGGTAATGAAAGGCCAGATAAAATAGGAGGAGCTGATTTACATTAGACCCTGCTCCAGGCTATGGAGTGGGGATGTCTCTCTGTCCCAGCACTGTTGGTAGTGATGCCACTAAAGTCACATTGTCCCAAATGTATCCAGGAAATCTGAGTTGGTCCTGCAGTGCTGAGCAGCTGCCTACTGGTGCCGCCCTGCCCTAGCCGACTGCCGTGGCCAGGCACTGGATGACACTGCAGGCCGGGCTGGATTCACTCATTCCTGTGTGTGCTACAGTAATACGGCAGGACAGCAAGACCCCCTGGCTGGGCCTTGAAGAGACACTGGGTGCTTCCGCTCCCACAGCCACACCTGGCCTGTTTAGCGAAGCTTGTGGGTTTGGGTCAGGGGAGCCCAGAAAAAAGGGGTCCAGAACCTGGTAAATCTGGATTAACTCCTTTGGAGTCAATGGAGATGCACCAGTGTCCAAGAGGTGTGAGGTCAGAATCAGGCCCTGGGTTCTAGGCCACACGCAGCCTCGAGATCGGGCCAAGTGGGAATTGCTCTCCCAATGCTGTTCCCATTAGTCCCCAGCTGGATGGATTATGCCCCCTCTCCCACTATCACCACTGGGATCCTGGTTCTCCCACATCCGCACCCAGGGAGATGGGCAGAGGCTACAGCGAGGAAAGCCAGCCCAGCTTGCCAGGTGCTTAGTTTGGCCCAAGTCTTGGGCAGGGCCAGACGGCTCTTGTAGCAGTGCTCCAGTTTAGATACAATTCTGCTTCTTTAGCGTGTTTCCCATCCCCGGCTCCTTGTGACCAAAGGTGTAAACAAAACCAGAATCCTTCAAAATCCTCCTGACAAAGCCGCGTCCCATGAGCACACACACACTCACAGACCCTGCAGACGACGATCCAGAGAGACCAGCACTTTGCACGCAGGCAGGGGCGTCAGACACTGAACACAGCCGAGGGTCAGTCCTTGGCTCCGGGCCAGTGCCCGTATCACCCTGGCGCCAGGAAGAGGAAGTCGTTGGGTCCAACGAGAGCAGCACTGCGTGTTTTAAAGCTTTCTGCCAGGCACTGGAAGATGCTGTGCCGTCAATATCTGCCCAGCCTGCTCTGGGATCTCAATGCGCCCCAAAAGCACACACCACTGCAGGGATGCTCCCGGCACCGGCAGGAGCCACAGAAGGAAAGTGCCTCAGCCAGGTCTCTGCTGCACTGGGAAAAGTGGGGGTGGGGGGCGAGCGAGGGGACCAGGGCAGAGGGAGGGAGGCTCCACTGGGACACCCAGAGACCATGCCCAGCACCTGGCCCTCTCCTCCTCCCCCGGCTGACTGATTAGCCAGAGAGTCAGAACAGACGTAGCCCATCTCGATCCCCCACGTTCACTGACCTAGTTAGTTAATTCCTTCTGCTGGAGACTTGCAGAAAACCAAAAGAGCCTCCCTGCTGCATGAATAAGTGATGGTACTTTCATTTACTTGCTGCTGCTGCTGTTTGACGCAGGCGGCTGTGGACCACCCCCCACCCCATGTCTGTGAGTCTGGGCCAGCTGCTCTCAGCCCCAGCAGCCTGTCCTCCCCCTCTCCAATGGGGCAGGAGGGGCTGTTTGTCTGGGGCTGTTCCAGATGGACTGTTTGAAGGGCCTGTGTCCTGAGGACTTGCTGACCTGAGTCAGACTGATTTGTTTGTGGACAGAAGCAGGGGCTTGGCCTCAAACCTGAGTCAGAGCCTGGATTACGGTATGTCTCTACATGGAAAAAAAACCCCAAAGCACAGCAGTGAATCTCAGAGCCCAGTTCAACTGACTTGGGCTCCCGGCGCTCAAGCTAAAAATAGCAATGTAGACGCAGCTCAGGCTGGAGCCCAGGCGCTGAAGCCCGGGGAGGGAGGTGGGGTTCACAGCCCGAGTTCCCGCACTTGAACAATGACATGGCTACTTTTAGCCCTGCAAGCCTGAATCTGCAGACCAGTGCTCGGAGACTCGCCACCACGAGATTGTTTTGCAGTAGATGTACTCTCTGGGCACCAAGTTACAGCTTGCTTGCTGCAGACCCTGGCTCCATCTGTCTACCTGTCAGTCTGCCTGTGTCAGCCTGCTGCATGCTGATTGTATCCCATCACTCCGCACCCCCAGCCCCGCTTCCTGCCAGTGGCACCTGTCTAACCCCTTAGGGATTTTTGATCTCAGTCCTAGCCTTGGAAAGAAAAACCATCTTCAGGGCTATATCTAGGCTATTGTTCTGCCCATCCTGCTGCCTCAGGTCTCTGACAACCTCCTTTGATTTGCCTGTGCATCCAGGCAGGGCAATGTTACCCACAACAAAACAATACAAACATTGCCCAGTTTGGACCAGCGTGGGGGGAGGGATTCACCCTTTCTGCATAACCCTGCAGGGCTAGACCCAGCCAAGCTAGTGCAGGGAGGGTCAGTTACCCTTACCCCAGCCTGTCTCCCTGCCCCCAGACAGGTGTGGGTGCTGAGGCTGCCAGTCCTGCTGGGGAGGGCACCCACAGGCTGCACTTGGGACTAGAGCAGTGGTTCCCAAACTGGGGTTCGTGAACCCTTGGGGGTTCGTGAAATGTATCAGGGGGTTCTCAGAAAAAAAATCTGTAATGGCAGACAGAACCGTCCCTAGGGACCCCGGGCATGGGGGCCGGCAGCCCGAGCCCCGTGACCATGACTTCCTGGCAGAACAAGTTTAAGCTTTGTTGTAGTTGTGCGTTGTTTGCCTGGACTGCTCAAGACCCGAATGCTTGTGGGAGGAACTCTTTATTGAGTTGGCTTCTTAAATACCTTCATGCTGTTTCACGTCTGGTACTCCTGGATGAAACATGTAGGAGGCTTAATCGAAGTGATATAAACTACAAAAGGGAAATCTTGGAAGAGTGTTACCATTTTCATAATGTAATAAAAGTAATAATGTACTGATAAATAATTATGTAACAATAAATAATGTGTAATAAGCGTGTCATAAAAAAACAAATTATTTCCAAGATCACTGCTTCTATCATGTATGCTCAGGTAAAGGAGAAAATCCCTGCAAATATTCTTTTTTTGGGGGGGGGGGGGGGGGGGGGGGGGGGTTGCAAGATTTGATATTTTCATGAAAGGGGTTTGCGGGTTGTTAAAGTTTGGAAACCACTGGACTAGAGGGATGCGCTGACCCTGCCCAGGATCTAGGCCTGCCTCAGCTTCGGAGAATGGAGCCAGCTCCACTCTACAATATGCCTCGGAGCCAGAGCCCCATGTCTATGTCTACACTGCAATAAAACACCTGCAGAGCAAGTCTTGGGGCCCAGGTCAACTGACTCAGACTCAAAGGGCACATGCTCAGGGGCTAGAAATAGACATGTAGACATTTGGGCTCGGGCTGGAGCCTGGGCTCTGCCACCCAGCGAGGGGGGAGGGTCTCACAGCCCAAGCCAAACATCTGCACTGCTGTTTTTTGCCTTGTAGCACAAGCCCTATGAGCCATAGTACAAGACACTGCTGAGATCTCATCTGGAATGGTGTGTGCAATTCTGGTCTCCTGTTGTGTTTCAGAAAGATTAAGATTAAGACTGGAACAGCAAAGAAGGGCTACCAGGATAGTCAGAGGAAGGGAAAAACCTACCTGACAAGAGGAGAAAGTCTTTGACAAGGTCCACCACCAAAGGCTCTTAAGCAAAACAAGCAGTCATGAGATAAGAGGGAAGGTCCTGTCATGGATCGTAACTGGTTAAACAACAGGAAAGAAAGGGTAGGAAGAAACGGTTACTCACCTTCTTGTAACTGTTGTTCTTCGAGATGTGTTGTTCATGTCCATTCCAAGCAGGTGTGTGCGCGCCGCGTGCACGCCAGCCGGAAGATTTTACCATAGCAGCGTCCATAGGGTCGGCTCCGGCGCCCCCTGGAGTGGCGCCTTTATGGCGCTGTATATAGGGGCCAGCCGACCCCCCACCGCCTCAGTTCCTTCTTGCCGATACTCCGACAGAGGGGTAGGAGGGTGGGTATTGGAATAGACATGAACAACACATCTCGAAGAACAACAGTTACAAGAAGGTGAGTAACCATTTCTTCTTCTTCGAGTGATTGTTCATGTCCATTCCAAGCAGGTGACTCACAAGCCCAAGTCTAGGTGGTGGGGTCGGAGGTCACTGCAGACTGGAGGACTGCGCGGCCAAATGCAGCATCCTCCCTAGCGTGGTGCGTAATGGCATAATGAGCCGTAAAGGTGTGGATTGAGGACCAGGTGGCCGCTCTACAAATTACCTGGGTTGGGATGTGGGCCAGGAATGCAGCTGAAGAGGCCTGCGCTCTTGTGGAGTGGGCCGTGATAGGCGGGGCTGGTACATTGGCCCGACTGTAGCACTCCTGGATGCAGGTTCTGATCCAAGCCGAGATCCTCTGTGACGTGACTGGGAGTCCCTTCCTACTGTCAGCCACAGCGACGAAAAGTTGGGTCAACTTCCTGAAGGGTCTCGTCCTTTCTATATAGAACGCGAGAGCCCTGCGAACATCCAGAGAATGCAGCCTGCGCTCCTTAGCCGAGGAGTGCGGTTTGGGATAAAACACAGGGAGAAAAATGTCTTGACCCATGTGAAATGGGGAAACGACCTTAGGTAGGAACGCAGGGTGCGGCCTGAGTTGGACCTTGTCCTTGTGGAAGACGGGGTATGGAGGCTCGGATGTCAGAGCTCTCAGTTCCGATACTCTCCGTGCTGATGCGATAGCCACCAAGAACACGACCTTATATGAGAGGTATAACAGCGAGCATGAAGCCAGCGGCTCGAATGGGGGCCCCGTGAGGACAGACAGGACCAAACTGAGGTCCCAAGCAGGGACAGGTTGACGGATATGCGGGAACAATCTGTCAAGACCCTTAAGGAATCGTCCAATAAGTGGGCTTGCAAACACTGAGGTCCCCCCCTCTCCAGGGTGGAATGCGGAGATTGCAGCAAGGTGTACTCGAATCGATGAGAGAGTTAGTCCCAGGTGTCTCAGATGTAGCAAATAGTCCAAGATGAGAGGGATCAGGGTGAGCAAGGGGGCCTGACCGCGTTGTGTAACCCAGAGGGAGAAGCGCTTCCACTTGGTCAAATACGTAGACCTTGTTGAGGGCTTCCTGTTTCCCAACAGGACCTGTCTGACCTGATGGGAGCATTGTAACTCCAGTGGGTTTAGCCATGGAGCATCCAAGCTGTAAGGTGGAGTGACTCCAGGTTCGGGTGAAGGAGGCGACCGCGATCCTGCGTGATCAAATCCTGTAGAAGGGGCAACCTGAGTGGAACCCTCGTAGACATGTGTAGGAGAGACGCGTACCAATGCTGGCGCGGCCACACAGGAGCTATGAGGATGAGTCGAGCGTGATCTCTGCGGGCCTTGAGGATCACCTTGTGAATCAAGGGAATTGGGGGGAAGGTGTAAAGAAGCCCGTCTGCCCAAGAGAGGAGAAACGCGTCTGATAGGGATCCCTGACTGCGTCCCATGAGGGAGCAGAATTGACGACACTTCCTGTTCTCGTTGGAAGCAAACAAGTCCACCTGGGGATGACCCCAGAGTCGGAAAATTGAGAGAACTACATCCCAGTGGATAGACCACTCGTGACCCTGGAACGAGCGGCTGAGAGTGTCCGCGAGCGCGTTGTGCGTGCCGGGGAGGTAGGATGCTATCAGGTGAATTACGTTCTGTACGCAAAAGTCCCATAATGCCTGGGCCTCCTGGCAAAGGGGAGAGGAGCGAGCACCACCCTGTCTGTTGATATAAAACATCGTTGGAGTATTGTCTGTGAGGACAGAAGTGCACTTGCCCGCGAGCTGGGACTTGAATGCCATGCATGCGAGGCGTACCGCTCGTAATTCCCTGACATTGATGTGCAATGAAAGATCCTCCCTCGACCAAAGACCTTGGGTCCGGAGGTGACCCAGATGTGCACCCCATCCCTGATCCGACGCGTCCGTTACCAGGGTCAGGGAGGGCTCTGGTTCGAGGAAAGGGACCCCCGCGCAGACCACCCGTGGGTCGAGCCACCATTGGAGGGAGTCCAACACCGGACAAGGTAACGTCACCACTGAGTCTAGGGAGTCCCTGACTGGCCGATAAACCCCTGCCAACCAAGATTGGAGAGGGTGCAGTCTGAGCCTGGTGTGTCTGATGACATAGGTACATGCTGCCATGTGCCCTAGTAATTTGAGGCAGCTTCTTACTGTGGTGGTAGGGTAACTTTGGAGGCCGAGAATGATGTTGGACAAAGTTCGGAATTTGGCCTCTGGGAGATATGCTCTGGCTTGTGTCGAGTCCAGAAGTGCTCCTATGAATTCGATTCTTTGTGTTGGAGAAAGAGTGGACTTGGCCTCGTTGAGTAAGAGGCTGAGGGAGCTGAAGGTGTGCCTGATGAAGACCACCTGAGCCTCCACGAGTGCCTTGGTCCTGCCCTTGATGAGCCAATCGTCCAGGTAAGGGAATACCTGGATCCCTTGCCTGCGGAGGAAGGCTGCCACGACTGCCATGCACTTTGTGAAGACCTTTGGGGCTGCTGATAGACCGAAGGGTAGAACCGTGAACTGTAGATGAACGTTGCTGACGAGAAACCTGAGTTAACGCCTGTGGCGAGGGATTATCGCGATATGGAAATATGCATCCTTTAAGGCGAGGGCGGCATACCAGTCTCCTGGATCCAGGGAAGGAATGATGGAGGACAGGGAGACCATGCGGAACTTGAGCTTCTTGACAAACTTGTTGAGACGCCGCAAGTCCAGAATAGGTCTGAGGCCCCCTTTCACTTTCGGTATTAGGAAATATCGAGAATAGAAGCCCTTGCCCCGTAGTTCTCGAGGCACCTCCTCCACTGCCCCGGCTGTAAGGAGGGACTGAACTTCTTGAAGGAGAAGTTGCTCGTGAGAGGGGTCCCTGAAGAGGGACGGGGAGGGGGGCTGGTGGAGCGGGAGGGAGGAAAACTGGATAGAATATCCCTCCTCTACCGTGCGAAGCACCCAAGCGTCTGACGTGATCCGCGCCCACGCACGATAGAAGGGGGACAGACGTGATGAAAAGGTAAGGTTGGGAGGATCCAGAGATCTGTCTGGTAGGCCGTCCTCGACCGAACCCTCAAAATGGTGGTCTAGGCCCCTGCGGAGGCCTTGATTGGGTAGAAGACTGGCTAAAGGGCTGCTGTTGTTGCCTCCTCCTGCCAGTCCGCGGTCTTCTGCGCACGGCATCACCTCGATTTTGAGGTTGATACGGACGCGGGGCCTGCGGCGGCCTAAACTGGGGTGTGTAGGCCTAAAGAACGGAGGGTGGTCCGCGAGTCCTTTAGGCTATGGAGCCGTTTGTCCGTCTTTTCTGAGAAAAGCGTGGGCCCTTCAAAGGGTAAGTCCTGTATAGTCTGTTGAACTTCATGAGGAAGGCCGGAAACTTGAAGCCAGGCTCTGCGCCTCATGACCAGACCAGTAGCCAACGTGCGCGAGGTCGAATCGGCTGCATACAAGGCTGCCTGAAGGGAAGCTCAAGTAATTAATTTGCCCTCCTCGACAAGGGCCGAGAACTCAGTTCGTGACTCCTGCGGGAGGAGGTCCGTAAACCTAGACAAAGCCGAGCACGTGTTGTGTCCATACCGGCTCACTAAGGCCTGCTGATTGGCAATACGCAACTGTAGGCCCCCCGTTGAATAGACCTTGCGTCCGAAGAGGTCCAACTTTTTAGCCTCTCTATTTTTAGGTGTGGATCCCTGAAAACCTTGTCACTCCCTCTGGTTGGCCGCATCTACCACTAGGGAGTCCGGCGGGGGGTGCGTTTAAAGATGTTCATAGCCCTTGGTTGGGACAAAATACCGCCTCTCAGTCTTTTTGGCTGTAGGGGCCAATGAGGCTGGAGTTTGCCACAAGGTGTGGGTTGTGTCCGCAATGGTTTTTATGAGGGGTAGGGCTACCCTAGATGGGCCTGACGGAGTCAGGATATCAATTACGGGATCGGTGTCCACCTCGATCTGTTCCATCTGTATCGAGAGGCTCTGGGCTGCTCGAGTAAGGAGCTGTTGGAGGAGTCTATTATCCTCTAAAGCCGGAGCAGCAGAAGTTCCCGCTACTGCCTCATCTGGAGATGAAGAGGAAGATGTCCCATGTAGCTGCCCTTCATCTACCACGTCTCCCCCTGTAAGGGCCTGTGGCACACGGTACTCCGGCTGCGTGGCCGGTGCGGGCTCAAGATGCGGCACCGCGGCCGGTACCGGGGTCGCCACCGAACGCCGAGGAGTGCTGGGCGGTGCCTGCGCTGAAGGAAGCAAAGCCCCTGTCGGTGCCGTTGTTTGACCTGGGGGTGCCGTAATGCCTTGTGGCACACTCCTGTCAGACGGTGGTGCCGGTGGCGGTGGCATTAGCGGCGGTGCCCCAGACTCTGAGGAGACGGAAGCAGTTCGTGAGCGGGGGCCGTACGCCTGACCCACCGACTGATGGTAGGCCCATGGTGTCCAGAACGGCCACTGTGGAGGTGGTTGCCACTCCTGCTGCTGATGCCACTGTGGCGGGTACGGTTGGGCACTCCTACGCGAGGACGATCTGCTCCTCGATCTGTTAGAACGGTAGGAGTCCGCCTCCGAGTCAGAAATCTCTGAATAGGAGGACATCGGAGGAGCGGTACCCACAGTCGCCGGCTGGGGTGCTCGCGCCGGTGCCTCTACCGTGGCACCGCGTAGAGAGTGCGGTGAGCGCATCGCCGGTTTACCCTTAGAGTGATACTGGGGCTCGGCGGCAGCCGGAGGTTCTCTGCACCGATGCGGCGACGCCGGCACCGGAAGGTTCAAGAGGTCTGAGGTGGCCTCGAACGCCTCAGGCGTCGATGGGAGGTGGACCTCCTCCATCATGTCCGGGGATCTATGCCGTTCCGGACTCGACCTTGCCCTCTCCGGGGTGGGAGTCAACGAGATGGCCGGATGGGTCTGCGGTGCGGGGTGCCCCGTAACAATCGTGGACTGCACCCGACCTTTAGAGTCCCGGTGGGGAGATGGTTCGGTCCGCAGCCTGTTCTTTTTAGCCGGCACCAGCGAAGGAGAGCGGCGTCTTGTCGAAGACGATTTCTTATGTGCCGACTCTCTCCAGTGCCGGGGTTTTGGGGCCTTGGCCTCACGACCTATCTCCGGTGCCGGGGCACTGCGCACCAAGGATGAAGTGCTGGGTGCCGGCTCTGAAGGTCCGGGATCCGATTGCGGACGCAGTGCGCCTCCATTAGGAGGACTTTAAGTCTCTGCTCTCTATCCTTGAGAGTCCTGGGGCGAAAAACCCTGCAGATAGGACACCTGTCCCTTTGATGGGCCTCCCCGAGGCACCGTAAGCACGAAGAGTGCAGATCACTTTTCGGCATAAACTTCCCGCAGTCCCGACAGAGTTTGAACCCTGGGGACCCGGGCATGCCCCAGTGGGGCGACGAAAAGTTGGGGAAAACCCCCCCAACTGATTCCTAACTATCTAACACTAATACTAACCACTAACTAATAAACTATGTACAAGAACTATAGAACACTGCCACAATTGCTAAAGAGCAAGAGAAGTTCCAGCTAGCCGTCACCGGCAGTAAGAAGGAACTGAGGCGGTGGGGGGTCGGCTGGCCCCTATATACAGTGCCATAAAGGTGCCACTCCAGGGGGCGCTGCAGCCGACCCTACGGAAGCTGCTATGGTAAAATCTTCCGGCTGGCGTGCACGCGGCGCGCACACACCTGCTTGGAATGGACATGAACAATCACTAGAAGAAGAATTAATGGTTAGTTTTCAGAATGGAGACAAGTGGATAGTGAATAGCAAGTGAATAGCAGTGTCCCCCAGGGACCGACTGGCTAAGCAGCAGTTCTGCAGAAAAGGACCTGGGGATTACAGTGGACAAGAAGCTGGATATGAGTCAGCACTGTGGCTTGCTGCCAAGAAGGCTAACGGCATATTGGGTTGTATAAGTAGGAGCATTGCCAGCAGATCAAAAGAAGTGATTATTCCCCTCTATTAAACCCTGGTGAGGCCACATCTGGAGTATTGCATCCAGTTTTGGGCCCCCCACTACAGAAAGGATGTGGACAAATTGGAAAGAGTCCAGCGGAAGGCAATGAAAATGATTAGGGGGCTGGGGCACATGACTTATGAGGAGAAGCTGAGGGAACTGGACTTGTTTAATCTGCAGAAGAGAAGAGTGAGGGGGATTTGATAGCAGCCTTCAACTACCTGAAGGGGGGTTCCAAAGAGGATGGAGCTAGGCTGTTCTCAGTGGTAGCAGATGACAGAACAAGGAGCAATGATCTCAAGTTGCAGTGGGGGAGGGCTAGGTTGGATATTAGGAAACACTATTTCACTAGGAGGGTGGTGAAGCACTGGAATTGGTTACCTAAGGAGGTGGTGGAATCTCCATCCTTAGAGGTTTTTAAGGCCCGGCTTGACAAAGCCCTGGCTGGGATGATTTAGTTGGTGTTGGTCCTGCTTTAAGCAGGGGGTTGGTCTTGATGACCTCCTGAGGTCTCTTCCAACCCTAATCTTCTATGATCTTCTAGGATCAGTGCTATTCAACGTCTTCATCAATGATCTGGAAACGGATTAAACGGTGAGGTGGCAAAATTTGTGTAACATGACAGACCCTAGTGGGCGGCGGGCAGGATTGAACCTGAGACATTGGAGCTAAATGCATGAGCCTCTACTGCATGAGCTAAAAGCCACATGGCTTGTAGCTAATGCTGTAACAGACTCATTAATCGCTAAGTGGTCTCAGTGCCACCAGAGGGGAAAGAGCACCACAGCCAGGAGGTGTGTGGGTTACATTTGCAGATGACAGGTTTCAGAGTAGCAGCCGTGTTAGTCTGTATCCGCAAAAAGAACAGGAGTACTTGTGGCACCTTAGAGACTAACAAATTTATTAGAGCATAAGCTTTCGTGGGCTACAACCCACTTCTTCGGATGCAGATGATAAGAACAGCCATACTGAGTCAGACCAAATGTCCATCTAGCCCAGTATCCTGTCTTCCGACAGTGGCCAATGCTAGGTGTCCCAGAGGGAATGACCAGAACAGGTCATCATCAAGTGATCCATCCCCTGTCACCCATTCACAGCTTCTGGCAAACAGAGGCTAGGGACACCATCCCTGCCCATCCTGGCTAATAGCCATTGATGGACCTATCCTCCATGAACTTATCTAGTTCTTTTTTGAACCCTGTTATAGTCTTGGCCTTCACAACATCCTCTGACAAAGAGTTCCACGGGTTGACTGTGCATTGTGTGAACAAATACTTCCTTTTGTTTGTTTTAAACCTGCTGCATATAAATTTCATTGGGTAACCCCTAGTTCTTGTGTTATGAGAAGGAGTAAATCATAGAATCATAGAATAACAGGGTTGGAAGGAACCTCAGGAGGTCATCTAATCCAACCCCCTGCTCAAAGCAGGACCAACTCCCAACTAAATCATCCCAGCCAGGGCTTTGTCAAGCCTGACCTTAAAAACCTCTAAGGAAGGAGATTCCACCACCTCCCTAGGTAACCCATTCCAGTGCTTCACCACCCTCCTAGTGAAAAAGTTTTTCCTAATATCCAACCTAAACCTCCCGCACTGCAACTTGAGACCATTACTCCTTGTTCTGTCATCAGGTACCAATGAGAACAGTCTAGATCCATCCTCTTTGGAACCCCCTTTCAGGTAGTTGAAAGCAGCTATCAAATCCCCCCTCATTCTTCTCTTCTGCAGACTAAACAATCCCAGTTCCCTCAGCCTCTCCTCATAAGTCATGTGCTCCAGCCCCCTAATCATTTTTGTTGCTCTCCACTGGTCTCTTTCCAATTTTTCCACATCCTTCTTGTAGTGTGGAGCCCAAAACTGGACACAGTACTCCAGATGAAGCCTCACCAATGTCGAATAGAGTGGCACGATCATGTCCCTCGATCTGCTGGCAATGCCCCTACTTATACAGCCCAAAATGCCGTTAGCTTTCTTGGCAACAAGGGCACACTGTTGACTCATATCCAGCTTCTTGTCCACTGTAACCGCTAGGTCCTTTTCTGCAGAACTGCTTCCTAGCCATTCGGTCCCTAGTCTGTAACAGTGAATGGGATTCTTCTGTCCTAAGTGCAGGACTCTGCACTTGTCCTTGTTGAACCTCATCAGGTTTCTTTTGGCCCAATCCTCTAATTTGTCTAGGTCCCTCTGTAGCCTATCCCTACCCTCCAGTGTATCTACCACTCCTCCCATTTTAGTGTCATCTGCAAACTTGTTGAGAGTGCAGTCCACACCATTCTCCAGATCATTAATGAAGATATTGAACAAAACCGGCCCCAGGACTGACCCTTGGAGCACTCCGCTTGAAACCGGCTGCCAACTAGACATGGAGCCGTTGATCACTACCCATTGAGCCCGACGATCTAGCCAGCTTTCTATCCACCTTATAGTCCATTCATCCAGCCCATACTTCTTTAACTTGCTGGCAAGAATACTGTGGGAGACCGTATCAAAAGCTTTGCTAAAGTCAAGGAATAACACATCCACTGCTTTCCCCTCATCCACAGACCCAGTTATCTCCTCATAGAAGGCAATTAGGTTAGTCAGGCATGACTTGCCCTTGGTGAATCTATGCTGACTGTTCCTGATCACTTTCCTCTCCTCTAAGTGCTTCAGAATTGATTCCTTGAGGACCTGCTCCATGATTTTTCCAGGGACTGAGGTGAGGCTGACTGGCCTGTAGTTCCCCGGATCTTCCTTCTTCCCTTTTTTAAAGATGGGCACTACATTAGCCTTTTTCCAGTCATCTGGGACCTCCCCCGATCACCATGTGTTTTCAAAGATAATGGCCAATGGCTCTGCAATTACATCCGCCAACTCCTTTAGCACCCTCGGATACAGCGCATCTGGCCCCATGGACTTGTGCTCATCCAGTTTTTCTAAATAGTCCTGAACCACTTCTTTCTCCACAGAGGGCTGGTCACCTTCTCCCCATACTGTGCTGCTCAGTGCAGCAGTCTGGGAGCTGACCTTGTTTGTGAAGACAGAGGCAAAAAAAATCATTGAGTTCATTAGCTTTTTCCACATCCTCAGTCACTAGGTTGCCTCCCTCATTCAGTAAGGGGCCCACACTTTCCTTGACTTTCTTCTTGTTGCTAACATACCTGAAGAAACCCTTCTTGTTACTCTTAACATCTTTTGTTAGCTGCAACTCCAAGTGTGATTTGGCCTTCCTGATTTCACTCCTGCATGCCTGAGCAATATTTTTATACTCCTCCCTGGTCATTTGTCCAATCTTCCACTTCTAGTTTCTTATTCACTTTCTCCACACCAGTCATGATTTTATAGATCTCTATCATATCCCCCTTTAGTCATCTCTTTTCCAAGCTGAAAAGTCCCAGTCTTATTCACTCCTCATACGGAAGCTACTCCACCCCCCTAATCATTTTTGTTTCCCTCCTCAGTATCTTTTCCAATTCCAATATAGCTTTTTTAAGATGGGACGACCAGAACTGCACACCATATTCAAGATGTGGGCGTACCATGGATTTATATAGAAGCAATCTGATATTTTCTGTTTTATTATCTATCCCTTTCTTAATGATTCCCAACATTCTGTTCGCTTTTTTGATTGGCGCTGCATATTGAGTGGATGTTTTCAGAGAACTATCCACAGTGACTCTAAGATCTCTTCCTTGAGTGGTAACAGCTAATTTAGACCCATCATTTTATATGTATAGTTGATACAAAATTATTCAAGATAGTTAAGTCCAAGGCTGACTGCGAAGAGTTACAAAGGGAGCTCACAAAACTGGGTGACTGGTCCACAAAATGGCAGATGAAATTCAGCATTGATAAATGCAAAGTAATGCACATTGGAAAACAGAATCCCAACTCTACATAAAAAATGATGGGATCTAAATGACCCTTTATCACAGATCCACAGGATCCCACCCCAGCTTTGGAACAGTCTCTTGGAGGAAATCCATTGATGTGCTGCTAAAAGGCGTGCAGTGTAGCTGCTGTTTGTCGGCAGGAGAGAGCTCTCCTGCCGACAAAAAACTTCCACCCGGAATGAGCAGTAGCAGCTTTGTCGATAGGAGAGCGCTCCTGCTGACAAAGCACTGTTCACTCCGGCACTTTTCGTTGGTAAAACTTTTGTCGTTGCAGGGGGAGAGGGGGGAGCATCTCTGAACGACAAAAGTTTTGCCAACGAAGTTCCAGTGTAGACAAAGCCTTAGAAAACTATTAACTGCTAACTGCAAACAAGATTTACATGTCACCTCTGAGACAACACAAAATGCACATGCACAGAAGGTGTAAACAAGAATTTGCAATTCACTTGGACAGTTGCAGAGCACGTAGACAATGGGACTGCCTAACCCCAGGACCCCGCTAGCATTTTTCCAACACAGAGTTGGGGTATAAGGAGGAGGGGAAAAGGCCTCTGGTCACCTCTCCTCCCCCACCTCGACACATGAAAGCAAGATCGGTTGGAAGTCAAAGAGAAGCATCTGTGGGAGAGGTGATCCCAAGCTGGAAGGAGACAGCCTCTGAAATGTGTGGCAACTAATGGTGAGATTACGTCATTTGCTTTTAGAACTATTGGCCTTGGTAAAGTTTAGGAAATAGCTTGTGTGTTTATTTTTTATTTCTTTCATAACCAATCCTGACTTGTCTGCCTTTATCCCTTACAATCCCTTTCTCTAGTTAATACACTTGTTTCAATGTTTTATCTAAACCAGCGGAGTTTTCATTGAAGTGTCTAGAGAGTCTCTAGGCAGGTTAACAAAGGCTGTTGCATATTCATTACCCTTTGATGGGATGATGAACTTTATATGGGCTTGGGCTGCGCAGTGAGGGAAGTAGGCAGTACAAGACATATTTCTCAGGGTGTAAGTCTGGGGCTAGATCACTGGCTGGGGCTGCTCTGTGTGTAGCTCATGAGTGATGGGGAGAGCATTCATGTAGCTTTGCTGGGTGTGCCTTTACAAGCTAATGGCTGGGTGAGCAGGGCCTGGAGCAGCTGCTTCTCACTAGCAGAGAACTGTCAGAGACACCCTGGCCAGCGAATTAAGGTGACACAGCAGTTCAGGGGTTCAGGTTGCACCCTGCGAGTCTGGCAGAACTGGGAATTGAAGCTAGGTCTTCTGTGTATGACTCAGAGCCTGAACCACTAGGCCATCCTTCCCAGAGGCAAGAGTCCAGGGCTGAGAAACCCTAGACCAGGGATATTATCCTACCAACCCCACCCTCACAAACCCCCAGGCAGGTGCTAGGCTCAAAGGGCCCCATCACATCTCCCCATTAAAGCCCAGAGCGAGGTGTCTGGGATCCAGTTACAGAGCTGGACTCCTCAGTCAGACAGGAACCAGGGCCTGACATGGAGTAGGTTTTACCTGACGGGCCAGTTAGACTGCGACCTGCCTGGTGGAATAAAACCCTCATCCCCTGAGAGAGATGAGTCTGACGCAGCCACAATCTCTCTGTGAATGGGCCACATGCCTCGCCATGCATGGGACCCAGAACCTGGCATTTCTGACCTGAGCCAGAGAGCAGGTCCCAGACCCCTTAAACAGACCCAGACAGGACTGGACCTGACACCTCATTAACAGTGGGCCTCAGCGGAGTGGGAACAGCCCAGTGCTTAGGGAGGGGGTAGTGCTCAGGGACTGGCCTTGGATTTAGGCAACTCAGAGTCAATTCTCTGCTCAGCCATGGACTCCCTGTGTGCCCCTGCTGTCACTTGTCTCTGGGCAGCGACCCTTGTCCCACTCCCTTCTGACCAGGGGTTTTAAGACTGCACAGTTCCCTTCCTTACACTGTGATATCCACAGCAAGCCAGGCTGTCTAATGGCTAGTGCCTGTGTGTTGATTCTCTCCATGGGCTGGGAACAGCGTATTGCCAACAGCTACAAGTTACCATCCAGCTCTTCTAAGCAAGCACATTTATTCTTACGGTAAAAGCATTACAGAGAAACCATATGAAAACAATCAAAGTGTCTTCCCACAAGTCTGAAGCTCACCAGACGTCACCCATCAGTCTTAGGGGACCTCGTAGGCCAAAGTCTTTCCAACATTCCACAAAGGTTGCCCCCCCTTTGGACAGAAGGTCCTGTCTGTTTGCTGGATCAGAAAATAAAGGCCCCGGGTCAGTTTAAACTCAGCATTTTGATGTCAAAAGCCTTTCTTTGTTGGTCTCAGGAAAACCCAGTTTGGATATACAGGTCTCCCTAGAAGGTGGTACCTCTCCAGAGGAGTTTACAACCCAAGTAATTCACCTAAGGCCTGGTCTACACTAGGAGGTTATGTCAAATTTAGCAGCGTTAAATCGAATTAACCCTGCACCCGTCCACACAACAAAGCTATTTAGTTCGACATAGAGGTCTCTTAAATTCGATTTCTGTACTCCTCCCCAATGAGGGGAGTAGCGCTAAATTCGACATGGCCATGTCGAATTAGGGTAGGTGTGGATGGAAATCGACACTAATAGCTCCGGGAGCTATCCCACAGTGCACCACTCTGTTGAAGCTCTGGACAGCAGTCCGAGCTCGGATGCTCTGACCAGCCACACAGGAAAAGCCCCGGGAAAATTTGAATTCCTTTTCCTGTCTGGGCAGTTTGAATCTCATTTCCTGTTTGGACATCGTGGCGAGCTCCGCAGCACTGGCAACGATTCAGAGCTCTCCAGCAGAGGTGACCATGCAATCGCAGAATAGAAAGAGGGCCCCAGCATGGACTGATCGGGAAGTCTTGGATCTGATCGCTGTGTGGGGCGATGAGTCCGTGCTTTCGGAGCTGCGCTCGAAAAGACGGAACGCAAAGATCTACGAGAAGATCTCAAAAGCCATGACAGAGAGAGGATACAGCCGGGATGCAACGCAGTGCCGCGTGAAAATCAAGGAGCTGAGACAAGGCTACCAGAAGACCAAAGAGGCAAACGGACGCTCCGGATCCCAGCCCCAGACATGCCGTTTCTACGAGGCACTGCATTCCATTTTAGGTGCGGCCGCCACCACTACCCCACCACTGACCATGGACTCTGAGGATGGGATTTTGTCGAGGGCCGCTTCCTCGGAGATGTTAGCGGACGGGAAAGATGAGGAAGGAGATGAGGAGGACGAGGCAGTCGACAGCGCTTACAACGCTGATTTCCCCGACAGCCAGGATCTGTTCATCACCCTCACAGAGATCCCCTACCAACCATCCCCACGCGTTAACCCGGAGCCAGAATCAGGGGAAGGATCAGTCGGTAAGTGTTTAAAACATGTAAACATTTATTTTGAACAGAACAGGAATATTAACAATATTAACAATGGGTTTTTCATGATTAGTTTGCCCTAGGCGCTTAACGTTTTAGTCCTTGGCAGTGCAACTACTGCAAAAGAATCAAACAATGTCCGGTTTATGATGATTAGTTTGCCCTAGGCGCTCTACTTTTTAGTCCTTGCCAGTGCAGCTACTGGAAAAGAAGGTCTATATGTCCGGGGATAGAGCTAAAATCCTCCTGGGACATCTCCACGAAGTTCTCCTGGAGGTAATTGGAAAGCCTTTGCATGAGGTTCCTGGGGAGAGCGGCCTTATTGGGTCCTCCATGGTAGGAAACTTTTCCATGCCAGGCTATCATCAAGTACTCCGGGATCATTGCCTTGCAGAGCATAGCGGCATACGGCCCTGGTTTTTGCTGGCTTTCACGCAGCATGCAGTCTTTCTCTGTCCCAGAAATCCTCAGCAGAGTGATGTCGCTCATGGTGACCTGCTTTGAATTAGGGGAATGTTACTGTTGGGACTGCTTGCCTGTTCCTTTATAGAACTGTAACCGGTGGTTTACAGCCACGCGGTGGAGGCGGGAGAGGGGCAGCATACAGGGATCTTTCCCGGGGACAGCCATGAGGGGGTGGGACAGGGGCAGAGTTCATGCTTGCCGGATTGCCGGCAGCAGGAACTGGCCAACGCTAGGAGCATTGCTTTGAACGTGAAAGGAGGGCACTGCTATAATTTAAGTTTTAAGCAGCCAAAAGTCTACGGCTTACCATGTCAGCCTGCTACCCGAATTCCGCTGTCCTGCCCCGCTTGTCTGATCTCCAGTGCAAGACCCCAGGCACTGAATGCGAAGGCCGAAAATTCGACCTTGTCCTGAGTGCGCATGTGATAGGTGCTGTGTATGGTCTTCTTCACAGAGAAAGACTATGTTCATTGTTCACAAAAAATTATCTTTGTGAGGAATTCACTCCCTTTTTCCCATCCCACAGCTACGACTGTCTCCCGACCTACCCTGGCATCCCCCTCCCAGAGGCTGGCGCAGATTAGGCGTAGAAAGAAAAGGACACGGGATGACATGTTCTCAGAACTTATGGGCTGCTCCCGAGCCGAGGCGGCCCAGCAGACCCAGTGGAGGGAGAACATGTCCCAAATCCATCGATCACACATTGAACGGGAGGAGAGGTGGCATCAGGAAGACCAGCAGGCGACTCAAACGCTGCTTGGACTAATGAGGGAGCAAATGGACACGCTCCGCCGCCTTGTGGATGTTCTGCAGGACCGGAGGCAGGAGGACAGAGCCCCGCTGCAGTCTCTCTCTAACCACCCTCCCCCGTCACAAAGTCCCATACCCCCCTCACCCAAAGTCCCAAGAAGGAGGGGCGGCAGGGGCCGTGAAAACTGTCACTCCACCCCTGCAGACTGCTCAAGTACCAGAAGGCTCTCATTCCCCAAAATTTGTTAAGTCCTTTCCTTCCCGCCTCACCCAAGCCCCCGTCCCAGTTTCATCCCCTAACTGTGTAGTTGCTAATAAAAAATACGTTTCTGTTAATTACTGTTTCCATCATGTTCTTCTACAGGAGAGTGTGTTTGAAGGGTGGAAGGGGGTTGGTAATTGGAGAGGACAGTCACCTTTACCAGGGTACAGACACGGGGGCAGGTTCAGCAGCAGGTCACACACACATTGCAGTCACTAGGCACCCTGGTCAGTCTGGGAGGTGGTTTTCATGTTCTGTGTGGGGGTGGGCTATGTGACTTTGTGGCGGGGGAGGGCGGTTAGAGATCTTATGCAGCAGTCCTTATCCTGGATCACAGAGCCACGCAGCAGTGGATCTGTAACCGTCCTCCCCCGCCACAAAGTCACATAGCCCCCACACACAGAGTCCCGAAAAGGAGGGGTGGCAGGCTCCGTTGAAACAACTAGTCCAGCACTGCGGACCGCTCTAGGAGCAGGAGCCTGTCATTCCTCGAGTTTATAAGCGTTCTTTCCATCACTACGCCCGCTCCCTACCACAGTCTGCGTCCCAGTTTCAACCCTTTACCGCGAAACCCGTAATAAAGACAGGTGTTCATTAACAAAGTTCCATGTATTTTATTTTTAAACGTGTGTTGGAAGGGGGGGGACGGGGTGAACGGGGTATGTAGCTGCAGAGGATAGTCAACATAAACTGAGTAAAGAAACGGGGGCAGGTTCAGCTTCTCTTTAAACAAAGTTAATAGTCACAGGTTACCCTGCTCACTGAGGAACCTAGCTTTCAAAGCCTCCCGGATGCACAGCGCGTCCCGCTGGGCTCTTCTAATCGCACGGCTGTCTGGCTGGGCGTAATCAGCAGCCAGGCTATTTGCCTCAACCTCCCACCCCGCCATAAAGGTCTCCCCCTTGCTCTCACAGAGATTGTGGAGCACACAGCAAGCTGCAATAACAATGGGAATATTGGTTTCACTGAGATCAGAGCGAGTCAGTAAGCTTCTCCATCTCCCCTTGAGACGTCCAAAAGCACACTCCACCACCATTCTGCACTTGCTGAGACGGTAGTTGAAGAGTTCTTTTTCAGTGTCCAGGGCGCCTGTATAGGGCTTCATGAGCCAGGGCATTAGCGGGTAGGCTGGGTCCCCGAGGATCACTATAGGCATCTCCACATCCCCAACAGTTATTTTGTGGTCCGGGAAGTAAATACCTTCCTGCAGCCGTCTAAACAGACCAGAGTTCCTGAAAACACAAGCATCATGAACCTTGCCCGGCCATCCGACGTTGATGTTTGTAAAACGTCCCCTATGGTCCACCAGTGCTTGCAGCACCATTGAAAAGTAGCCCTTTCGGTTAATGTACTGGCTGGCCTGGTGGTCCGGTCCCAGGATAGGGATGTGAGTTCCATCTATAGCCCCACCGCAGTTTGGGAATCCCATCGCGGCGAAGCCATCTATGATGACCTGCACGTTTCCAAGGGTCACTACCTTTGACAGCAGTAGCTCAACGATTGCGTTGGCTACTTGCATCACAGCAACCCCCACGGTAGATTTGCCCACGCCAAAGTGGTTCGCGACTGACCGGTAGCTGTCTGGCATTGCAAGCTTCCAGAGGGCTATGGCCACTCGCTTCTGGACAGTCAGGGCTGCTCGCATCCGGGTGTCCTTGCGCTTCAGGGCAGGGGACAGCAGCTCACAAAGTTCCAGGAAAGTTCCCTTCCGCATCCGAAAGTTTCGCAGCCACTGTGATTCATCCCAGACCTGCAGCACTATGCGGTCCCACCAGTCCGTGCTTGTTTCCCGGGCCCAGAATCGCCGTTCCACAGCATCAACATGACCCATTGCCACCATGATGTTCACGGCGTGGGGTCCCGTGCTTTGCGAGAGGTCTGTGCCACTCTCAGACTTCATGTCCTCACCGCGATGCCGTAACCTCCTCGCCCGATTTCTCAGCATCTGCCTCTGGAAAAGGTGGACGATAAGGTGCGAGGTGTTGACAATGGCCATAACTGCAGCGATGGTCGCAGCGGGCTCCATGCTCGCAGTGCTGTGGCGTCCGCGCTGTCACTCACCAGAAAAGCGCGCGAAATGAAATGATTGCCCACCGGCGCTTTCAGGGAGGGAGGGCGGGAGTGACGGTTGGATGACGACAGTTACCCAAAACCACCCTCGACACATTTTTTTCCCCAGCAGGCATTGGGGGCTCGACCCAGAATTCCAATGGGCAGCGGGGACTGCGGGAACTGTGGGATAGCTGCCCACAGTGCACCGCTTCCAATGTCGAAGCTTGCCCCGTTAGTGTGGACTCACAAAGTCGAATTACTGCCCTTAGTGTGGATACACATGTTCGACTTTGTAATATCGATTCCACATATTCGATTTAAGTAAAATTGAACTACTCTCGTAGTGTAGATATACCCTTAATCACCCCTACACACGCACACACACACACAAAAGCACTGTTTTTGGTTTCTGGAGAAGCTGTGGTAACCCTGCCCCCTGGAGTTTCATACAATCCCTGGCCCACAGTGATACATAAACTTAATAGAATGTGGGCCCCAAAGATATTCCTTGCAATTGTAATATTTTTCACGTGTCCCCCATAAAGAAGTGGATGTAACTAGGGGACCCACACAGCATCCTGGATGGCAATTCTGTCATTACCTTTCATATTTCACATTTCAGCTATTCACCTTATAACCATTCTGCAGAGAAGCCGGCACACATCAGTCATAAATCCATACAGTCTTTTGAAAACCCTCCTATGTAATTTCTCTCTTTAGACCTTAGGGCATTTGTAGGGGGAGCTCTCATGTGCCCCCTCTTACTCCAGTCACCCCAAAACCTTCGGGTGTGAACTTGAGATCTGTCATGTGGTTCTTAGGGAGTGTCCCTTTGTCCCCCAAGACAGAGCTGGTGCTAGCCCATGGGGGGCCCTAAGCAGGAATATCCCCCCCCCCCATAATAAAACAGACAAGTTCTTATAATACAAAACCAATGGGGGGCCCATTGAGCTGCTAAGCAATTGCCCTAAGCAACTGCATAGTCTGCCTATGCCTAGCACCGGCTCTGCCTCAAGGTGCCCACTGCTCTGGCGGTGGGTTGAAGTTCCCCACCCCACCCCTTGGAGTATTTCAGGAAGCAACTCTTTGGCCCAAAGGGAGGAACAAGGAAGGTCTGGCTCCCTGTGAAGCAGCTGTCAGCCATGCACTGTTATTAACACCAGAGAGGTTGGGCAAGGGAGATGCTTCAAACCTCCCCCGTAGCCAAATCCCTTTCTCTGCCCTACCTCCTCGGAAGCTGGGGCCTAGGGACCCCTCTTGGCCTCACTTCAGTTTCTCTGAGTGGGGAGGGAAGACTATTGTTCTGCCAGCCCACTGGGGTTGCCTTTTGCTCCCCACACACTGGGTCAACGTGAGCAGCAGTTCTCCCCCGACCCAGCTCAGGGTCCTGTACATTTTCACTGACCATCAGGCAGGTACTGATGGGGGGAGAAGTTCCCCTCTCCTTCCTGTCTGTAGTTACCGTAGTCATCTCCCAAGCAGCTGTTGTGCACTTTACTTAGGCATTTCCCACCTGTGGGTGGGTGTCACAGATTGGACTGTGCCCTGCAGCTGCCTCAGTGTCCCCACTTTTGTCTGGAGACAGCGCCATCATCATGTTGTTTCCTGCCTCTGGTTCCTTGGTAAGGAGAGGCCAAGAGCTTATTTCTCTGGCCTGGGCTTCAGGACTCAGAATTTCCCTTCAAATCAGTAGGACTCTGTGCTCCCATGGAGTCAGGAGGCAGCCTCACATGCGCGCACCTTCCCTGACTGACTCCCAGGCATGTGTCTGCATCGCTGGGAAGATAACCTGGGCTCAAGAGTGTTTCCTCTGGGATAAAAACAACAAGGAGTCTGGTGGCACCTTAAAGACTAACAGATTTATTTGGGCATAAGCTTTCGTGGGTAAAAACCTGACTTCTTCAGATGCATAGAGTGAAAGTTACAGATGCAGGCATTATATACTGACACATGGAGAGCAGGGAGTTACTTCGCAAGTGAAGAACCAGTGTTGACAGGGCCAATTCAATCAGGGTGGATGTCGTCCACTCCCAATAATAGATGAGGAGGTGTCAATTCCAGGAGAGGAAAAGCTGCTTCTGTAATGAGCCAGCCACTCCCAGTCCCTATTCAAGCCCAGATTAATGGTGTTAAATTTGCAAATGAATTTTAGTTTTGCTGTTTCTCTTTGAAGTCTGTTTCTGAAGTTTTTTTGTTCAATAATAGTGACTTTTAAATCTGTAATAGAATGACCAGGGAGATTGAAGTGTTCACTTACTGGCTTTTGTATGTTACCATTCCTGATGTCCGATTTGTGTCCATTTATTCTTTTGCAGAGGGACTGTCCGGTTTGGCCAATGTACATGGCAGAGGGGCATTGCTGGCACATGATGGCATATATAACATTAGTAGATGTGCAGGTGAATGAGCCCTTGATGGTGTGGCTGATGTGGTTGGGTCCTCTGATAGTGTTGCTAGAGTAGATATGGGGACAGAGTAGGCAACGAGGTTTGCTACAGGGATTGATTCCTGGGTTGGTGTTTCTGTGGTGTGGTGTGTAGTTGCTGGTGAGTATTTGCTTCAGGTTGGGGGGTTGTCTGTAAGCGAGGACTGGCCTGCCTCCCAAGGTCTGTGAGAGTGAGGGATCATTTTCCAGGATAGGTTGTAGATCGTGGATAATGCACTGGAGAGGTTTTAGCTGGGGGCTGTATGTGATGGCCAGTGATGTTCTGTTATTGTCCTTGTTGGGCCTGTCCTGTAGTAGCTGATTTCTGGGTACCCGTCTTGCTCTGTCAATCTGTTTCCTCACTTCCCCAGGTGGGTATTGTAGTTTTAAGAATGCTTGATAAAGATCTTGTAGGTGTTTGTCTCTGTCTGAGGGGTTGGAGCAAATTCGGTTGTATCTTAGGGCTTGGCTGTAGACAATGGATCATGTGATGTGTCTTGGATGGAAGCTGGAGGCATGTAGGTACATATAGCGGTCAGTAGGTTTCCGGTATAGGGTGGTGTTTATGTGACCATCACTTATTTGCACTGTAGTGTCCAGGAAGTGGATCTCCTGTGTGGACTGGTCCAGGCTGAGGTTGATGGTGGGGTGGAAATTGTTGAAGTCTAGGTGGGATACTGGCAGGGGGCATGTTCCCCTCTCTCTTCTCAGCTACTCCATTTGCACTATGGCTTACACTAGTGGTTCCCAAACTGGGGTTCGTGAACCGCTGGGGGTTCGCAAAATGTTACAGGGGGTTCTCAGGAAAAAATTCCCTAATGGCGGACAGAGCTGTCCCTAGGAACTTTGGGCAGCACGGGGCCAGCAGCCCAGAGCTCCTGGACTCCCAAGAGCTAAGCAGATCAAAGCAAGTATCTCTATCAAACTTCAAGACTCCTTATAAGAAATGGAAAGGGAGGTGGATATTTTTTGCTGTTTTTAAAATTAAATAGGCAGCTAGTCTAATGTGTGTTGTTTGCCTGGACTGCTCAAGCCCTGAATGCTTGTGTAGGAGGAACTCTTTGAGTTGGCTTCTTAAATACCTTCCTGCTGTTTCACATCTGATATTCCTTGATGAAACATAGGAGCCTTGTCTTATAACAGGCTTATTCAAAGAGATATAAGCTACGAAAGTGAGATCTCAGAAGAGTGTTGCCGTTTTCATAATGTAATAAAAATATTGTAATGATAAATAATAATTAATAATAAATAGTGTGTAATAATCATGTCATAAAAACAAATTTTATATTTCCCAGATCACTGCTTTTATAATTTCTATTCGGGTAAAGGAGAAAATCCCTGGAAATATTCATTTTTAGGAGGGGGTTCGCGAGACTTGACATTTTAGTGAAAGGGGTTCACAGGTTGTTAAAGTTTGGGAACCACTGGCTTACACACTTCCTTGAAGGGCTGGAGCTAACAGAGGGGCCCGATTCACCGCTGCTGCCTTTAAGGCCATGAAGTCATTTCCCAGAAGCAAAGGAAACAGAGTGTCTGCTTGATAACACGCCAACACCAGCACCCCAGCCCTTCCTGCGCTGGAGGCAGAGCAAGGGCATTTGCACCAGATTTCACACCCTGGGAGCATTTGACAGGGTTTCATGACATGGGGTTTAATTACAGTCTTACCTGTCCAGTATGTTTCCCCATTAACTACCCCCTTCTGCCCCCACTGGGGGTCCGATGGATCTGCACCCAGGAGGGTGCTGGTTGGGAGTGTGGATAGCTCGGCATGAACATTGAATAGCATTGGCACAGTGGCTGTGTGGTTCCCTCTCCCCTGCAGGAGATTCAGTCTCGCAGGTAACTCTGGGAGGCTGGGTGGAAATTTGGGTGGGCGGCAATGACAGACTGTGCTAGCTCAGCTTCTCCCCAGACACCACGCCCTCTTCCCAGACACAGGGCTTCACCTGCCGAGCTGGGCACGTGCATGGGGCGGCTCAGGAATTGGCAAGGCAGAGATGCCGGAGTGTAGCTTTCTGAAGGGCGGGCACAGAGTTCCAGCCTGGATTTCAGGTACCAGAGAGACGCTCCGGGCCCTACACCCCTGCTGAGATTTGGGTGGGCCTGGATGCTTAGTGTGTGGGCCGTGGCCAACAAAGACCCACCCGTGGCTATGCCCCTGCTTCTGACTGGGGTTTTAAGGCTGCACAGCTGCCTGCCTTACACTGTGATATCTCCAGCAAGCCCGTCTGCCTAACAGCCAGGACCCTCTCCGAGGGTTAGGAACAGCGTATTGCCAGCAGTTACAGTTACCACCCAGCTCTTCTAAGCAAGCACCTTTATTCTTAGAGTAAATGCATTTCAGAGAAACCATATGAAAAACAAACATATTTAAACACACCCTAAAAATCCCAGGTGCCACCATTCAGTCTTATGGAACCCTAGTAAGCCAAAGTCTTTCCAATCTTCTGCAAGGACCTTGGACAGAAGGTCCTGTCCATTTGCTGTATCAGAAGGAAGGCCCTGAGTCCGTTTAAACACAATCTTTTTATATCAAAAGCCCTTTCTTTATCTCAGAAAAACTCAGTTTGAACCAGTATAAATAGGCCTCCCCCGGGGTGGTACCTCTCTGAAGGTGTTTAAAACCCAAGTGATTTCTTGGTAAACCTTAATCTCCCCTCCCCTCCCCCGTTGTTGGTTCCTGGAAGAGCTGTGAAAATCTTCCCCTCTGGAGTTGCATAAAATCCCTGGCCCACAGT
Organism: Terrapene triunguis; assembly: GCF_002925995.2. NCBI lineage: Eukaryota > Metazoa > Chordata > Testudines > Emydidae > Terrapene > Terrapene triunguis. Next base: position 832,973 of record NW_020665405.1, read on the forward strand.
GATACATAAACTTAATACAATGTGCTCCCAAAGATATTTCAATATCTGTCCCAGGCTGTGTGGCAGAGGGTTCTACTTGCAGATGGATCTCTGCCTTGCTAGAAGACGCTGGCCACAGACTTGCATGCTGTTACTCTGTTCTTACTGCAGGTCTTTACACTGTCAGATGCACCACAAACTGACATCTCCTGCCACTAGAAACCAGAGACCAGGGCCTGGCATTTCTGTGGTCCCCTCGTGGTACAAGCTGTAGGGCATGTCCAAAGTTGTTTGAATTCTGGTGAAATCTGATTTTGCAATTTCAAATTTTGATCAAGATAAAGAACAACAAAATATTGACAATTTCCCCCTTGTTCTTCGGTCAGCGATTTAGTTGGTGTTGGCCCTGCTTTGAGCAGGGGGTTGGACTAGATGATCTCCTGAGGTCCCTTCCAACCCTGATATTCTATGATTCTATGATAGAGCGGTTCGTCATTTCTCAATTTCAAGTCTTTGATGAAATTTTGATTTTTGACAAATAAAAAAACCAAACAAACAAGAAAAAAACATGTTTCAGCAAAAGGCTGTGAAGTCTTCCTGTGTTTCAAGCAGCCCTTAGTCATACGAGGACTTTCTGGTCTTTTATGAAGCACAGTTTAAAAGTGATACCGTTCTGAAAAGTGCCTCTGTCAAATGCCCCTCTCACTCACCGCAGGTATCTCACTTCTCACCGGCACGTCAGTGACAATGTACATTCTCTTTGCTTTATACACCTGCAGGGGGCAGCCCAGCTTTGGCACTGGGAGACAGATTCTGTTCTGGCTCACACATCAGCAACAGAGCTGCTAGCTATTTCAGTTGCAGGGACAGATCCTCCTCTGGCACCCCCTTTGCATCCATGGACAGATAGTCAGTAACTGCAATTTGCAAAATATTTACAACACTGCTCTAAGCCACTTCCTAGGAACTGGAAGTGGCTTAGGCCTGGTCTACACTAGGCTTTTATGTCGACTTTAGCGCCGTTATATCGAATTAACCCTGCACCCGTCCACACCAGGAAGCCATTTAGTTCGACATAAAGCTCTCTTTAAATCGATTTCTGTAATCCTCCCCAACGAGAGGATTAGCGCTAAATTCGACATGGCCATATCAAATTAGGCTAGGTGTGGATGGAAATCGACGGTAATAGCTCCGGGAGCTATCCCACAGTGCACCACTCTGTTGACGCTCTGGACAGCAGTCCGAGCTCGGATGCTCTGACCAGCCACACCCCCGGGAAAATTTGAATTCATTTTCATTTTCCTGTCTGGGCAGTTTGAATCTCAGTTCCTCTTTGGACATCGAGGGGAGCTCAGCAGCAGTGGCAACTATGCAGAGCTCTCCAGCAGAGATGGCCGTGCAATGTAATAGAAAGAGGGCCCCAGCATGGACTGATCTTGGATCTCATCGCAGTGTGGGGCGATGAGTCCGTGCTTTCAGAGCTGCGCTCCAAAAGAAGGAATGCTAAGATCTACGAGAAGATCTCCAAAGCCATGGCAGAGAGAGGCTACAGCCGGGATGCAACGCAGTGCCGCGTGAAAATCAAGGAGCTGAGACAAGGCTACCAAAAAACAAAAGAGGCTAACGGACGCTCCGGATCCCAGCCCCACACATCCCGTTTCTACGAGGCACTGCATTCCATCCTGGGAGCGGCCGCCACCACTACCCCACCCCTGACCGTGGACTCCGAGGATGGGATCATGTCCGCGGCCGGTTCCTCGTCGGACATGACAGCGGACGGGGAAGATGAAGAAGGAGATGAGGAGGACGAGGCAGTCGACAGCGCTGGCACCGCTGATTTCCCCGACAGCCAGGAGCTCTTCATCACCCTTACCGAGATCCCGTACCAACCGTCCCCATCCCTTACCCCGGACACAGAATCAGGGGAAGGATCAAGCAGTAAGTGCTGTAAACATATAAACATTTATTTAAAACAGAACGGTAATATTTATACTATTAACAATGTATATTTATAAAAGTTCTGTAAACTAGTAAAAAAATAATCAGGTACAAAACAGGAATATTTACAAAGGTAACAAATGGGTTTTCATGATTTCTCTGTCTTAGGCTCTTCTCAATTTAGTCCCAAGTATTTTAAAAAAATTTCACAATGTCCGTTACTACATGATTCCCAGGCCCAAGACGCTCCACTCCAAAGTCCCAGTGCACCTACGCGAAAATCCGGTCAATGTGGCCGGGGATCGACGAGAAATCCTCGTAGGAGAACTCCTCGTAGGTCTCGTGGAGGTAGAGCTCAAGCCTGTTGATCAGGTTCCGGGGTAGGGCGATCTTAGTGGGCCCTCCGTGGTAGCAGACATGTCCCCTCCACGCCACAATCAAGTACTCCGGGATCATCGCACGACATAGCATGGCGGCCTACGGCCCCGGTTTCTGCATGCTTTCCCGCAGCATGCGTTCTCTATGGGTGTCCGGGATCCTCAGGAGGGTGATGTCGCTCATGACGCCCTGCTTTGAATTAGGGAGGGGAATGTTAGTATTGGGACTGCTTTACAGCCACGCGGTGGAGGGAGAGGGGCAGCATACAGGGATCTTTCCCTGGGACAGCCGCGAGGGGGTGGGACAGGGGCAGAGTTGATGCTGTCCTGATTGCTGGCAGCAGAGACTGGCATTGCTTTCAATGTGAAAGGAGGCCAGTGCTACTGCTGGAGTTTTAAGCAGCCACAAGTCTGCGGCTTACCATTATTGCCCGCTCCAGAAGTTCAGGTCTCCAGCCACAGTTCTCTGAACACTCCAAGACCTCCGCAAGTCCACAGGCACTGAAGGCGACGGCCGAAAATTCGACCTTGTCCTGAGTGCGCATGTGAGAGGTTCAGTGCATGGTCTTGTTCACAGAGAAAGACTAGGTTCTTTGTATACAATTTCATTTATCTGTCTCAGGAATTCACTCCCTTTTTACAATTCACACAGACACATCTGCGACTTTCTCCCAACCCAGCCTGTCAGCACACTCCCAGAGGCTAGCGCAGATTAGGCGGAGGAAGAAGAAGAAGACGCGTGAAGACATGTTCTCAGAACTAATGGGATGCTCCCGAGCCCAGGCAGCCCAGCAGACACAGTGGAGGGAGAACTTGTCACAAATGCACCGAGCAGTCATGGAACGGGAGGAGAGGTGGCGTCAGGAGGACCAACAGGCTACTGAAAAGCTGCTTGGACTAATGAGGGAGCAAACGGACACGCTCCGGCGCCTTGTGGATGTTCTGCAAGACCGGAGGCAGGAGGACAGAGCCCCGCTGCAGTCTATCTGTAACCGCCCTCACCCGCCACCAAGTCCCACACCACCCTCACCCAAACTCCAAAGAAGGAGGGGCGGCAAGGGCCGTTAAAACTTTCAGTCAACCCCTGCAGACTGCTCTAGCACTAGAAGGCTGACATTCCCCAAAATTTCATAAGTCCTTTCCTACCCACCTCACACAAGCCCCCGTCCAAGTTTCACACCCCACGTTTCATGTCTGGTTCGCAATAAAATGTTTGTTTCTCTCCATTACTGTTTCAGTCAGGTTCTTTTGAGGGAGAGTCTGTCTGGAGGGGGGGAAGGGGCTTGGTAATTGGACAGGACAGTGACCTTTAGCAGGGTACAGAGGCGGTGTCAGGTCCAGCATCAGGACACATACACAGTGCAGTCACTGGTTACCCTGGTCAGTCTGGGAGGTGTTTTTCATGTTCTGGGGGGGGGGTTGCTCTGTGACTTTGTGGCGGGGGAGGGCAGTTACAGATCTTATGCAGCGGTCCTTATCCTGGCTCACAGATCCACGCAGCAGGGGATATGTAACCCTACCCCCCCTGCCAGAAAGTCACATAGCCGACACATACACACAGTCCCCCCCAGGAGTGCTGGCAGGCTCCATTGAAATAACCAGTCCACCAGTGCGGAGCCTGTCATTCCGGGAGTTTAGAAGCATCATTTGCATCAGAACACTGAACCCGCCCCCCGCCACAGTCTGCGTCCCCGGTTTAAAATATTCCCGTGAAAACAGCAATACAGACAACGGTGTTCATTAACAAAATCGAAATGATTTTATTTTTTGGGAAGGGGAAGGGGGTGAAGGGGGTATGTAACTGGAGAGGATAGTCAAAATGAACTGGGTAAAGAAACGGGGGCAGGTTCAGCTTTTCTGTCCACAAACTGAAAAGTCACTGGTTGCCCTGCTCACTCAGGAACCTAGCTTTCAAAGCCTCCCGGATGCACAGGGCGTCCCGCTGGGATCTTCTAATGGCCCGGCTGTCTGGCTGGACGTAATCAGCAGCCAGGCTATTTGCCTCTAGCTCCCACCCCGCCATAAAGGTCTCCCCCTTGCTCTCACACAGATTGTGGAGCACACAGCAAGCTGCAATAACGATGGGGATATTGGTTTCACTGAGATCACAGCGAGTGAGTAAGCTTCTCCATCTCCCTTTGAGACGGCCAAAAGCACACTCCACCACCATTCTGCACTTGCTCAGCCGGTAGTTGAACAGTTCTTTTTCTGTGTCCAGGGCGCCAGTATAGGGCTTCATGAGCCAGGGCATTAGCGGGTAGGCTGGGTCCCCGAGGATGACTGTAGGCATCTCCACATCCCCAAGAGTTATTTTGTGGTCTGGGAAGTAAATACCTTCCTGCAGCCGTCTAAACAGACCAGAGTTCCTGAACACACGAGCGTCATGAACCTTGCCCGGCCATCCGACGTAGATGTTTGTAAACCGTCCCCGATGGTCCACCAGTGCTTGCAGCACCATTGAAAAGTAGCCCTTTCTATTGATGTACTGGCTGGCCTGGTGGTCCGGTCCCAGGATAGGGATGTGAGTCCCATCGATAGCCCCACCGCAGTTTGGGAATCCCATCGCGGCAAAGCCATCTATGATGACCTGCGCGTTTCCCAGGGTCACTACCTTTGGGAGCAGTACCTTCACGATTGCCTTGGCTACTTGCATGACAACAACCCCCACGGTAGATTTGCCCACACCAAAGTGGTTCGCGACTGACCGGTAGCTGTCCGGCGTTGCAAGCTTCCAGAGGGCTATGGCCACTCGCTTCTGGACAGTGAGGGCTGCTCGCATGCGGGTGTCCTTGCGCTTCAGGGCAGGGGACAGCAACTCACAAAGTTCGAGGAAAGTCCCCTTCCGCATGCGAAAGTTTCGCAGCCACTGGGATTCATCCCAGACCTGAAGCACTATACGGTCCCACCAGTCCGTGCTTGTTTCCCGGGCCCAGAATCGCCGTTCAACAAAATCCACATGCCCCATTGCCACCGTGATGTCCTGGGCGCTGGGGCTCGTGGTTTCTGACAGCTCTGTGCCACTCTCCGACTTCAGGCTCTCACGGCGGTGCCGTAGCCTCCTCGCCCGATTTCTCTGCATCTGCCTCAGGGAAAGGTGTATGATAAGCTGCGAGGTGTTGAGAACGGCCACAAGTGCAGCGATGGTCGCAGCGTGATCCATGATCGCAGTGCTGTGGCGTCCGCGCTGTCACTGACCAGAAAAGTGCGCGAACTGATTTCCCGCCGGCGCTTTCATGGAGGGAGGGAGGGCGTTAGTGACGGACGGATGACGACAAATTTTTTTTACCCAGAAGGCATTGGCGGCTCGACCCAGAATTCCGATGGGCAGCGGGGACTGCGGGAACTGTGGGATAGCTGCCCACAGTGCACCGCTTCCAATATCGACGCTCGCCCCGTTAGTGTGGACTCACAAAGTCGAATTACTGTCCTTAGTGTGTCCTTAGTGTGGACACACACGTTCGACTTTGCAATATCGATTCCACATATTCGATTTAAGTAAAATCGAATTACCCTCGTAGTGTAGACATACCCTTAGACTGCACATGCGTCTGACGAAATGGGTATTCACCCATAAAAGCTTATGCTCCAATACGTCTGTTAGTCTATAAGGTGCCACAGGACTCTGTTGCTTTTTACAGATCCAGACTAACACGGCTACCCCTCTGATACTTCCTAGGAACTGTCCCCCCAGCCCCATAAGGTGCTGCCAGATGGAGCCAGCTCAAGTCGGGGGGAGCTTTGTAATCCCCCAGGTTCCTGCCATGCTGGCCTGCAGAGAAAGCAGTCGGTGAGGTGATCGTTCTGAGCACCAGCCAGTTAGATGCTGCTGCCCTGAAGAGCGTGTGTGTGCATGTGCATGTGTGTGTGCCTATAAAAACAGAATGGCTCAGCACAGCTGCCTGAACCCTCACTCCTGTTTGTCTCATAATTCATTCATGGCCAGTGGTCACGATCCCAGAGTGGAAGCTGGTAAACAAACCATCTGGGATGATTTAGTTGGGGTTGGTCCTGCTTTGAGCAGGGGGTTGGACTAGATGACCTCCTGAGGTCCCTTCCAACCCTAATCTTCTATGATTCTATGAAACAAGCTGTCACAAACCGGCTCCATCTACCTGCTCCTGTTCCCAGTGCAGTGATAAAGCATGATGTGATGAACCTGGTGAGGATAACCGGAAGTGCAGACACTGACGGTGATTTAGGGATTGCCCTCCCAAGCATACGAAGACTGTTCTGGTAGCCAAGGTGGAAGAGACCATATCTTGGTCCAATGGCTTGAAAAGCAGTGCAGCAACGTATTGTGGAAGGCAAAAGGCGTGATGGGGAACTACAGAAGTCCTGGCTATCCACTACAGCTAAAGAAGCCTCCAGTTGTAACAGCCGTTGTGCCACTGGGCCAAGCTTCAGCAGCCGAGAGAATGGGATTATCCTAGTGCAACGACTCTCCCGTTTTAATCAACCTCATGCACATGAGTGCCCAGGCCCGGAGTCCTCCCTCAGGGTTAAACGTTCTTCCTTTCACTCAAAAGGGGAAGTTGGTTTTGAAAATCTGGGCTGGAGAACAGAGTTCCACCATTTACACCGTTACCAATGGATCAAGCACCAGCTAGTGCCGGGAAGAGGATGGGCACAGGCACTAACCACAGCACTTGAGCTGGTAAATACAGTGAGGAGCCCTTCAGTGGGTGTCAATGCATCAATGCTAAGCTATAGAACGACACCAATTTACACACGCTCAGGATCTAGCCCATTATGCTTCTCTGTGCTAAACGGGGGAAGTTCACTCCACTTGCATTGAGACTCTGTGCAGGTAAAAGCCCCCCCAGCCGGGGTGCTGGGCAGCTCTGGGCTGGAATATCAGGCTCAGCCCTGATGCAACAGCTGCATGGGACCACTGGATCTACCTAACTGCAGAGCTGCCCCCTCTCTCTCCCCACAATGCCACTCTCTGCCCCCGGGGAATTTCACCAGTGCAAGTTATTGGGAAATGTTAATATCGAAATCTCAGGGCTGGAGCCTCAGCTGCTGTAAATCAACCTGCTGGAGCTTTGATGACTGACACTGAGCGATGTGTAAGTAGGCCTCTAGGGCTCTTTGGATCTGCAAGTTCAAATCCTTCTGTTTGTGGCACCAGTTTGCTGAGGGAGACACTGGAGTGAGCACCAACATGAGCAATGCCCTTGAAGCAGCTCGCTGTGTTCGTGCAGACTTTCCTAATGATAACAAAGAGCAACTTCCGACAGCTAGAGGCAGTATGTTCCTAACGATAACGAAAAGCAACTTCCGACAGCCGATGGCAGTGTGTACCAGATGCGACTGAGTCTCACAGGGAGAGCTGACTCTCGAAAAAGCCAGATATAGGCAGAACCCTCTGTCAAGGGTATCGGATACACCTGCTTCCTGGTGCCACCAGATAGACGCAGCTTCACCAGTGGCGCAGGAACAGTTCTGAGCAGGAAACAGGCAGCCCCCTCCGCAGTTGGTTGAGCTGGGGACTGACGATTTAAAGGGAAAGCCACTCCTGTGCTCAGATGAAGGGGAGGCAGAGGCCTGAGCTGTGCACTTTGCAGAGAGCGCCCCTGAACCTCACAAGCAGGGCCGGCTTTAGACCAATTCAACCAATACCCCTGAATCGGGCCCCGCGCCTAAGAGGGCCCCGCGCCCAAGCCCCGGTACGGCGTACCGGCGTGGCCCAGCTTCCCCAGGTGGCAATTTAAAGGGCCTGGGGCTCCCAGCAGGGGCTGGAGCCCCAGGCCCTTTAAATTGCCACCAGAGCCCCACTGCTGGAGCCTTGGGGTAGGGCTGCGGGGCTCTAGGGGCTATTTAAAAAGTCCGAGGCTCCCGCTGCCTCTACCGCCCCGGCCCTTTAAATAGCCGCTGGAGCCCCACCACTTCCCCAGAGCTCCCGCGGCTATTTAAAGGGCCGTGGCAGTAGAAGCAGGGGAGCCCCAGGCCCTTTAAATAGCCCCCAGAGCTCTGCGGTAGCAGGAGGTTCTGGGGGCTATTTAAAGGGCCAGGGCTCCAGCTGCCTCTGCTGCACCCCCTGCCCGCACCAGCCCCGCACCCCCTGCCCGCAGCCAGCCCGTCTCCCGCCCCCCCTCCAGCCCCCGCCCGCCCTGCGCCCCCTGTCCTGCCCGCCCCAGCCCCACCCCCCCTGCCCTGCCTGCAGCCAGCCCTGCCCACAGCCAACCCTTGCCACACCCCCTGCCCAGTCTCCAGCCAACCCCTGCTGCACCCCCTTGCCTGAAGCCAGCCAGTCCCGCACTCCTCTATCTCCAGCCCTGCCAACCCCTGCCACACACCCGTGACCCTGCCTGAAGCCAGCCAGCCCGCCCCACACACCCCTGTCTCCAGCCAACCCTGCACCCCTTGCCCTGCCTGCAGCCAGCCCCTACCTCCAGTCAGCCTCTGCCCTGCCTCCAGCCAGCCCCATGTCCACTGGTGACCTGCAGTTCCCAGGGCAATAACCCTGCACACCTGCTTCAATGAGGGGGGCAGGGAGCAGCTGGGACCCACACATGTGCACACACACCCCCAGGGAGTGGCGGGGACCCACACATATGAAACAGAGCTCATTAATAACCGATCAACAGCATATATGACGCAATGTACATAATATATAATTTTATTATTTATATAGTTATGGAAAGTAAATAATACATTTATATAGTTATGGAAGAAATGAAAGGCTTTTTTTTACATGATTTTTTTTTTTTGTTAGTCATCCCTGCTGGGGCCCCGCCAAAAATGTTCGAATTGGGCCCCGCACTTCCTAAAGCTGGCCCTGCTCACAAGGCTCTTACAGCTCCAGAGAACATAAGGCCAGAATGGACAATCACAGCGTTCAGGTTGACCTGCTGTAGAGCACAGGCCAGAGAAGGTCACCCAATCCCCCATGTACTGAGCCCAGTAATGTGTGTTTGGCTAAAGCCCCTTTCAGAAAGGCCTGGATCTAAGCACAGGAGTGGCTTCCCCTTTAAATCCCCAGCGTCTTTGTTCCTATGGTTAATCCCCCTCCCTGTTAAACAGTTGTGCCTTATTTCTAATCTGAATCTGCCTGGCTTCAGCTGCCAGCCATTGGCACTTGTTCTGCCTTTCTCCGCTAGATCAAATAGCCCATACCTGCTGTTTTCTCCCCATGAAGGGGCCTACATGGTGATCAAGTCACTGCCCAGCTTAGCTTCTGTGGGATAAACTCAACAGATGGAGCTCTTTAAGTCTCTCACTGTGTCAAGCGTTTTCTCCAGCCCTCAGCTTATTTTTGTGGGTCTTCTCTGCCCCCTCACCAATTTCTCAACACCTTTTTAAAACTCTCCTGGGAATCCTGCTGGGCAGCTGCTGTCACTGTCACTCCAGGGCTGGCAAAGCCCCATCCCCGCAGTGCCCCTCCATACCCATGCTGGCCGGGGCTGGGAGCAGAGGCGAAGCCCCTGGAGCGTGTAAAAGCTGCCAGGTTAGGAGTTTCAGTGGGACCTGCACTCAGGTGCCACAAAGACACACATTTCAGTGGCGCCAACGGCAGCTACACAGGGATTCAGCCAGGACCCAGAGCCTGCACTCTTGAGCCCAGGAGATGGTCCCGGCAGGTGGGGACAGAAGTGGGGGCAAGGAAGAAGGAGCTCAAAGTCCCACATTTTATGCTCCAGAAACATCCAGCAAGGTGTGTGCTGTGGGCACAATCCTGTGCACACATTTAATGCATCCCATAATCATACCAAAGCAAGGGCCTTCATGGGCCCCCACAGCTATGTGCTCTGGGGCTGAAATTGGGTCTGGGCCTTGCAGTACAAAATCTTTCCCCAGAAGCCCTTTCCCTCTTGCTTGACCCAATCCGACTCACCTAGACTGGCCCCCGCTTTGAGTGGCTGGGCCTGGCCTAGACTTTCACCAAGGGCCAAGGCTCCTCCCCTCTGCCCACCAGACCCTCTCCCATTGGTCCCAGCAGGTCTCATAAGGCATAGAAGGAACCAGGCTCCGCGGCTCTCTGCACGTCCTTTCACACTGCTCTGAATCTGGAGGAGCTGCTGCCTTCAGCTTGGCGACAATGAAAGTCTTTGGGCGCCTGGCACTGTCAGGCACCTTCTCCAGCTAAGTCTCTGGGGGTGAGTAGGGACGGTTGTGACCCTAATGGACCCTCAGTGCAAACTGGCAGAGAGCCACTGCTCTGTAACGCCTATCAGACCTGACATGCTCACTACACCTATCACATTGCTGTCACAGTAATTATCTGTAAGGAGTGTTATGTGGGCTATTGAATGAACATTGGTGACACACCGGTCATTAATACCATTCCCTGGCATGTAAAGGGTTATGTCTGTGTACTGGAAATATGTGCCTAAAATATGTTTTGGGGGCAGAATGTGATAAACAAGTTTGTCCTGGACAAAGGAATATTGATTTGCTTGTTTGCCTGGGTCTCTTATGTAAATTGAGCATGAGGATGCCAGAGACAATGGGAAGCTCATTGGCATCCGAGATCCCCACAGTTATCAGGAGGCTGAGGTACCAGCATGGCATCAGCACACTGGAAGGTACCCTGCAGTTTGAACCCCAGAGGGTCATCCTGACTCTTGAGACAAAGACAATGAGCTGTGGGAAATATAAGGCAAAACAAAAGGGCATCTTGTTATCCAGCAGTGGGGGAACAAAGAGGTCGGCACTTTTTGCACCTATGAATGGTGGATCCCCAGTTATGGGGGTTGGTGACTCTGAAAAGTAATTGTAGGTGAGAAAATTGCTTTAGACCAAGCTTGGAGGCTGCTATGGTTATAGGTAGTCTCTTACAAGTGTGTTATACTTTTGTTGCATTTGTAACCATTTTCTGTTTCTATTACCTCTGCTTAGTATCACTTAAATCTCTGTTCTTTCTTAATAAACTTAAACACCCCAACAGGCTGGTGTGTATATTGTCTCTTTGGAGATAGAGGACTGGATACTTTCTGGGAGTATCCAGTGACAGGGGCTGTATGCTGCAGGGATACTTCTGCAGGAGCTCTTTGGAGCTCGGGAACTGAAGTGCACCAGGGTTAACCTATAAGGAAAGGAAAGGACTGGCAGAGGGCTAAGGAGTTTGGCTGGCTGGCTAACAGATTAGGGTGGCAGGGAGCTGCCACATAGTGTAGCACCAATAAATCCCTTTTGCTACAGGAGAAAGGTAACAGGGTGACTGACAGTGCTGGAAACCCAGAGGAAGCATAACAGTGGCGTAGTTGGAAGAGGATTTGCACTGGTAAATTAGAATCTAAGAGATTCACAAGTGAGAAGATTAGAAACAGACAGGTCACAGTTTCATTATTTTCTGCTAGTTTATTTTGAGTGAGGAAATAGAACAAAAGAAAGTATAAAAATGAGCAACAGTGAAACACCCATGAAGTTAGAACTGGCCAGACGGAGTTAGAGAAGCAAATAAGGAACATGAGTACCAAAAATGATAAACCAAAGAGAAAGACAAAGAGCGAAAGGCTGAGAGAACAGAACCCGAGCACCAGAAGTAGAAAGCTGAACACAGAGCCGAAGAGTGGGAGGCAGAAAAACAGCAGCAAGAAGCAGCACACAGCGAACCCTGGAGCTTAAAGTGCTGAAGTGTGAGGAGAGGGACCAACTCAAGATGCTGACAGTGCAGATAGAAAACCTGCAAGCAATACTCTATCCTTCCCAAAAGCCACCCAGCTGGGACAAATTGTGCCCCATTTACAAGGAAATGGAAATGGAAATGACTGTCCTCTCTCCATTGGGTAAAGCATCACAGGTGTTCAATGATTTAGATGTAAATGAAGCAATGAATTGTGATGTTTTTAAAATGTCTCTGTTAAAACGGTTACAGATTACACAAGAAACTTATTGCCTCAGGTTCAGGAACCTCAGACAAATTGATAAATTAAGCCATGGGGAATTTCTGTGTAACTTTAGCGCCCTCGTGGCCAAGATGGAGTCTGCTCAGCAGGAATGCAGCAGGAGAAATCCCTTCCACCCCAGGGGCGTGGATGTTCCAAACCCCTCAGAGTGAACACACACAGACACACACCGGAAAAGTACAATGAATATAAGAAAGGGAAATATTTAAATACAGAGGGATGAGAGGAGAAAAACAACAAGGGGAAATATAGGGGGAGCGGTAAAACAGGGCTGCATCCAAGCCAAGGCCCCACAGGCCCAGTGGTAGCACAGTCTGACAGGGCAGACATCGAGCAATGTGTCTGCACACAGAGTTCAGGAGTCCTGAGCAAAGTTCCAGTCCAGTGGTGAGTCTTGGGTGCTCCTGGTCGTCTTCGGCACCCATGAACTTTCCCCAACAAACCCCTCCGGTGCCCTCTTCTGCCGCTCTCTGCAAAGCCACACAGAGCGACCACCTCCCCACTTAACTAGCTGCAGCCTCCCTCCTTGTTCCCAATGCAGAGTCCCAAGCCCCAGTACTCACAGCCCCACGCAGCTCTGGGCAGCCGTGATACTGGGTCTAGCTCCAGCCTGTCCTTCTCAAGCGATTCCTCCCTGGTACAGTGCTCCTCCTGGCTCCTGTCCTGGGGTGTCCCCGATCGGCCCTGTCCTTCCCAGGCTTCAGGCAGGGTCTCTGCTGCTTCATCTTGCGAGGGCCTGCGGGATGCTGCCCTTCTCTCTCCAGCTCCAGAGCCACACCCTGGAGTTTCCCTCCTTTCTCTTACTGCTCCCCCTCCCCCTTTAGGAAAAAGATTTAAAGGGCCATGCTCTCTAAACCCCAAAGGGGTTACACTCTCCCCCCTCAAAAGAAATAATCCTTAATGTCCCCATCAAGGTGGGCAACTCTAAACCATGGATCCCCAGCAGGAGACCCAGGGCCCCCATTCATCAGGAGCATTCCCATCATCCATCCCACAGGACCCCGAGGGGTGGAACAGGTTTCCCATGAGGCAACTCGCCCAGGGCCGGTGCAAGGAAGTTTCGCGCCCTAGGCGAAACTTCCATGTTGCACCACCCCCTCCCTCACCCAGCTAACCCCGCCCCCCTGCGGCAGCTAACCCAGTCCCCCACCCGGGGAGCCCCCCCCCGCAGCAGCTAACCCCCCTCTGCAGCTAACCCCGCCCAGGGAGACCCCCCCCCGCCCGCGGAAGCTAACCCCGCCCGGGGAGCCCGCCTCCGCGGAAGCTAACCCCGCCCAGGGAGACTCCCCCCTCCGCGGAAGCTAACCCCGCCCGGGGGCCCGCCTCCGCGGCAGCTAACCCTGTTACTGCGGGCGGCCCTCCACACGCGTTCCCCCCGCCCCAGCTCACTTCCACTCCACCTCCTCGCCTGAGCGGGCTTTTAGGCGCCCCCAACCACTAGGCGCCCTAGGCGGCCGCCTAGTTTGCCTAAATGGTTGCACCAGCCCTGAACTTGCCCCCCGTGGCACCCCAGGGATCTGTAGGTCACTGGGTTCCCCTAAACGAACATACGTCAGCACACATCTGGGCTTCCCTTCCCTAGAGGAACGTCTAGGCTGGCTGTCGAGTACTGGCTGAGGTGACACCACTGAACATGGAGGCAAGATGATGGGTCCTTGAGACATGAATTCGAGGGCATCTGGGTTTAAAGTGGCTGTTTGCGGCATGGGGTTCTCTGCCTGCACTGAACCTTCCTCATCATATTCTTGGGGGTCTCCACAGCTTTGGACAGTGGGGCCTCGGGAGTGCTCAGTGTGGTTCTTCCCCTTCACCATCTCTTTGTGCGACAACAAGAGGATCCATTAGGGTCGGGGCATTCCAAACTGGCTGTTTGCCAACAGGGCTGTCCTTGCCCATACGCAAAGTACGCACTAGGAAATTTGGGGCAATGCATGCTGCTCCAGCCCCTGATCTTCCCCAGGGCCCCTGCCCCTGCTCCACTCCTTCCCCCGCCCCAGCCCCACCTCTTCCCGCCCCACCCCAGCCCCGCTCCCACTCCCCTGAGGACTCCAGAAGCGGTCGGGCCTGCACTCACTGGTAAGTAGAGCGACCCAGCCCCAGCCTGCTCCGCTCCCCTGGCTCCCAGCCATGCTGCCGGCAAGTGCTGGGGGGCAGTTCCCCCCTACCCCAAGCCTGGGAGCCAGGGGAGCAGAGCAGGCTGGGGTGGGTCACTCCACTTCCCGCCATCCCCCATGGAGGCCTGGGGCCAGCCCCCCCTGATCCCGCGGAGGCCTGGAGTGAGGCCACATACAGCCCCTGCCCCCCGCTGTGTAGGGGTCTGTGTAGGGCACCAAAATAGCTAGGGATGGTCCTGTTTGCCAAACCCCATTTCATCCTCACTCTCTGAGGAGCTGGGTGTTTGCAGGGGACAGGTATATGTCCGTCGTTGGGACCGTGTCTGACTCACGGGGCCGGAAGGCTCAGAATCTGTGGAAACATCCTTATGGGGAAACAATACTTGTCCTACAGGTAACAGATGATTCCGGTGGAGAGTTCTGGTGGGGCCGTGACTACCGTCAGGACTTATGCGATACACTGGTAGATCCCCAAGTTTCTTCTCTATAATGTATGGGTGAGACTCTCAACGATTTGGCGGCGAACAGCAGAGGCAGAGGCTAACAGAGGGAGTTTGCCTGGGAGCTGTCCGAGAGGAGGTACGCTAAGTGCTGCATTAGGGGGGCTGTGTTGGTGAGTATCTGAGTGTCTGTTGCTGGGACAGTTTGTCAGTTTGACCGTGTGCTTGATTGCTTGCTTGCTTGTTTGTTTGAAAAGTGTGAATTGGGAGTGCTTTGTTCCAGGTGGGCCTTGAGTGGGCCTGACTGGTATATAAGGGCAGTCAGCAGCAAACCAGCTGAGCGGCGAACAGCAGAGGCTAACAGAGGGAGTTCGCCTGGGGAGAGCGCACTGAGGCTTTCATCTGCAGGTTTCTCTGAGTAGTTTTTGCAACAGCGGAGGAAGCTCTTAAGAGGAAGGTGATATGGAAGGTGAGCGATCAGCTGTTGTAACCTGCACAGGTTGTGCCATGTTTATCTTTCATCCACAGGACAGAAGCGACTTTGTCTGTACAAAGTGCAAGCTGGTCTCCATATTGGAAGAGAAGGTTCGAGGTCTGGAGAAACGAGTATCGACTCTGCGTTGCATAAGGGAAAATGAAGATTTCCTGAACAGACGTCAGGAGATGCTTCTACGGCCACAATGTTCTGAAGATTCAGAGCAGGTGCAGCAGGGACAGATGGATGATGAAGAAGTTTGGCAGCATGTGACCTCCAGAAGGAGAAAGAGGAGCGTCCATGTACCAGCAATGGAGATACAGGTGAGCAATCGTTTCCATGTTCTCTCTACAGGTACTAATGCGGAGAGTGGAGTAGATGACCCATCTGAGGGAAGGGAGCAGAAGGAGACTCCACCCATTGGAAGGCAAAAGATGCACTGTCCTAGGGATGGGGGTTCCACAACCACAACTCCCAAGAGGAGGAGGAGGGTGGTGGTGGTCGGGGACGGAGTCATCTACCTGCCGCCCCGACCAGGAAAACCGAGAGGTCTGCTGCTTGCCAGGAGCTAGGATACACGATGTGACGGAGAGACTGCCGAGACTCATCAAGCCCTCGGATCGCTACCCCATCCTGCTTCTCCACATGGGCACCAATGATACTGCCAAGAATGACCTTGAGCGGATCACTGCAGACTACGTGGCTCTGGGAAGAAGGATAAAGGAGTTTGAGGTGCAAGTGGTGTTCTCGTCCATCCTCCCTGTGCAAGGAAAAGGCCTGGGTAGAGACCGTCGAATCGTGGAAGTCAACGAATGGCTACACAGGTGGTGTCGGAGAGAAGGCTTTGGGTTCTTCGACCATGGGATGGTGTTCCAAGAAGGAGGAGTGCTGGGCAGGGACGGGCTCCACCTAACTAAGAGAGGGAAGAGCATCTTCGCCAGCAGGCTGGCTAACCTAGTGAGGAGGGCTTTAAACTAGGTTCACCGGGGGAAGGAGACCAAAGCCCTGAGGTAAGTGGGGAAATGGGATCCTGGGAGGAAGCACGAGCAGGAGAGCGCAAGAGGGGAGGACTCCTGTCTCATACTGAGAAAGAGGGACGATCGATGAGTTATCTTAAGTGCCTATACACAAATGCAAGAAGCCTGGGAAACAAGCAGGGAGAACTGGAAGTCCTGGCACAGTCAGGGAACTATGATGCGATTGGGATAACAGAGACTTGGTGGGATAACTCACATGACTGGAGTACTGTCATGGATGGATATAAACTGTTCAGGAAGGACAGGCAGGGCAGAAAAGGTGGGGGAGTTGTGTTGTATGTAAGAGAGGAGTATGACTGCTCAGAGCTCCGGTATGAAACTGCAGAAAAACCTGAGTGTCTCTGGATAAAGTTGAGAAGTGTGAGCAATAAGGGTGATGTCGTGGTCGGAGTCTGCTATAGACCACCAGACCAGGGGGATGAGGTGGACGAGGCTTTCTTCTGGCAACTAGCAGAAGTTGCTAGTTCGCAGGCCCTGGTTCTCATGGGAGACTTCAATCACCCTGATATCTGCTGGGAGAGCAATACAGCGGTGCACAGACAATCCAGGAAGTTTTTGGAAAGTGTAGGGGACAATTTCCTGGTGCAAGTGCTGGAGGAACCAACTAGGGGCAGAGCTTTTCTTGACCTGCTGCTCACAAACAGGGAAGAATTAGTAGGGGAAGCAAAAGTGGATGGGAACCTGGGAGGCAGTGACCATGAGATGGTCGAGTTCAGGATCCTGACACAAGGAAGAAAGGAGAGCAGCAGAATACGAACCCTGGACTTCAGAAAAGCAGACTTTGACTCCCTCAGGGAACAGATGGGCAGGATCCCCTGGGAGAATAACATGAAGGGCAAAGGGGTCCAGGAGAGCTGGCTGTATTTTAAAGAATCCTTATTGCGATTGCAGGAACAAACCATCCCAATGTGTAGAAAGAATAGTAAATATGACAGGCGACCAGCTTGGCTAAACAGTGAAATCCTTGCTGATCTTAAACGCAAAAAAGAAGCGTACAAGAAGTGGAAGATTGGACAAATGACCAGGGAGGAGTATAAAACTATTGCTCAGGCATGCAGGAGTGAAATCAGGAAGGCCAAATCACACTTGGAGTTGCAGCTAGCAAGAGATGTTAAGAGTAACAAGAAGGGTTTCTTCAGGTATGTTAGCAACAAGAAGAAAGTCAAGGAAAGTGTGGGCCCCTTACTGAATGAGGGAGGCAACCTAGTGACCGAGGATGTGGAAAAAGCTAATGTACTCAATGATTTTTTTGCCTCTGTCTTCACGAACAAAGTCAGCTCCCAGACTGCTGCACTGGGCAGCACAGTATGGGGAGAAGGTGACCAGCCCTCTGTGAAGAAAGAAGTGGTTCGGAACTATTTAGAAAAACTGGACGTGCACAAGTCCATGGGGCCGGATGCGCTGCATCCGAGGGTGCTAAAGGAGTTGGCAGATGAGATTGCAGAGCCATTAGCCATTATTTTTGAAAACTCATGACGATCGGGGGAGGTCCCGGATGACTGGAAAAAGGCTAATGTAGTGCCCATCTTTAAAAAAGGGAAGGAGGAGGATCCGGGGAACTACAGGCCAGTCAGCCTCACCTCAGTCCCTGGAAAAATCATGGAGCAGGTCCTCAAGGAATCAATTATGAAACACTTAGAGGAGAGGAAAGTGATCAGGAACAGTCAGCATGGATTCACCAAGGGGAAGTCATGCCTGACTAACCTAATTGCCTTCTATGATGAGATAACTGGCTCTGTGGATGAGGGGAAAGCAGTGGATGTGTTATTCCTTGACTTTAGCAAAGCTTTTGATACGGTCTCCTACAGTATTCTTGCCGCCAAGTTAAAGAAGTATGGGCTGGATGAATGGACTGTAAGGTGGATAGAAAGCTGGCTAGATCGTCGGGCTCAACGGGTAGTGATCAATGGCTCCATGTCTAGTTGGCAGCCGGTTTCAAGCGGAGTGCCCCAAGGGTCGGTCCTGGGGCCGGTTTTGTTTAATATCTTTATTAATGATCTGGAGGATGGTGTGGACTGCACTCTCAGCAAGTTTGCCGATGACACTAAACTAGGAGGCATGGTAGATACACTAGAGGGTAGGGATCGGATACAGAGGGACCTAGACAAATTAGAGGATTGGGCCAAAAGAAACCTGATGAGGTTCAACAAGGACAAGTGCAGAGTCCTGCACTTAGGATGGAAGAATCCCATGCACAGCTACAGACTAGGGACCGAATGGCTAGGTAGCAGTTCTGCAGAAAAGGACCTAGGGGTCACAGTGGACGAGAAGCTGGATATGAATCAACAGTGTGCTCTTGTTGCCAAGAAGGCAAACGGCATTTTGGGCTGTATAAGTAGGGGCATTGCCAGCAGATCGAGGGACGTGATCATTCCCCTTTATTCGACATTGGTGAGGCCTCATCTTGAGTACTGTGTCCAGTTTTGGGCCCCACACTACAAGAAGGATGTGGAAAAATTGGAAAGAGTCCAGCAGAGGGCAACAAAAATGATTAGGGGTCTGGAGCGCATGACTTATGAGGAGAGGCTGAGGGAACTGGGATTGTTTAGTCTCCAGAAGAGAAGAATGAGGGGGGATTTGATAGCAACCTTCAACTACCTCAAGGGGGGTTCCAAAGAGGATGGAACTCAGCTGTTCTCAATGGTGGCAGATGACAGAACAAAGAGCAATGGTCTCAAGTTGCAGTGGGGGAGGTCTAGCTTGGATATTAGGAAACACTATTTCACTAGGAGGGTGGTGAAGCACTGGAATGGGTTACCTAGGGAGGTGGTGGAGTCTCCTTCCTTGGAGGTTTTTAAGGCCCGGCTTGACAAAGCCCTGGCTGGGATGATTTAGTTGGGAATTGGTCCTGCTTTGAGCAGGGGGTTGGACTAGATGACCTCCTGAGGTCCCTTCCAACCCTGATATTCTATGATTCTATGATCTGCAATTTTGTGTTTTCCCTGTAGTCTGAGATTTCGGGCCAAAACTTGGTCACCAACCTGAATCTCCTGTTGCCTCACTCACTGATCATATCGGGTTTTATTCTTTTGATTCTGGTGACCAGCTGCTTGTGTCGCTATCCAATATGCCTCCTTCAGTTGATCTTTTAGGCGAGTCACATACCCCAAATATGTTTCTGGGAGTGCCCCAACTGAAGACACTCCAAAACAGAGATCGACCAGCAACCGGGCTTCTCGACCGAATATTAGCATGTATGGTGTGAACCCCGTTGTGTCATGTCGAGTGCAGTTATACGCATGTACCAAATAGGGAGAAATGTCCAGGGTAAGTAGAAGCTGCCGTTGAATCAGCTGACTTGTATGTACAGGCAAGGCTGTTCAGAGAGAGAAAGCCCAAAAGAGAAGAGCAAAACCACGTCCCTGGTTTGTCCCTGGGAAGACGAAGGGCAGTGGGGAGGATCAGTAAATCAACAACCAGTCCCCTCCTGGTAATCCTTCCCAGACCTCTACCACCGGACAGTCCAAGAAAGTGTTTCTCATGTGACTCCACTGAACTGATGAGAAACAACTGCCCTAAGCAAGGGGAATCCAAGTTCACACTCAATTCCACCCATATTAATATGCTGTCATAAAACACAGGACCCACCAAGGTACCTGAGGGGGTCTTGAGGAATTTTGTAAGGACTGACCCATTGGAGGTTGGCAATGAATTTACTAAACTTCCAAGGTGAATGGCAAAGAATGCCAAGGTTGGAGAGACACTGGCACCCAGATTTCTCTGGTCAGGGAAACCGACATGCTTCCTGGGGAAAGTGTAAAATGAGTTAAACCACTTTGCCTTTTGCTAAAGTGCAGTTGAAGTGGGAAGATCTAAAAGGCATCTTAAAGGCTGGAGTACTGGATAGCACTGCAACAGGGTTGCTAATTGGGAGTAATATTCTGACTGTGTCCAGAGCTGTTAATATAGAATCATAGAATATCAGGGTTAGAAGGGACCTCAGAAGGTAATCTAGTCCAACCCGATGCTCAAAGCAGGACCAATCCCCAGACAGATTTTTACCCCAGTTCCCTAAATGGCTCCCTCAAGGATTGAACTCACAACCCTGGGTTTAGTAGACCAATGCTCAAACCACTGAGCTATGCCTCCCCCAAATAAACTCTCTGTTCCAGCTAGGGTGACCAGATGTCCCAATTTTATAGGGACAGTCCCGATATTTGGGACTTTATCTTATATAGTCGCCTATTACTCCCCACCCCATGTCCCGATTTTTCACACTTGCTGTCTGGTCACTCTAATATAGTCCCATATGGCTCTTTTGTCCCAGAAGGGGACTGGAAAAACAGAGAATCAGCTGTAGGGGGTGGGGACATTTCTCGCCCAGTTTGGCAAAGAAATGCAGTATGCCTCTAGGAATGGAGGGGGAGATGACAGCAGATATAACTTTGCAGCAGAACAGAGAGCAGACCCCTCCCTAGAAAGCATAAGGGGCATGAATCATCTTCAGCGGTTCACCAGTTAGGGGAGACTGGGAAAAGTTTGTGCAAGAGGAGGGAAGGATGTACAGAAACACTCCCATGGGAAAGAAGAGTGGGGCTGAGAAGTCTTACAAGTAACTGATTATACGCTTGTTAAGCATGGTTAGCCCTCAGCTGTCCTTTTGCAGGTTACTTGGGGTCATGGAGGACATAGGAAAGGTTAAAAGGAATTTTTATTGGCCAAATATTCAGAATGAGGGAAAGAAACATTGCCGGTCTTGTGACTTAGGTCAGAAGTGGAAGAGGCCCCACAAAGCTCCCCTACAGCCCTTACCTGTAATCAAAGAGACATATTTTTAGGGTGGCAATGAATATTGTGGGCCTTATGCCCTGGCCAACCCAAAGGGGAAAGAAGTATATTTTGTTGGTAGTGGACTATTCCACCAGGTAGCCAGAACCAGTTTCTCGAGCTAATACAGAGGCTGACAGAGTGGCAGAAGGCCCTTTTTACTATTCTCAGCCGAATAGGTTTTCCTAAGGAGATTTTGTCAGATTGTGGGTCAAATGTAATGTCCCAGCTATTCAGTGAATTATGGTGGATACGTGGTATCAAACAGCTGAGGGTTGCCCCATGGTTTGGGGGAAAGGGACACTGAAATCTATGCAGGGAATCTATGCAGACAAAACGGTAAGTGGCTGGGATGAAATGTTCCCCTGTCTGTTATTAGCGTACCGAGAGGTTCTTCAGGAGTTCTCAGGATTTGTCCCAACTTGTATCTCATGTATGGGAGAAAGTTGAGAGGGCCCCTGGATCACATCAGAGACTCCTGGGAAGGTGGCACAGAGACAGAGCCGGAACCAGTGACTGAAAATGTACAGGAGTTGAGAAAGGAATTGAAAGGGATAATGGAAGTGGCTTAAACTAATCTCACGAAGAGCAAAAACACACAAATGCTTGTGAACTCTCATTTGAGGTGAGAGACTTGGTGCGGGTGCTACTCCCTGTAAAAAGGCACCAAATGCAAAACTCATGGGAGAGACATTCTGAGGTCATGTACCAGGTACAGAAACAAGGTTGCCCCACTGACTGTGCACATAAATAGACTTCAAGCTTGCCACGGTCGAGGAACCATTGTGAATATGATTGGTTGGGCCGGGGGGGAGTGGCCTGCGAAAACACACTGCCTTGATTGGATGACTGCTTACCAAGATGGCTCATCAAGTGAGAGCACTGAGAGATATGTAAAGAGTTAATAGAGACTGGAAGGGCAAAGCCACAAGCAGGTATCAGTGCTTTATCTGTGACAGGGCTTGCCAAGGGGCTTGGCAGTTCGTAGCCTCAGCACCTCTGGACTTGCTGCATCAGTTATGAACTTACAAAAAATGGCTTGAGCCCCGGCACCTCTTTCATTACAAATTAAGCACTGGCAGGTATTCTCTAGCCTGCCAGGAAAGCCTCATACAATGGCCATAAGATCAACACTGTGGCACCCCAGCCTGCACCGAGCAGGGCATACTGAGCCACTGGTAAAGTACAGGAACAAATTCACAAAGTAATACAGAGTATGCTGGATTTGAGGATAAATAAAGAGGCTGACAGCTCTGGGCCCTCACCTATTGTGTTGCCTCCTAAAAAAGATAAGACTGTAAGGTTTTGTGATGATTATAGAAAGCTTAATACTGTCACCATTCCTGCCACATCTCCTGCGCCTGGAACCAATGACATGTTAGTGTATCGTGCTGTTCAGGACAGCCAGAACTGAGAGCTACTGTGTTAACTCTGCTTCAGCAAAAGAGAGCTTTGCTGGAGATTAGACTGTGCGTCAGCTCCCGACCACACCAGCCTGTCTGCCTCACCAGCCAGCTCCTCAAGACTCTGTCAATCTTAGCCTCGCATTGCAGGTAACCTACATCGCACACTAGTTCCCGAGTTCCCCAGAGATGTCTCCCTGCAGTGTCCAGCCCTCTCCTGGAACACTCACACAAGTTAGTACGTTTGTTGCTCTATTAAAGAAACAATACACTGCACCCATTAATTTAACTGGGGGCTGAGTAACAACCCTTATTTCAATCACAGCACTGTGCTGGTTTATATCAAAAGTAATACAAGCTTATTAAACAAAAAGGCATAGGTTTAATTGGTACCAAGTACGAAGCATAGAGATAAAAAGGGCTACAAACAAACCAAAGTAAAAATACGCTTCTGAGACTAAAAAACCTGATTTCAGACTCTTATTCAAAGATGTGTTTTTCCAGCATGAATGGCTGACCAGACTCTCTGGCCAGGACCTTTCACAGAACTCAAAGTGCTCGGTTCCTTTCCATCTTCAGGTGAAGGATAACTTAGGGGTTCGCACCCCCACTCTTGGTAGTCCAGTGACCCTTTGAAATGTATTCTTCTGAGAGGTAGCCCCAGAAAAAGTTTCTGTTCCCTGCCAGTGTGGATGCCGGGCTGTCTGGTGTAGCCTCCATGCTGTCATAGAATCATAGCATATTAGGGTTGGAATAGACCTCAGGAGGTCATCTAGTCCAACCCCTTGCTCAAAGCAGGACCAACCCCAACTAAATCATCTCAGTCAGGGCTTTGTCAAGCCTGGCCTTAGGAACGTCTAAGGATGGAGATTCCACCACCTCCTTAGGTAACCCATTCCAGTGCTTCACCACCCTCCTAGTGAAATCGTTTTTCCTAATATCCAACCTAGACCTCCCTCTCTGCAACTTGAGACTATTGCTCCTTGTTTTGTTATCTGCCACCACTGAGAACAGCCTAGCTCCATCCTCTTTGGAACCCCCCTTCAGGTAGTTGAAGGCTGCTATCAAATCCCGCCTCACTCTTCTCTTCTGCAGACTAAATAAGCCCAGTTCCTTCAGCTCTCCTCATAAATCATGTGCCCCAGCCCCCTAATCATTTTCATTGCCCTCCGCTGGACTCTCTCCAATTTGTCCACATCCCTTCTGTAGTGGGGAGCCTAAAACTGGACGCAATACTCACCAGTGTCAAATGAAGGGGAATAATCACTTCCCTCGATCTGCTGGGAACACTCCTACTAATGCAGCCCAATATTCCATTAGCCTTCTTGGCAACAAAGGCACACTGTTGACTCATATCCAGCTTCTCGTCCACTGTAATCCCTAGGTCCTTTTCTGCAGAACTGCCGCTTAGCCAGTTGGTCCCCAGCCTGTAGCAGTGCATGGGATTCTTTGGTCCTAAGTGCAGGACTCTGCACTTTTCCTTCTTGAACCTCATCAGATTTTTTTTGGCCCACTCCTCCAATTTTTCTAGATCATTCTGGACCCTATCCCTACTGTGACACTCTGTACCTTGGAGGAGCATATTGTAACCCCCATATTCTTAATTTTATATAATCGTGCTCTCACATATAAAGCATGCCATGTAAGGTATCAGGGGAAAGGTTATGATCTGCTGAAAGTCATTTCTCTATCCATATACGTGTATCATTAATGCATATGAAGTTATGAGAATTGTGTTGTATGGTGGTCACTAAAGCAGTAAGTTGGAAATGAGCCAGATATTAGCTCCCCAGTAGCAACAGCAAGGAAAGTAACCAACCCCCGGGCACGGTGTCAAATAGCCCATCAACAGCCATTGTCCAGCAAGGGAGCTACAATGCGATGACTCACCTGCACGAGGCCCTACCAGGGGAATTGCTCAACCTTGCTTGAAGAGACTCAGCAATGCCCCCAGACATGCCTGGACTTGTGTTCTACAAGCTCATAGACTGAGAGTATAAAACGGGCAGAGTGGACACATACTGGGCCTTTTCCTGCCCCCACCTATGCTGCAAGCAACCAAGACACTGAGAAGAAGACAAGACTCCAACAGAGGAGACTGGCCTAGGTTTAAGGAACAAACCTGTATACTAAGGACTTCAATATCCAGTGGGGTGAGAAAAACTGCTTAATCTAGTTGCTGCCCAGTCTAATAGGTTGAGAGTTTAGACTGCGTGCTTATACTTTATTTCTTTTGGTAACCACTCTGACTTGTTATGCTTTGACTTATAATCACTTAAAATCTATCTTTATAGTTAATAAATCTGTTTGTTTATTCTACCTGAAGCAGTGCGTTTGGTTAGAAGTGTGTCAGAGGCTCCCCTTGGGAGAACAAGCCTGGTACATATTGTGACGAACTGGGACTGCTCTTAGAGTGGTCTGTGAGTGCTGACAGGGGAGTGTGGCTAGGATGGTCTGCATTGGGGGAGGGGAGACTGACCGAAGGAGAATACCTGAGCATGTAACATGAGAACCCAGGAAGGAGTGAGAGGCGAGGTGACACCTTTGCCCGGGAAACTGAACAAAGGCTGTGGGAGGGGTCGCTGAAGGCAGAGTCTCGGAAGCTGGCTAGTGCCCATGGCTGGGGGGCAGACAGGGCTCTGATCTCCCAAGGGGGCTAGGGTGCCCGGGGACCCCAAGATGGACCTAACTGAGGGGGTCCTGTTATCTGCGCCTGCAAGACCTGTCTTGGACTGTATTCCTGTCATCTAAATAAACCTTCGGCTTTACTGGCTGGCTGAGAGTCATGGTGAATCGCAGGAAGCCGGGGGTGCAGGGCCCTGAGTCCCCCCACACTCCGTGACAACTGGTGGCAGAGGTGGGATGTACTGCACCCCGTGGACGGCGCTTCCTGCAGTAAGTGACTGGGGAGAAGTAAAATGAAGGGGGATTGACGGGGACCAGGCGTGCTGAAGAGTCAGAGAGAGACGATTCAGGGGGTGAGTGAGCCCTGGGAGTGTGTGACCAGTGAGAAGGACTGTTGCAGTAACAGGGTCCCCCGGGGGATCGCAGCGAGCGGTCCCGGGGCAGAGGAGTCTGCAGCTCGACCCTGGCAGAGAGGTGGTGACCTGAAGAGGGGCTGGCACACTAGGGGCCCCCCTAGAACGGTGGAAAGCGGAGAGCGCAGGCCGGCGAGCGGCCAGCAGGAGGATGTATGCTAAACGCCTCAAGAGCGACCTGGTGGAGCTGTGCAGGCAGAGGGGGCTGCGCATTGGGAGGTCCACCAAGGAACAGCTCATTGCCCGGTTGGAGGAGAGGGATCGCTTGGATGAACGGAGCCTTGTCCCTAAGAGAAGCCGCCCGGCGGATGCAGCGTGGGCCCCGGGGCCTGACATGGCTGGGAGGGGTCAGACTGCTGCCGAGGACATCCCGAGACCATGCCTACCTATGCCTCGGGGAGGGGTTGGGGGAAGCCCAGCGAATACCGAGGGCACCGTGACCCCGGCCGCCAACAGGGGATCGTCCCGGCGGAGCTCCCCGTCCCGGGAGCGGATGCGACTGGAATGTGACAGGGAGCTGAGACTGAAAGAGCTCGAGCTCGAGATAAGGCGGCAAGAACTGAAGCAGGAGCGGGAAGAGAAGGAGAGACAACGTCAGCATGAGCGGGAAGAACGGGAAAAACAGCATCAGCATGAGGAGAACCAACGTCAGCATGAGCTGGAACTGGCCAGACTGAAGAGCAGTGGGGCCCCAGCTGCGGTGAGCGAGGGGGGACCCAAGACTGCAAAGAGCTTTGATAAGTGCTTGCTGGCCCAGCGCAAGGAGGGGGAGGACATGGATACCTTCCTGACGGCCTTTGAGAATACCTGCGAGCTGCTCCAGGTTGACCCTGCAGACAGGCTCCAGTTTCTCATCCCCTCACTGGACTCCACAGCCAGGGAGGTGTACAGCCGACTGAAAGGGGCGGAGACAGGGGACTACGAACTGTTCAAAAAGGCCCTGCTCCGCGAGTTTGGGCTGACCCCTGAGACGTACCGGCAAAGGTTCCGGAATCAGCGTAAAACCCGTGAGGTCACATACCTGCAACTAGCCAACCGGGCGCAGGGGTATGCCCGCAAGTGGACGGCTGGGGCCCAAACTATAGAGGACCTACTTGACCTAGTCGTACTGGAGCACGTGTATGAGCAGTGCCCATCTGACCTGAGGCGATGGTTGATGGACCAAAAGCCAGAGAACCCGCAGCACGCAGGCCAGTTGGCCGACGAGTTTGTGAACAGTCGGGCAGGGGATAACAGGGAGGAGTCCCAAAGGAACAGTCCCACCACAACGCAGAGCGAGAGTCACCATGGGACCTCCCAGCGGGAAAATACGGAAAAACCCCACCAAAGGGGAAGATCCAGTGTCAGGTCCATCCAACCCCCTCGAGGGGACCCATGGGACATGGGCTGCTATCACTGTGGCCAAAAAGGCCACATACGGGCCCAGTGCCCCAGGCTCAGGGACAAACTGAGCAGACCAAACCCACAGAGGGTTGACTGGGTAGAGACCCAGCCAGCCGAGAGGCAGCATTCCCAGGGAAGGGGGGCTGGCAGAGTACCACCTGCTAAGGAGGGAGGAGAGCTCCAGGCCAGCTCCTCTGGGGGGCTGGATGCTCCAGACTCAGGGTTTTTGGTTTATACGGTGGGCGCGGGGCTGTCCCTCCGGAGAGAGTACCTTGTTCCCCTGGAGGTGGATGGGAGGAAGGTCGATGGATACTGGGATACGGGCGCAGAGGTGACGCTGGCCCGGCCCGAGGTGGTGGCCCCAGATCAGGTGGTGCCCAACACCTACCTGACCCTGAGGGGGGTGGGCGGAACACCAGTCAAAGTGCCTGTGGCGAGGGTACACCTGAAGTGGGGGGCCAAGGAGGGCCCCAAGGACGTGGGGGTACACCCGTATTTGCCCACTGAGGTGTTGATGGAGGGGGGACCTGGAGGACTGGCCAAGCAACCCACAGAATGCACTGG
The DNA here is from genome assembly GCF_002925995.2 of Terrapene triunguis. NCBI lineage: Eukaryota > Metazoa > Chordata > Testudines > Emydidae > Terrapene > Terrapene triunguis. The sequence goes on from NW_020665405.1 coordinate 860,339, forward strand.
TTGTGACCCGTAGTCAGAGCCGGCGAGGAGCACTGCGCCCTGACCTTGGGGAGGGTGCCTTGCCTGAGGCGCAGGACCCTAACCTGGTGGGGAGGAAACACCCAGGGACACGGCTCAGGGAGGCTGCGGCCTCAGACCCAGCCGGCGGGAGGGAGCAGGTGGCCATCCCTGTCCCAGCCGCTGAGTTCCAGGCCGAGGTGCAGAAAGATCCCTCCTTGCGGAAGATAAGGGACCTGGCCGACCTCGGTGCGGTACAGACCATGGGGAGAGGTGGCCAGAAAAGGTTCCTGTGGGAGAAGGGGTTCCTGTACCGAGAATGGGCTCCCCCAGGGAAAATGGAGTCAGGGGGGGATCAGGAGGCAGCTGGTGGTACCCCAGAAGTATCGCCGCCAGCTGCTGTACCGGGCCTATGACACCCCCCTCTCAGGGCACCAGGGAACCTGGCGTACCCAGCAGAGGCTGCTACGGAGCTTTTACTGGCCTGGGGTCTTTGTTACTGTCCGGCAGTACTGCCGATCCTGTGACCCCTGTCAGAGGGGAAGGAAGGCCCGGGACAAGGGGAAAATGGCTTTAGGACCCTTACCCAGCATAGAGGAGCCTTTCCGGAGGGTGGCCAAGGTTAAAAGTGGGGCTCTGAACCAAGAGAGCCCGAAGCACAGGCCTCCAGACTGGAGCACTGGGAGAAGACCACAGCCCAGTTGGAACCCCAGGGGTATTGGGGTGGGAAAAGGGCACAGGCCGCATAAACCTTCCCACGTGCGAACTACGAGTGCCATCGAGCAACCCCGACCTAAGGGGGGGGGCGTGAAACTGGAGGGGCCTGGTCTAATTCTCACCAAGGAATGGGAGGGATGCGGGGGCATCCATGGGAACGGGGGTAGGTTCGAACTTCCCCGGGTCACTGGCTGAAGTGACCCCGCTCAGTTCGGTCTCGGAGGGGGGAGAGATGTGACGAACTGGGACTGCTCTTAGAGTGGTCTGAGAGTGCTGACAGGGGAGTGTGGCTAGGATGGTCTGCATTGGGGGAGGGGAGACTGACCGAAGGAGAATACCTGAGCATGTAACATGAGAACCCAGGAAGGAGAGTGAGGCGAGGTGACACCTTTGCCCGGGAAACTGAACAAAGGCTGTGGGAGGGGTCGCTGAAGGCAGAGTCTCGGAAGCTGGCTAGTGCCCATGGCTGGGGGGCAGATAGGGCTCTGATCTCCCAAGGGGGCTAGGGTGCCCGGGGACCCCAAGATGGACCTAACTGAGGGGGTCCTGTTGTCTGCGGCTGCAAGACCTGTCTTGGACTGTATTCCTGTCGTCTAAATAAACCTTCTGCTTTACTGGCTGGCTGAGAGTCATGGTGAATCACAGGACGCCGGGGGTGCAGGGCCCTGAGTCCCCCACACTCCGTGACACATATCAATTTCTTTGTTGAATTGACGAACTCATATGAGCTTGTAGCATCCAGCAGGCATAACTGGACACTGCAAGACAGAGGTTCCTAGGGTTGTGTCTGGGACCGGAGATATTGTCTAGTGTCATTCAGTTGCAAGTAGCTGGGAGCAGCTTACATTCCAGAGGCTGTGCATGAACAGCCCAGGAGTGGGGGTTCTCACAGCAGAGCTCCCAGAGTTGAGGATTGGAGTGACCTAGCAGATCACCGGTCCAGATAACACCAGAGAAGAACGTCACAGTGGCACAGCGCGCAGCGTGTATGTACAGCTTGTTACTCCAAGTGAAGTTCACACTTTAAGCACTGATATTTGTGATTTTAAGTGAGTCTCAAGTGCAGTGGTTAAGAACAGTCAAGAGGAGGTCACAGTTTTGTTATTTTCTGTTTGCTTATTTCAGGAAAGGGAAGTAAGAACAGGAAAGCCGGAAAATGAGTGAAAGCAGTGAAGCGATTGCAAAGTTGGAGCTTTTTAAGGCTTCAGTCCGCAGAAAAAGGGAGGGAGCACCAGAGATTACTACAACTGAAAGAACTGGAGATAAAAGAAAGAGAAAAAGAGGCAGCCAGGGAGGAAGCTGCACACAGAAGGGCTATGGGAGAAAAAGAGGGGAGAAAGAGAAAGAGCGAAAACACCAGCTGGACCTCCTAGAGAAGCAGAACCAGAACCCCCCAACCCCAACGACTCCCATCACTCCAAAAATCCACAAATGGGAACACTTATGTCCGGCATACAGTGAAGACGATGTTTTGCTGAATACCTGACTACCTTCAAAAGTCTGTGTGTAATACATGAAATCCCTGAAGATAAGAGAATTCCTATCCTAATTGCAAAATTAACTGGTAAAGCTTGAAATGTATTTAATGGAATACCTATTGAAGATGCTTTAGACTATTGTACATTTAGAGATACTGTTTTGCGAAGTTTTCAGATTACCCCTGAAACATATAGAGTTAAATTTAGGATTCTTAAGAGGGATATTGATATGAGTAATGGGGAATATGTAAACAAAATGAAAGATTTGTTGGGAAAATGGGTGAGGGCAAAGAGGTGGCAAGTTCTGAGGGAATGTTGGATCTTGTTGCTCAAGAGCATTTCCTAGGCATGTGTAAGGCTGATGTCAAGCAGTGTCTATGGGACAAAGATGTAAAGTCTGTGGATGAGATGGCTTTTTTAGCTGATGCCTTTGAACAGACTCAGGCGTATGTTGCCTGGCCAAATGGCAGAGATTGTGGGGGTGGGCGAAAGCAGATTCCTCATACCACTACCTAAAACCCATGTGGTTTGGGAAGGTTTGGAAAGTGTTTTGACAGTGGGGGTAGTGGAACACCTCCTAGTCGACCTGCTCCTTGGTAATGATTTTTTCCGTGTCGCTCAGATTAAAGTATTTGCCTGAGGCAGGAGGGAGTGTTATGCTGGGACCCCTGAGGCAGGGCCGGCTCCAGGCACCAGCTTGGCAAGCAGGTGCTTGGGGCGGCCACTCAGGAGAGGGGCAGCAGGTCCAGCTATTCAGCAGCAATTCGGCGGACAGTCCCTCACTCCTGCTCGGAGCGAAGGACCTTCCGCCGAATTGCCGCTGCAGATCGTGATCACGGCTTTTTTTTTTGGCTGCTTGGGGTGGCCAAAACCCTGGAGCCGGCCCTGCCCTGAGGGAAAGGGTAAGGTCTCAGGAACTGCTGAGAGAATGGGAGAGAGTCTCCTTGATTCTTCTGCAGCAGAGGGAAGCCACATGCTTCCAGGTGGGAGGGTGGTTGGGACCTACTCCTGCATTGCAGCTGGAGGAAACACCACCTCAGGAAGGGATGGGGGTGTAACGCCTGCCAGGAAAGAACTATCCAGGTTGTTAGCTGCCAGCAGGTCGCAGCTGAACCAGAGGCAAACCCGGCTCTAGGGAGCATAGAGCAATGTGTCCCAGAGGAGAGCCCAGAGAAGGGGCAGGGATCTCAGAAACCACTGAGGTGGGTGAGGATTCCAGTGGCTCTGTAACACAGGGAAGCAGGGTGCTTCCAAGTATGGGAGGGGCTGAGATTATAGATTCATAGATTCATAGATTCTAGGACTGGAAGGGACCTCGAGAGGTCATCGAGTCCAGTCCCCTGCCCGCATGGCAGGACCAAATACTGTCTAGACCATCCCTGATAGACATTTATCTAACCTACTCTTAAATATCTCCAGAGATGGAGATTCCACAACCTCCCTAGGCAATTTATTCCAGTGTTTAACCACCCTGACAGTTAGGAACTTTTTCCTAATGTCCAACCTAGACCTCCCTTGCTGCAGTTTAAGCCCATTGCTTCTTGTTCTATCCTCAGAGGCTAAGGTGAACAAGTTTTCTCCCTCCTCCTTATGACACCCTTTTAGATACCTGAAAACTGCTATCATGTCCCCTCTCAGTCTTCTCTTTTCCAAACTAAACAAACCCAATTCTTTCAGCCTTCCTTCATAGGTCATGTTCTCAAGACCTTTAATCATTCTTGTTGCTCTTCTCTGGACCCTTTCCAATTTCTCCACATCTTTCTTGAAATGCGGTGCCCAGAACTGGACACAATACTCCAGCTGAGGCCTAACCAGAGCAGAGTAGAGCGGAAGAATGACTTCTCGTGTCTTGCTCACAACACACCTGTTAATACATCCCAGAATCACGTTTGCTTTTTTTGCAACAGCATCACACTGTTGACTCATATTTAGCTTGTGGTCCACTATAACCCCTAGATCCCTTTCTGCCGTACTCCTTCCTAGACAGTCTCTTCCCATTCTGTATGTGTGAAACTGATTTTTTCTTCCTAAGTGGAGCACTTTGCATTTGTCTTTGTTAAACTTCATCCTGTTTAACTCAGACCATTTCTCCAATTTGTCCAGATCATTTTGAATTATGACCCTGTCCTCCAAAGCAGTTGCAATCCCTCCCAGTTTGGTATCATCCGCAAACTTAATAATCGTACTTTCTATACCAATATCTAAGTCGTTAATGAAGATATTGAACAGAGCCGGTCCCAAAACAGACCCCTGCGGAACCCCACTCGTTATGCCTTTCCAGCAGGATTGGGAACCATTAATAACAACTCTTTGAGTACGGTTATCCAACCAGTTATGCACCCACCTTATAGTAGCCCCATCTAAATTGTATTTGCCTAGTTTGTCGATAAGAATATCATGCGAGACCGTATCAAATGCCTTACTAAAGTCTAGGTATACCACATCCACAGCTTCTCCCTTATCCACAAGACTCGTTATCCTATCGAAGAAAGCTATCAGATTGGTTTGACATGATTTGTTCTTTACAAATCCATGCTGGCTGTTCCCTATCACCTTACCACCTTCCAAGTGTTTGCAGATGATTTCCTTAGCTCCTTTCCAGCAGAAGACAACATCCCCTCAGGTGCAGGGGCAGGAGAGGTGTTGTCTGTAATTAAGGAAACTGTCCCAGTTGTTAGCTGGCAGAGTATTGCAGGTGAACAAGGGATAGAACCCTTCCTAGGGAGCACAGAGAAATGTGTCTTAGGAGGGAGCCCAGAGGAGGGAACTGGGGAAGGAATAGTTGGGGTACAGGAATGTCTCTTCACTAGTCACTTGGGGCAGGATGCCCAGGACACTAGGAGGATGGCTGGGTCAGCATCTGTGCATCCAGGCACTCAGCCTGTGACCCAGGTTTTGAGAAGGAACTGTGTAACTGACCTCCTGGAGGGGAGCAGTCACACAGCTGACTTCTCAGGGACAGAGAAAGGGGTGGCAGAGGGTACCCCAATCCAGGTCCCAATTTTTCAGGATGCTATTTCTAATACATTTTTGGGAAGTAACTGTGTCTCTTTACATCAAGATTCAGCTCCAATGCCTGTGACAGCAGAGGAGTTGAGACCAGGAAATTGCCAGGTGGTAGTTTGAGAGAGTGCAAGTGACCCAACTGACAGAGAAGGGGGTGTTTTCCCCCAGGCTGGTGAGAGACAGGGAGCAGTTATGGGAAAGCTGCTGGGAAAAGGTGAATCTGATCAAAGGGTAAACACACCTAGCCCAGAGAGCACAGATCACAGCCCTCTAGGGGGCAAGGAAGGACTCCATGCTGGGAGGGGGAACAGGGTAACCCCAAAAGGAAGCTGGATTTTCTACATATGTACAGTCCTGGGCCTCAGCCCTTAAGGGGTGTAATGGGGGACCTGGGTCCTCCCTCTCCACTGGGTCCCAGCCCAGGGCCCTGTGGGGAGCAATGTGGCAGGGTCCTCCCAACACAGAGTCTAAGTCCACTGCCCTGGCTTACTTCCTATCCATGTCCCTTCAGTTTGGGGCATGGGCCATTGTGACCAGGTCCCAGGGGGTCCATGCTGGGATTGCTCAATTAGGGCAAACTGCAAAGAATGGGGCAGACAATCCCCAAAGCTGGTGGTTATTCTAATACTTGGATCCACCAAGCTAGCAACAAAACAGCTTCTACAATACCCTGAAGCCAATACACCATTCCCCTAAAGCAACCCAGCCTTAAGCTCCCACTCAGACAGCCATGTCAAATATGATGAGGATTACTGAAAATCTTGTTCATCCTGTAAAAAGTTCTACCAATCCTAAAGGATCGGACACATTACCCCCCAAGTCAATTACCCCCCAAGTCAATATTTCAGATCTTACCCAAATACACGCTTACAGCCAATTCTTACTGAACAAAACTAAAATGTATTTAAAAAGAAAAAAGAGAGTATTGGCTAAAAGCATTATACATGCAGATTTGAATAGAGTTCTTAGGTCAGTTTCATAGTAGAGTTGCAAAAAGTACTTTCAGAATTAGCCCATAGTCCAATGTCCAATATCAGGGTGATCCAGATGGGACCGGAGACCTCAGTCTTTTGACTCAAACTTCCCTTGATGAAGTTTAAGAAGATCTGAGGTGAAAGGATCAGGGCCCAAGAATTCCTTTTATAGTTTTGGAGGTTTTTTTGTTTTTTTTTTTTTTTTTTTTTGGGGCAGCCTCTTGACAGCATGCAGTCCTTGGGTGAACAATAGACTTTGAAGTAACCTCCTATTTCTTAAGCATCACTGGTAATTAGATACCTTGATTAGCATAAGGTAATTAGCCATCTTCAGCCATTTACAGGTAGTTTACTACAGACTTCAAAGAGAACTAAGAACAGTGAGATTACTACATTCACAGTTCATATTTAAAAAAGGGAAGAAAGAACCCGGGGAATTACAGACCGGTCAGCCTCACTTCAGTCCCTGGCAAAATCATGGAGCAGGTATTCAAGGAATCTATTTTGAAGCACTTGGAGGAGAGGAAGGCGATCAGGAACAGTCAACATGGATTCACCAAGGGCAAGTCATGCCTGACCAACCTGATTGCTTTCTATGATGAGGTAACTGGCTCTGTGGATATGGGGAAAGCGGTGGATGTGATATATTTTAACTTAAGCAAAGCTTTTGATACGGTCTCCCAAAGTATTCTTGCCAACAAGTTACAAAAGTATGGATTGGATGAATGGACTATAAGGTGGATAGAAAGCTCGCTAGATTGTCGGACTCAATGGGTAGTGATCAATGGCTTGATGTCTAGTTGGAAGCCGGTATCAAGTGGAGTGCCCCAGGGGTCGGTCCTGGTGCCGGTTTTGCTCAACATCTTTATTTATGATCTGGATGATGGGATTTATTGCACCCTCGCAAGTTTGCAGATGACACTAAACTGGGGGAGAGGTAGATATGCTGGAGGGTAGAGATAGGGTCCAGAATGACCTAGACAAATTGGAGGATTGGGCCAAAAGAAATCTGATCAGGTTCAACAAGGACAAGTGCAGAGTCCTGCACTTAGGACGGAAGAATCCCATGCACCGCTACAGGCTGGGGACCGACTGGCTAAGCAGCGGTTCTGCAGAAAAGGACCTGGGGATTACAGTGGACAAGAAGCTGGATATGAGTCAGCAGTGTGCCCTTGTTGCCAAGAAGGCTAATGGAATATTGGGCTGCATTAGTAGGAGTGTTCCCAGCAGATCAAGGGAAGTGATTAGTCCCCTCTATTCGACACTGGTGAGGCCATGCCTGGAGTATTGTGTCCAGTTTTGGTCCCCCCACTACAGAAGGGACAAATGTGGACAAATTGAAGAGAGTCCAGCGGAGGGCAATGAAAATGATTAGTGGGCTGGGGCACATGACTTACGAGCAGAGGCCGAGAGAACTGGGCTTATTTAGTCTGCAGAAGAGAAGAATGAGGGGGGATTTGATAGCAGCCTTCAACTACCTGACCGGGGGTTCCATAGAGGATGGAGCTCAGCTGTTCTCAGTGGTGGCAGATGACAACAAGAAGCAATGGTCTCAAGTTGCAGAGGGGGAGGTCTAGGTTGGATATTAGGAAACACTATTTCACTAGGAGGATGGTGAAGCACTGGAATGGGTTACCTAGGGAGGTGGTGAAATCTCCATCCTTAAGAGGTTTTCAAGGCCCAGCTTGACAAAGCCCTGGCTGGGATGATTTAGTTGGTGTTGGTCCTGCTTTGAGCAGGGGATTGGACTAGATGACTTCCTGAGGTCTCTTCCAACCCTTATATTCTATGATTCTATGATACTGGAATTGGAAAGAGTATCGAAAAGGGCAACAATAATAATTAGGGGTATGGAACAGCTTCCATATAAGGAGAGATTAATAAGAGAGCAACTTTCATCTTGGAAAAGAGATGGCTAAGTGATATGACAGAGGTCTATAAAATCATGACTGGTGTGGACATAGTAAGTAAGGAAGTGTTATTTACTCCATTTCATGACACAAGAACCAGGGCCATCCTTAGGGGGAGTGTGGGGCCCAGGACATAGATGCCGAGTTTGTAGTCTGCCGGGAGGTGCTCCACCCTGGCTCTGCCAGGCCCCGCCCCCACTCCACCCCTTCCCCCAAGGCCCCACCCCCACCCTGCTTCTTCCCAACCCGCCTCTTCCACACCCAGTTCCGCTGCAACCTCGCTCCTCTCCCCTCTCCTCCAGCACCTTCTGACACCGCAAAACATCTGAGCCGCAGCAGGCGGTAGGTGCTGATAGGGAGCGGGAGGCACTGATTGGCAGGACCCGCCGGTAGGCAGGAGGCGCTGGGGGGAGGGGGAAGATCTGGTAAGAGGGCTCCTCCCCCTCTCTCCCCGCCTGACTCTCGCCTCCCTGTTTGCCTCCTCACCCCACTCGCTGCCCGGCCTCCCACCCCACCTCCCTGCCCACAGAGCCCCCCAAAACACAGGGCCCAGGGCAGTTGCTGTGCCCAATGGACGGCTCTGACAAGAACTAAGTGTCACCAAAAGAAATTAATAGGCAGCAGGTTTAAAACAAACAAAAGGAAGAATTTCTTCACACAACGCACAGTCAACCTGTGGAACTCCTTGCCAGAGGATGTTGTGAAGGCCAAGACTATAACAGGGTTCAAAAAAGAACTAGATAAGTATATGGAGGACAGGTCCAACAACGGCTATTAGCCAGGGTGGGCAGGGATGGTGTCCCTAGCCTCTGTTTGACAGAAGCTGGGAATGGGCGACAGGGGATGGACACTTGATGATTACCTGTTCTGTTCATTCCCTCTGGGGCACCTGGTACTGGCCACTGTCAGAAGACAGGATACTGGGCTAGATGGACCATTGGTCTGACCCAGTAGGGCCATTCTTATGAGCAGAGCCCCATGCTGTCAGCAGGCTGTGCTGGGCATTACCTGGGGATGAGCAGAGCCCTGTGTTCTCAGAAGGCTGTTACACCAGGGTAAAGTCGGAGTCACTCTGCTGGCTCGACTGGAGCAATTCTGGTTTCCTCTGGTGTAGCTCCCAGCAGAATCTGTCTCTTAGCCTTCCAAGCAGCCATCACAGACTCAGCTGATTCCAGCCCATTCATTCAGATCCATCTCTGCTCACAGCTAATGGAGCCCAGAGAACATCTTCACCTGCAGATGCTGGGCACACCTGTTGGACTTTGGTCAATGGGAGAATGCTGCAGTAGATTCTGATCTTCCATAACAATGACACAGCACTTGGACGTTATTAACTTGTCATTAAAACGCAGCCTGTGCCTGGTCACCACCTAGTCTGGTGTGTGAGCTGCCAGGCACCAGCTTGGCAAAGGCTGGGCATGAGCTGGCCTTCTCAGGGGCAGGTTATCCCACATCTGCTGGGGGTTCTTGCACAGCATCCAGTACTGGCTGCTGTGGGAGATGATCTTGGGCAAGGCAGACCTGGGGGCTGACTCCACCTGGTGATCCCTCTGTCCCTGTGTATGTAGGAGCTGGGCATTACAATGATCTGTAAAGACACAGTCTCTCATTTGAGTCTTAAGAGTGGCACAGCTCCAACTCATGACAGCGGGACACTCCGGCATATCCCCCTGGCGTGGCGCTCTAGGGCAGCACTCCTAGCCCTAGATCTCAGTGCCCTTCATGAAGGAGGGACTAGATCAGATGGGGATGCCGAGGTGCAAGGAGAGGAAGGGACTGGCCTGACTAGGGCTCAGTTCAGCAGCAGAGCTGGGAAGAGAATTCAGGTGTCCAGACTCCTACCCTACAGGCCTACCATGCTGCCTAAGGGAGCTAAGCCATGGGGGACCAAGGTAAAGTGGAGGGTGAGGCAGCCTGTGCCAAGAGGATGAGGGGTGGCAGCATTGCCCCTGCTCCAGAGCCTTCCTGCCCCTGTACTGCTGCACTACCTGGTGACACATCCCATCCAGAACCAGATCAATGGTGTGGGACCACAGGGCTCTGTGCTGCCCGTCCACATGGAAAAGGGAGTATGGGGTCGAACATGGCTGGAGGCCATGGAATTTGCCCCCTGCAAAGCCACAATGTGCTGACCCAACACCATGCTGCTCGGGCCCTCCCTGCAGCCCAGCCTCGCGCAGGGAGGTGGAGGGGACATGCTAGCCCTGGGTAGAGTTGCCAATTTTCTATTCGCACAAAACCCAATACCCTACTCCCGCCCCTTCCCTGAGGCCCCGCCCCTGCTCACTACATTCCTTCTTCCTCAGTGGCTCACTCTCCCCCATCCTCACTCACTTTCACTGAGCTGAGGCAGGAGGGTGGTGTGTGGGAAGGGGTGAGGGCTCTAACTGGGTGTGCGGGCTCTGGGATCGGGCCAGAAATGATTCAGGGTGCAGGAGGGGGCTCCGGGCTGGGGCAGGGGTGTTGGAGGGGGTGAGGGCTGCGGCTGGGGCTGTGGGCTCTGAAGTGGGTCTGGGGATGAGGGGTTTGGGGTCCAGGAGGGGGCTCCAGGCTGGGGCATGGGGCCGAGGGATTTGGAATGTGAGAGGGGGCTGCAGGTTGAGGCAAGGGGTTGGGGTGAGGGAGGGGGTGCAGGCTCTGGGATGGGGCTCAGGATGAGGGGTTTGGGGTCCAGGAGGGGGCTCCAGGCTGGGGCGTGGGGCCGAGGGATTTGGAATGTGGGAGGGGGCTGCAGGTTGAGGCAAGGGGTTGGGGTGAGGAAGGGGGTGTGGGCTCTGGGGTGGGGCTCAGGATGAGGGGTTTGGGATGCAGGAGGGGGCTCCGGGTTCAGGGGAACTCATGGCCGGGGCAGGGGGTTGGGGCTCAGAGTAGGGATGGGGCTTACCTCAGGCAGCTTCTAGTCAGTGGCGCAGCAGGACTAAGGCAGGCTCCCTGCCTGTCTTGGCACCGCGCTATGCCCTGGAAGCATCCAGCAGGTCTGGCTCCTAGGCCGGGGGGGGGGGGGGGGGGGGGGGGGGGGGGGGGGGGGGGCGG
>NW_020665405.1:871853-896477 GCF_002925995.2 Terrapene triunguis
GGGGGGGGGGGGGAAGGGGGACAGGAGGCTCTGCATGCTGCTGTCACCCCCAGGCACCTCCCCCCAGCTCCCATTGGCCGCAGTTCCCAGCCAATGGGAGTGCGGAGCCGGTGTTCGGGGTGGGGGCATCATGTGGAGCCTCATGCCCCCTTGCCCAGGAGCCAGACCTGCTGGCCGCTTCCGGGGCACAGTAAGGAGCCAGGACAGATAGGGAGACTGCCTTAGCCCTGCTGCGCCACTGACGGGACTTTTAATAGCCCAGTTGGCAGTGCTGACCGGAGCCGCCAGGGTTCCTTTTCAACCAGGCATTCCGATTGAAAACTGGACACCTGGCAACCCTAGGAACAAGGTTCCCATGAGGTGTCCCACTGGGCAGCCCAGAGGCCTGGGGGCTGGATGCCTCGGGAGCAAGCAAGCCTGACTTCCAGACTGGCTTCACCACCAGCCAGGCTGCAGGAGCTGCACGAGACGCCTCACTGTCCCCTGCTAACTAGGCCCTAGGCTGCCCGCAAGTGGGCAGAACCCTCTCTGCAGCATGTGAGCAGCGTCCCGGGGGATTCAGCTCCCACACAGCATGGCAGGCCGGGCTGCTCTGTGGCCAGTCTTGTGTGACAGACCCGTCCATGGCAGCTCACAGCTTCTCATTGCACCCATGCAGCCTTGCAGAAATCCTGAAATGGACTAGGTTTGGACCTGGCAGCTTGGGTAGGCCCATTATAGACAGACCAGCTGCCAATGATCCCAAGGACAGGGATGATGTGTCAGGCCCATTTCTAGTTTTTCTGCTTCTGGAGCATGACCCTACCCCCAGCCTCTGGTCCCCAAACAGCCAGGGCTGGGCCAGCTGGGCCCCTGACAGCCCTGTGTGAGTTATCTGGTGACAGTGTGATGCGGGGCTGGAGGTTAATGACTCCCCCTTCCAGGAAAAGGGGAGGGAGCCGGGGACAGCTGCAGAAGGAGGATACTGTCACCCAGAGCCAGGTTTATAGTGGTGCCATGGAGCTGGGCCCATGCTCAGAAGGGGCTCTGGGCTGTGCCCTAAGATCCTGCCCACTCGCTGGCTCCCCCCCACCCACCCACCACGTGCTCCTCTCCACCCCCTGGCCCCACCCGCCGGCTTCTCTCTGCCTCCTGGCCGGATCCCAGTGCATCTCTGGCTCCAGGCAGTCTCTGCTTCCCACCACCTGTGGGGCCTCACCTGTCTCCCTGGAGCTGAGCCGCCTGGGACTGGTGCAGAAGCCTGGCCAGGCTTGGCTAGTTGGGCAGGCTGGGGCGCGCGGAGAGAGACAGTGTTGGGGGCTTGTCTGGGCCCCTCCAGGCAAGTGGGTCCTGAGGGAGCCCGGCCGGGGCAGGCCCAGGCCTAGCTGATCGCACCACTCCCAAGGGGCTGGAGCGATTCCCGGGCCCGGGACCAGCCCTGGCTGCGCTGCCGGCTCAGCCCGGCAGACAGTCGCCTCCCAGCAGGGCCGGTGAGTGCGGCCGGGAGGCAGGGCGTGGGTCTCTGGAAGGTCTGGGGGTGGTGGTGCTGGGCTGTGACGGGGCAGGGAAGATGTGTTTGTTGGGGCACTAGGGCGTAGGGGCTTTGTGTGAGGTGCTGGGCAGTTCTGGTGAGGCTGTGGGCAGGGGTGGTGCTGTGCAGGGCACAGTGCATTTGTGGGAGGGTCTTGGGGGGGCGCTGGGCATAGCAGGTCCAGGGAGGCTCTGGCCATAGGGAATTGGGGGGCTGTTCAGAGGTTGGTCAGGGGGTGGGAGTGGCACAGCATGGGCCCACCCCCGAGGGGAAGGAGCATGCTGGCAGCACAGGGCCGGGAGGGCCATCGTGCATCTGGCAACTGCCGATTTGTCAATAGTGCCCTCGCACTGGGCGGAGTAGCGCCGCCCCTGCCATGCCATGCTCCAGGCTGGCCCCTCGCTCTGGGGACCGACACCCGCCCCCGAACGCCATGCTCCATTGCCTCCATGGGGGCCCACAAATATGTTTGGCACTGGGCCCACAAAAGGTTAATCTGTTCCTGCTAGTCCTGCCTCTGCCCTTTGCACCCAGCTCCGCTGACACCACTGACCCCTGTTAGTGATTCCAGCCACCAAAACTGACCTGGCTCTTTGCAAACATTTACTTTCTGATAGTGTTCCCTGTACCATGGCCCAGCCCTGCATGGGGCAGACACCACAAAGGCCCCAGCTCAGCAAAGGGTCCAGAGGGGGTTTGGCTGGGAGGTAGACGTGTCACACTTTTGCCTGCCCAGGCGATGGGCTGGGCCTGCCCTGCGCAGGGGAGAGTGTAACCCGCCTACCTCCCAGCCAACCCCCCTCTGGACCCTTTGCTGAGCTCCACACCCCACTTCTGCATGGCCCCACCCGACAGCAAGATTATCAGTGGGGTGGAGTGGTGACAGGCAGCCCTGCGATCCTTCACCTACTGTCCGCTGGCACCTGAAGATGCTTTGAAAAGCCCCTGATCTGGAGCGATCCACAGCAAGCAGAACTGCCCTGACAGCATGAAACCAGTTTGGGAACTGCTTGCCCCATGAGAACATGGGGTTTGCACCCCCTTTGCTAGTCCCAGCTGTAAATTTCAGCCAGGGGCTAAGACTAGGGTTGCCAACTCTGACTGAACTATTCCGAGAGATTATTTTTTTCCAGCGTGACACAATGTCATTTTCTTAAAATATCCTATTAAAATCTCCTGGATTGCTTTCAATAGTCGCCAATCCTAGGAGACTCCAGGCCAATCCTAGCTGAGGCTCGGTTAATCAAGACACAAGATTTGTTTCCCAATGAAACATAGGGCAGAAAAGCCAATAGCTCATAGCACTGAGCCTGGGGTGGGGGTGCGATGGCTTGTCCGACACCAGAGACTGAACTAGGGATCTCCCCAGCTAAACGTGGGAGCTGCTACTGTGAGAGGCAGAGGGCCAGGCTGCTTAGTGATAACATAACCGACTCATCTCCTGTGTGGGTCAGGCACGGGGGCCTGTAACATGCCAGTGGGTTCCCTAGGCAGCTATGAACTGCAGAGCTGGGTCTTGTCTGTGTGGCTGCACCTTGGCATTGCCAAGACCCACGTGCCACAGGCACTCTTTGCTGCTCCAGCGACAGCAGAGACTCCAAACGCAAGGGGAAGGGCAGGAGGCCAGCAAGGAATGCCCTGTGTGGTAATGACTCACCGGCAATACAGCGGCAGGGCCCTTCCATCCCTCGCTCTTATTCCCAGCATCCCTCTCGCCACAGCAAAGACCCACCATTACCATGATCTGACAGGCCCAGGTTTCCTACCTCCCCCACTAGAGGCTGCTGAGAGCATCCTGTGCTATCTCCTTGGCATGGTTCTGCCCATGGTTCAGAGACACAGAAACAGATTGGTTTTGCCTGACAGTGTCTAGTGCCCTGCTATTAGTGCCATCGCTGGGGTGGATTAGCATTAAGTAGGGTTATTACGGTAATGCCAAGGGAGCAACCAAGAAGCAGCCCCATTGCACCAGATGCTGCACAGAGAGAGGAGCAGCCAGCTGCTGCCCCCAGGAGCTCATAGCTCACACTGGGAGAAAGGAAGGGTCATTGCCCATTTTCAGATGGGAAAACGAGGCCCAGGGAGATTGGGTGACTTGCCCATGGTCACACAGGGAGGCTGCAGCACAGCTGGGAGTGGACCTGGAGTCTTGGCCCAGCCCCACAAACCCATCCTTCCTTGAGATGACTCCCTTCCCTCATGCACAGAGCATGAGCCAGGCTCCTTGCCTCCTTCCATACGCCCTGGCTCCATAGCTCATAACAAGGCCTCCTGCTTCCCTGGATCCCCTAAGGGCCTTGCTTACATGTGCTGCAGTCCTGACCCCCTGGGACCCATCTGGGCTGGGGAACCAGCCAGCTGTAGGGCCAATTGTGATGATTCTGATCCGTTACCCACATGTGCCTCTCCGGTAGCTGCTCTGCCTTCAGTGTGGGTATTCTAGGATCAGAGATCAGAGCCTGGCTCATGGGCTGCACCCTCAGTGAGCTCACTGCAGGCATGGCCAACAGTGACCCTCCTGCAGCTCCTCCGAAGTCCTGCCCAGCGCTCTACATTCATGGAAGGGGCTGCACCCACACTGCAGTGCCTGTGGGCATGTCTACACTTGGAGGCACTAGGCACCTCCTCACGCCACCATGGGCGCATTCTGTTTTTAGCACACTAATCAGAGCCAGTATGGGATGTCTCCTCGAGCTGGGATTTACAGCTCCAAGTGTTGCCAGGCCTTGTGTCCTCAGAGGTGAGCTGGGAAGAAGCAGCTGGAGAAGGGGGCGCTGGGAAGGGCTGAGTCTGGGGGCTACGGCTAAGGATGCTGGGGAGGACTAGGAAGGAAATGGGGATCTGGCCAGGTCGCAGGGAGCTTTGCTCTGCAACTCTGGTTCCATTCCTGGCTTTTTTCCTGCTCTCTACGGCCAACACACTGACGCCATGGAGCTTTTCTAAATGATCCATCGTTCTGGAGTACAGTGCCCGGGGTGTCCTGCAGAGGGCAAAGGCACAGCCCATGGATCTGCAGAGGAGGCAGGGGGAGGTCAGGGCAGGGCCCAAGTTCAAGCGGCCCCAGCACGTCCTGCCCTGAGCCATACATCGGAAGGTGGCAGCCTCATCACATCAGGATCCCTCATTGCCGCTCTCTGAGCGGGCAGAAGACAACCGTCTCCTGTCCTCCCTGTGAGAGACCCAGACCAAACAACCCTCCCTGCTCCTAGAGCTGGTCAGAAACCTCCCTTTGGGACAGAGCTCTCCCACAGGGGCCTGGCAGAGGCATGGTGCAGGGGTTCTGGGTTATGTGCCCTGCAGCCCTTTCCAGGACTGCTTGGGCCAGGCCAGGACATTGGGCAGCACAGGCTGGGTGGGAGGGTCTGGGGTCTGCAGGATGCATATGGGCCTAGCAGCCTCATGTATTTATCCCCGTTGTTCATCCCTACAAGGGAGTGTAACTGGCAGCAACCAGGGCCGGGTTCAATATCTAGGGGTTCCTTTTCAACAATACAACACAGAACCATCTCGAGCCCCCATCCAGTAACCTGGGACAATTACACACCACCCCTGGGCGCCTCTGAAAGGCAATACTTCCCCACTCGCAAGCACAGAGTCTGAGTGTAGAAAAGCACCCGGGACCCCGCTCCCTGCCAGCAGCACCCGGGACCCCACTCCCCGCCGGCAGCACCCGGGACCCTGCCTCCCCTGGCCCCAGCATCTCCCAGGACCCTGCTCCGTGCTAGCAGTGCCTAGGACCCTGCTCCCAGCACCTGGGAGTCAGGACCCTGCTCTCCACCAACCTGCAGCCACTGGAAATTCAACATCTCCCCTCAGACTCTCCTGACTGCAGATGCCAGCAGTCACCTCCCCACACCTCAGGCCCTGCAGAAGCCAGACCGCCCAGTCACAGCCAGCGGTGTGGCCTTGCCTTGTGTGAGAGACTGGGGGGAAAAAGGGGGGTGAGTCACTCACTTTCCCTCGTCTCACACTTGGCTGTTCAGGCAGCTGCTACTATTGCAGTGGGGACAGTGAAAGGCTTTGTGAGCTCCCCGCCCCCCCCCCCCCATCCCCTCTCAGGTTACTTGCAAGACACTGAGTCATGGGCAGCGGTGTGCACTGCAGGCAGCTGCTAAAATAGTGCATCTTGGAACCAAGTCATCACATCATCATCTAGCCTGTGCCACAGGGACCCTTCTAGGTGTCTGTCTATCCCTGCAGTGTGTATACAGCACCGAGTGCTGTGATGCAGAGCACAGAGACTGTCTCAGACCCACGCTTAGTCGTAGAAGCATGGCAGTGAACAGCCCCTGTAGCCATGTCACAGCCAGAGGCCAATGGGCTGGGTGCAGCCTGTCCAGCTCAGGGAATCGGGCTCTGCCTGCCCATCCCACCCCTCTGTGACATAACCCCTGCCTGTGACCCCTGCTCCTGGACAAAGTGCAGGGTCCCTGTACTGGGCTAGTTCCAGGCCTGCTCCAATTAGCAGTGACTGCATTAATAATTAGCCAAGCTCCTTTATTCCTGTAGGAGGTCTGGACTCACCCCTGCAGCACCTCCTGCTGGTCTTCCAGGGAATCAGCTCACCAGCCTCTGGCATGCCCTCTGCAGGCCAGTGATCCACCTTGTCCTCTGCACTGGCCCCCCCATGTCCCTCCCAGGACCCCAGTGCCCCTTGCTCTGGGTGCTGCCCCCTGGCAATACCCACACACACATTAAGTCTCCCCTCCCAGGGGAACCCCCACCCACTAACCCCACCTCACCTCAGGATAAGGCCACTGCCAGTCACCATCTAGCCCCCACTCTTTGGGGCAGACTTCAGTATAGGCCACTCATCATTGGCAAGGCTAGGTTTGGACCTGCTGCCTTGGCCTAGCCCTGAGCTGCCCTCTGCAACCCCCAGTACCCCTTGGCCTCCTACCAGGCCACAGCCTGGGGCTATCCAGGCTGGAGCTCCTCAGCCTTTCCCCAGCCCTGCTCCACTACAGGTATCCTACAGCCAGGCCCTTCTCTCTCTGAAGGCAGAGAGAGACTCCTGAGTTGCCTGGCTCCCAGCCTCTTATATAGGGCCAGCTGGGGTCTGATTGGGGCGTGGCCCAGCTGTGGCTACTTCCCCAATCAGCCCAGTAGCTTTTCCCTTTGCCCCAGCCCTCTGCTAGGGCTGTTTTAAACCCCTCAGGCAGGAGCGGGGTAGCCACCCCGCTACAATTCCCCTGCTATTTGGGGAAGGCTTGCTGTGGCCAAAAACCAGGGGGAAGGTGTGTGTGTGCGCAGGGGATGCCCTCCCCTTTGTGTCCCTGCCCCATGGAGCCCAGCCTGGCCTGGACTCTGGCAGGGATTGTGCCATTACAGACACAAGGGAGTCATATCTGTGCTGTGCTGCTCCCCACCTCTGCACACCCTCACCCTCTGCTCCTTCAGCATGTGTGCCCCCACCCCTTCCAGGTGCTGCCCACCAGGCTCAGGGGGTGCAGGCTCATGTGGGTCTCTGGGAGTGAGGTGGGGACATGGGGGACTGGGAGGCTCTGGCCCCATTCAGGGGAGCTGAGAGCCCCTCAGCGCTCTCCACCCAGCCCCAGACTGTCACCAGTACAACAGCCTAGGTGTTCTTCAGCCCCTGCAAAGACCCCAGAGTGAAGCTGCAGACAGGGGGCCTTTAACACCGGACATGGATTCCAGGAGCAGCCAGGGGCCCCAGCTGAGACCACGGCCCCATTGCACTGGGTGCTGGATAGACAAACAGTCCCTGCCCCAGAGAGTTCACAGTCCAGACAGACAGATGGTGGTGCTCCAGGGCAGGGAGGAATAAAGTGGCAGACCTGTGCCCCATCATACCCCATAGAGGCCATTACAACCAGGGCATAAGGGTAGGGTGACCAGATGTCCCGATTTTATAGGGACAGTCCCGATGTTTGGGTCTTTTTCTTATATAGGCTCCTATTACCCCCCACCCCCTGTCCCGATTTTTCACACTTGCTGTCTGGTCACCCTAGCATAAGCCCTCGGGGCTGCACTAGCTCTCACTACTGCTGCCCAGCAGAGGACAAGCTGCCTCCACCATCCATGCCCTGGCACCAGTGCACAGGGGAACCTGGCTCATCGTATGCAGAGTGGCTGGGCCCAGCACCCCATACTAGCCTGTGCTGGGCTCAGGATTTCACGCCTGGCAAAGAGGTTTGCCATGGTGTGTCAGAGAGCTTCACGCTCAGGCTGACACGCAGCCCTACGCCGATGTGTGTGAATGGAGAGAGGCGGCTCAGTCACATGCGGGGGTGGGGAGGTTGTTTGCGCTAATACGCACTTCTCTCTTAACTGGATTACTATCGGCTTGGATTTTTCCATCCCCTTTTTCCTCAGAGAAAGGCTCCTTTCACCAGCTTGGCTGCTAGTCATCCCACGGCCCTGCCTCGCTCCAGGGGGACCTGGCTCAGTGACTCATTGGGAAGATCCTTTCTTGTGAGCTTAGATGTTTGCTCTCTTCTCAGAAATGCTGATTTCTGCAAATTGATCCAGGGCCAGATCCTGCCTGTGATATGGTCCCATGCACTACCTGAGTAGCACAAGGAGCTCAGAGCTGCACCAATCCACACAGAGGAATCCCAGGCCAGTAACCGGCTCCCAGTAGATGGTGTGATGTCCTACTTGGGCTACCCAGAACAGTGAACCACTGTGTTACCCCTCCCAGCCTCAGCAAGGGAGAGCTGTGTCAGCTCCCAGACACACCAGCTGGCCTGCCCTGCCAGCAAATTCCCCAGGCCTCTGCCAGTTCAAACCTTACCTTGCAGGCAATAGGCCCCCGTTCCTGAGTTCCCCAGAGACGTCTCTCTGCAATATCCAGTCCCTCTCACTGGACACTCACAGAAGTTTTTTGCCTCCAATGCGACAGCACATCCACCAGCCTGTTAGTTTAGCTGCAGACTTACCTTCATTGTAATAGACAGCACTGAGCTGGTTTTGTAATAAAACAAGAATAAGTTCATTAACAAAGAACAGAGGTGTAAGTGATAATAAGTAAGAAAGAACAAACAGGTAAAGAAGAAACAGGTATGGTTACAAGTAAAAAATAAAAAATAATATGTGACCTGGTGACTAGCGAAGTTACAACAGACAATAAAGTGGGGAGGGGTGCAGATTGGGATAAGTAAAGAACACATCAGAGATCTTCTGGCCAATTGGAATGAATTCAAATCAGCGGGGCCAGATGCTATTCATCCTAGGCTGCTGAAGGAATTAGCTGAAGAAATCTCGGAGCCATTGGCAATAATATTTGGAAACTCATGGATAACAGGAGAGGGACCAAGTATCAGGGGGTAGCCGTGTTAGTCTGTATCTACAAAAACAACAAGGAGTTTGGTGGCACCTTAAAGACTAACAGATTTATTTGGGCATAAGCTTTCGTGGGTAAAAACCTCACTTCTTCGGATGCATGGACCAGAAGACTGGAGAAGGATTAATGTAGTGCCCATCTTTAAAAAGAGGGGAAAGGAGGAGCTGGGGAACTATAGACCAGACTACGATATCTGGGAAGCTACTAGAGCAATGTATAAAACATCCAATTTGTGAATTCCTGTAGGATGAAGGGGTGATCACTAGCAGCCAGCATGGATTTACCAAGAACAAATCATGCCAAACCAGCTTGATATCCTTTGACAGGGTAACTGATTTGGTGGATAGGGGGAATGCGGTGGACATAATATAATATACCTGGACTTCAGCAAGGCTGGACACAGTCCCACATGACATTTTGATAAGTAAGCTGGAAAAATACAGGCTTGGCGGAACTGCCATTAGCTGGATATATAATTGGTTAAACAACCGCAAACTAAGGCCTTCTCTACACTACCACTTAAGTCGACTTAAGTTATGTTGCTCAGGGGTGTAAAAAACCCACCACCTGAGCGACATAACTTAAATTGACTGAATACAGTGTCTACACTGTGTTATGTCTGCGGGAGACTCTGTCCTGTTGACATAGCTTCCGCCTCTCATTGAAGTGGATTAATTATGTTGACGGGAGGGTACTCGCCCATCAGTTTATTGTGTCTTAACCAGACCAGCTAAATCGATGCTGCTGCAGCACTGTTGTCATAATCTGCTTATGCGCTGCCTGTGTGACGCTCTGTACCTCAGGGGAACAACCTACACCCCCATGTTCATCTTTATAAAATGATTGTGTGGTATCCAATGCAAAGTTTGTCATGTCGGGTGTCTTTGGAAGGCTCATAATGCACTGAGCATGGTTGTTATAGTGATGTTATAGTAATTGTCATAGGAAGGTTATAGGTTATAATTTCATGTATATAGTTATGAGGCTGAAAATGTATCCTCATGGCTTAAAGCAAACCCAGACAAAAACTCTCCAAGGGCATCGATGGGACAAATCCAGCCAGCCTCACAGGAACAATGGACACTGGCTTAGGCAGCAACAAAAGAATCTGTTAGGCCCTTGAGGGAGTCACCCCCTTCCTTTGGTCAGTTTGGGACTGCGATGAGGTAATGCTCACCTGACTCTGAAGGGGAGGGGGGGCAAAGCCAAGAGGAAAGAAAGGACATGATAAAAGGGATAAAATGCTCTCTCTCTTCTGCCTACATCTACAGACACCGCCACCACCAAGCGACTAAAACGCTGATCAAAGGGGAGAGCCTGACTGAAAAGTAACCAGCCAGCCTGTGGTGAGAAACATCTAAGTTTGTAAGGACATTGAAAATGTTAAGATCAGCTTAGAATGTGTTTTGCTTTTATTTCATTTGACTAAATCTGACTTGTTGTGCTTTGACTTATAATCACTTAAATCTATCGTTATAGTTAATAAATTGTTTGTTTATTCTACCTGAAGCAGTGCGTTTGGTTTGAAGTGTGTCAGAGACTCCCCTTGGTACATATCAATTTCTTTGTTAAATTGACAAACTTATATACGCTGGCAGTGTCCAGCGGGCATAACTGGACACTGCAAGACAGAGGTTCCTAGGGTTGTGTCTGGGACCAGAGATATTGGCTAGTGTCATTCGGTCACAAGTAGCTGGGAGCAGTTACATATCAGAGGCTGTGCGTGAACAGCCCCGGAGTGGGGGTTCTCACAGCACAGCAGGGTGAGGCTGGCTCCCAGAGTCAAGGATTGGAGTGGCCTAGCAGATCACCGGTCCGGATAACACCAGAGGGGAACGTCACAGCCTGCCAAACACATTTTAAGAACATATGTCCAGCACACATCTGCAATTCTTGGTAGATACCCCAAACGTACATCACACAATGATTTTTGGGACCAGCATGTCACAAGTTTATATAGAATACCTTGTATGACACCTTTTAACTACAGATTATGACAACAGTGTGTTGTGGCAATGAGGATGTCAGGCCAGATGTGAGTTACAGTATAAGGGGCCCTCTACCAGTTGGTATTGAGGGGCTCCCAGAATCACAGATTAGTTTAGCTGGGTGTGTGCCAGGGGCAGGAGAAGGTGCTGCTGTTACAAGATGGGCTTGGTTAGAACAGCCCTGGGGTTGCTCTATAGACACCAGGGACCTTGGGATCGGGGGTGTGCAAAGGCCAAAAGCCAAAGCCAGGGATCAGGGTCATTCCGTGTCAGTATTTGCCAAATGGTTTGGCTGCTCAATCTTCAGCCTGACTGTGGGTCAATCGCAAACCGCCTGCTTCGAACGTTCGCTATTCGTGTTGTGTGATCGGTCACCTAAGCCGTATAGTTCTGTTTCTGCTTCCTGACTGAATGGCTGGGAATTTTGGAAACAGGAGAACCGCTGCTGACAGATACCAAATAGAACTGCCTGGGGAGATGGATTTCACTGGTGTGGGGCTGATTTACACAACTGGGGAGCTATGCACAGCAATGGACAAATCCAATGACATCGGTCAAGGCAGATCCCCCACTCTGGCACTTCGAGTGCAGAAGGTGGGGGCTCGCAAGGATTCTAAAAATTAATACTGGCCACTCCAGGTTTGTATTAAACTCCCAAGGTTACAGTTTCTCTCTGACCTTGGATGGGTAGATGCTGCCACCACCCAAATGCAAAAACCCTTCTGAAACCAGAAAGGTGCACTTGGGAATTTCTTCTCGTAGGGTACCCCCAAGCCCTTTCACCCCCCTTCGGGGAAAAGCTGAGAAAGAAAAACAATGGAAATCAGCTGTTGCCACCAACTAATTAAACAACATGTGCACAAACCTCTTAGGACACCAAAATTCCAATCCTGTTCTTAAAAAAAGTAAATTTTATTAAAAACAAAAAGAAAGAAAATACATCTGGAACTTAGGCTTTTGCTAGATTTAAAAAACACACTTACAAAATTTAAACATCAAGAATAACCTTGAGGTCCAGCTTAAAGGTTACAAGCAAAATAAAAAGCATCTGGGGTTAGCACAGAGGAGTCCACAAGCCAATAAGAAATAAAAGAAATAACCCTAATCGTGTCTTTCTAAACATTCCTTGATTACTTACATATTTGGGGTTTCAGATAAGTAGGGTTGAGATATGATTTGATGCTTTTTCATACTTGGTTTTAAAGCTTTTTACAGCATAGCTTCAGCCCTGTACTGCTCTGTCCCCTCTCTCAGAGAACCACAACACCCAGACAAAGGGAATTTCCTCCCCAATTTTAAAAAGTTCTAGCCCTCCCAATCGCTCTTTTGGTCAAGTGCCCACTCCTTTCCTTTTACCTGTGGACTTGTTAACCCTTTACAGGTAAAAGCAAGTAGAGAACAGCTACTAAGAGGAATTTTATAGCTAACTGGCTGGCTGGGTATCCATAAAAGGGAGCTCCCCCCCCACACCTTCATTTATCACAACATCCTAAAACCCCTGATGCCCTGGGGCTCACAGATGGATCTACAGATCCCTGGAGGTCCCCTGTACACTCATGCATAGCAAAGAACATGAGCCTGAGAACTGTAGTGGAACCAAGTGAGCCATGCCCATTCATGGGGGACACAAACCCCGCTTTACCTGGAATCTGACCCCTCTCCCTGTGACTCTTCCCCTTAACACCTCACCCAGTGCTCCATCCTTTAGTAGCCATTGCACAGGTCTTAGCGGGCATCCTCAGTTCTGTCACAGGAAGATTGACGGGGCCAGAGCCTCAGGTGGTACAAATCAGCAGGTCCAGGAAATGAGGGGAGCTGCACACGTTTACACCAGCAGAGGAGCTATCCCAGTGTTTATGCACTTTATAGCATGTGGGTAAAGAATCTGACATTCAAGTGTCATTTTTTTGGTGATAAAGTTATCCTTGGATTTGTCCATTGTTATATCTGGGACAGATCCCCGGCTGGTGGAAATCAGCCCTGCTCTGGTGATTCCATTGGAGCGGTGCAGGAGACAAAGCATTCAGTTCAGATACTGATCTTCTTTCATCAGTCTTTAACATCACCCTCAATACCTGGTGCTTCTTCTGCTTCTTCAGACAAGTCTCTGGGCCAGGGACCTTCCAGTATGTATGTGTGCAGCGCCTAGCACATTGTACCCATGCCTGGGGTCTGGAGGTGCTACGAATAATAAAGAAGAAAGAGTGATGGTTCATTTCCATTGTGACACTTTTTCAGCTGCCACCAGTTGCTGCTAGATCTATTTGGAGGATTCTGGCTGAACTTCCAGTCCCCTGCCAGAGCCCCAGACATCTGGAGAATAGCAGGAGGCAGTCATTTATCCGTTGCAGGTCTTCTGCACCTCTTAAGCTGAAAAGCTGCAGTTAGATACTTTAATTGGAACCCAGTCTCTGTTGCCCTGTGGGGCTAGTGTTGGTGGAGCTCAAATCTGAAAATCTTGATGAAAGTTTTCTAATGTGGGTGCCTGAACTTAGACTGAAATCCTGATCTATGCGTCTGAAACACTAGTCTGATTTACACCTGATCTGCACCCTCAACCCCCACCGAAGGCAATAGGAGCAGTGGGTGCTCAGCACCTTTAAAAAACAGGCCATTTATTTAGACTCCCAATAGTGGATTTAGATGTCTGAGTTTGAAAATGTTGATCATAAACCTTTGCCCTTCTATAGTCACCCCCATACAAGGATCTTACAGCACACTAATGAATTAAACCCTACAAAACATCTTCTATCTATCCCTATACACATCTAATCTATCTAATCTATCTATCTATCTATCTATCTCAGCGGGAATTGGATCTATCTTTCTTAGGTGTGTAGGCATTTGTACTCTGCTCATATTGTAGTAATTGAGCACCTGTTATCTCTGCACATTACTTTGCATTATGGATAATTCAGCAGGGCCTTGGAGTTTGTGAATCCCCTACAAATTTGCTCTAACTGTGAGTTCAGCTGTGAGAAGTGAATGAACATTCATGGCATGTCACAATAACTTGTAACAACAACTATTGATGGGAAAAGGTGCAAAAACAAGATGGACAGACTGCATTAGTACAAACAAAAAGGCCTCCTGATATAACTCATGGACTGTGTTAAGATTATGACTGGCAAAGAAGAGGAGTAGAGGACCAGATAAAAATCAATTAACCAAAATTGGTGTGTCAGAAATTAGGCCTAATTGGTGGACCAAGTGATGAAGGGATGGGCTATTCCACCCATCACTCCCTTTTGGGTCCTGAAAGAAAGAGACTGGGAGAAAAATTGGCAGCTGGAGTGAGCTGCACCATCACGGCTGCCCCTCATCTCCTGGGACCCTGCACCTTTGTCATCCTGATCCTGAGAGACGTTCTGATCAGACTGGGCCAGAGAGCCGGAGCCAGATGACATCACCACCTTCACTAGCTCCAGCTGACTCCCAAACACCACCTGGGATGTGACACTTTGTCTCCTCCCCACTCCCCAAATATGTCCTTTTTCTCCCCCCCCCCCCCATTTCTTTTTTTCTCCATTTTGTCTATCTAATAAGAGTCTGGCTTAGCCACCAAGACTGCAGATTTTGCAACACTGCTGTGAGCCTGTGACCAGACAGAGGCAGCTGAAAGCAGTGTCCTAAACAGGCTGATGCTAGTGCAGGTTTGCCAGGTCTCAGAACAGCTGATAAGACTATGTGCTGGGCCTGGGTTTTTCCAGCAGTGAGGTTACAAATGAAAGTCAACTTCAGAGACAGAAGCTGCATTTTCTATCTTTGCTGTTCTTTTCTCTCCCCCTTTTGCGTGTGTTTGTGTTGTAGGAACCAGGATTGGACTTGAACAACAGCAGCAATGACAGCTCCAGCCCAGCTCAACTTATTTCTTCTCTTTTCCCCAAAAAGGACAGTTATTACCCTCTTTGATACCATTTAAGAGACTGTCAGACAAAAGTTTTATTTTTCCTTTAAAAACTCTCTACAGCTAACTGGGAAAGGAACAAGGGATGTTGTTACAATGAAAAGCTTATTAATACTGCATATTTCAAAGGCTTTCACTGTTTTTCTTTCTTTTCTCTAACTGGTAAAAGGTTAAAAGGATTCAAAATGGTGTGTTTGCCATGGCACTGAGCAGGCTGAGGTCTCTGTATACCAACCCCTGAACCTTGTTTAACACTCTTGAACATTGAACAGTGACGGGGTTATATTAACACCTTTGACTCTTTGGCAGGGCTGGCTCTAGGCACCAGGCTGGCAAGCAGGTGCTTGGGGCAGCCGCCCCGGAGAGGGGCGGCACGTCCAGGTATTCGGCGGCAATTCGGCGGACAGTCCCTCACTCCCACTCGGAGCGAAGAACCTCCCGCCGAATTGCCGCCGCAGATCGCAATCGCGGCTTCTTTTTTTTTTTTGGCTGCTTGGGGCGGCCAAAACCCTGGAGCCGGCCCTGCTCTTTGGGCCCATAGATTCCATCTAGGGTGACTAGACAGCAAATGTGAAAAATCAGGACAGGGAGTGGGGGGTAATAGGAGCCTATATAAGAAAAAGACCCAAAAATCGGGACTGTACCTATAACATCGGGACATCTGGTCACTCTAATTCCATCTAAATTAATACAACACTTCATGGGCTATGGGGAGAACTAGATTGTCTGTCTGCATTTCCCTCAACATGTTTGCAACACTTAAGACCCTCACTACAATCCAATCTCATGCTTCAGGGATTCAGCCAGTCTCCTCCCGGAGGCAGGAAGGAATTTCTTTTCCATACACAACTGGTCAGATGTATTCTAGAGTTAGGTTTTTGTTTTCATCTTCCTCAGTCTGAAGCATCAGGGATTGGCCCCAGCTGGAGACCGGACACCAGATGGAATGGACCAGTGCTCTGAGCTGATCCAGACAATCCTCCGTCTAGATGCCTGGCTGGTTGGTCTTCCTCATATGCTCAAGGTCACACTGATAGTGTTCAGATTTGGGGTGAGGAAGGAATTTTCACCCAGGTCAGATTGGCAGGGACCGGGGAGGGGGAGGTCACCTTTCTCCATAGCATGGTGCAGCGAATGTCTGGGCATATCCCATCTCTTCAACTCCCTGCCATTGCAGGGGCCTCAGGCAGTGGTGGCACATCGGATTCGCCTGTTCTCTGCCTGGCGTGTGCAACAGTTTAATCTCCTGAGGACTGAAATTCTTTAGCCTAACCCAAGCTATTGGGCTCCATACAGGCATAACTGGGTGGAATGTAATGGCCTGTGCTACACAGGAGGTCAAACTAGGGATCTAATGGTCCCTTCTGGCCTTAAACTCTATGAAACTATTACATTAAACCCACTGTATAGACAAAGAAACTGAGGCACTGGGAGAAAAAGTGACTGGCTCAAGGCCACCCAATGCATCAGTGGCAGAGCTGGGAATACTCAAGGATAATGTATAAACTCTGGCATGTGAAAGACCATCTTTATTCCCACTATTCCTACACATGGGGTTGGCTTGTCTCCCGCTCACCACTCTCAGCGGCGTGCTGGCTGGGCAATGGAGGAGCCCAGCTAGGGACCCTGGCTGAATCCCTTACTCTTAGGCTAGGTCTACACTACAGCGGGGTTCCGACCTAAGATACGCAACTTCAGCTACGTGAATACCGTAGCTGAAGTTGCGTATTTTAGGTCGGCTTACCTGGCGGTGAGGACGGGGGAAAGCCGACCGCTGCCGCGCTGCCGCCGACTCCGCTGCCGCCTCTTGTCGAGGTGGATTTCCGGAGTCGACGGCAGAGCGATCAGGGATCGATTTTACCGCGTCCTCACGAGACGCGGTAAGTCGATCCCCAATAAACTGATTGCTACCCGCCGGATCGGCGGGTAGTGAAGACGTAGCCTTAGTCTGGTAGGGGCAGGCACAAAGCAGAGGCAGCGTGCTCACCCCCTGTGGGTGGCAGTGTGACCTAGTGCATAGAGCACTGGACTCAGGAGACCTGGATTCTATTCCCAGTTCTGCGACTGGTTTGCTGTGTATCCTTGGGCAATGCACTGCCTCAGTTTCCTCATCTGTGAAATGGGGATAAATAATATGACCTCCTTTGTAAAGTGCTTTGAGATCTGCCGATGACATGTGCCTTATTATGATCGTTGTTCAGTTCGGGGAGAAAACAATTGCTTTCCATTGCAGAAGAGACCCTCTAGCCCCTCCCCACCCCCCTGGGCAGAGATGAGAGTCCTCCCACTGCAGGGCCTGGCTGGGAGCAGCAGAGATGGGAAGGGTTGTGCAATCCAGAGTGATGAATAAGATGCCAGCCAGGGCCTCCCTGTGGTGGGGAGCGTCACACAGCTGTTCGCCTGGTTCCGGGCACAGCTGATGCTCACTGAGGATCAAAGCAGGGAGAGAGCACCAGCACAGCCCGGAGCTGCTTGTTAGAAGTTCCCTTTTCACATGCAGGGAGATACATGTTAAGCAGCTCCCCTCCTCCTCCCCCTCCCCCCCGCCTCCGCCTCCACCGGCCAGCAATCAGCAGCCTTCTACTACAGGACTTGAATGAAAGTTCAAACTACACTGCATGGGAAAGCTTGTGAGGCTGCAAAGTGCGGGGGGGGGGGGGGGGTGGCTGCAGGCAAGGGAAAGACAACCAGAAGATGCTACTTACTGCAAGGTTCTGAAGAGGAAGAGGGACTAGGGGGTGGGCTGGGACTGCCTCAATCCAGGTTCAATTCCTAGCTCTGCTACAAAACTCTGTGTGACCTTGTCCAAGTCAGAGCATCTCTCAGTGATGTATGTAAGGTGGTTATGATCTGTCTCTGCAGACAAGGCCAGAGAGTCAGCTGCAGGGGCCATGTCTGTGTTGCAGGGACTGACTGCACTTCTAGAGGCCTGTGCTGGCTTGCTGTCAACCCTGGAGGGATTCTTAAGGGGGACAGGAAGACACCAGCTACTGAAAATGGGACTCCCACAAGGAGGGGGCAAAAAGGAGCCCAAGGAGAAAGGGTGATAATACAGTGGGCCTGCATGATACAGCAGCAGTGTAGCCTGGAATATCTGTAATAGGAGCAAGTCCCTTCTGGGCTACCCTCCCTCCCCCTCATTGGAGGAGATGGAGGCAGTGGACCACTCAGCCATGCTGGTGTTTTTCTCTCCCTCCTCGAGGGGCAGCAGCAAAAAAAAAAGGCAGAGTGAGGCAGCATTTGAATTCCCTACTCACGCAGCAGGCCGGGCACTGGGCTCAGCCCTGCTGCCAGGTAGAATGATCTGGGGGTACAAGTAACCAGCACACCCACCCACTGACAGGTTCTGCTCTCAAGGAGTCAACAATAAGGAGTGATTATTGCCATCAAAATGGACTTTGGGCACCTCAAGCTGGGTGCCCAAAAACAGAGACACCCAAATCACAGACCACTTTTGAGATACTGAGCCCGGTGTGGGCAGCGCCAACCACCATCGCTGGCCAGAGGACGGCTGCTCAGCCAAGTAACATCGCTGGCCAGAGGACTGAGCAGGGGCAGCGGAGCCTTCTCAGAAGTGGGGTGGGGGACAGGGGCCCCTGCCCCCTGTGGCCCCGCCCCCTTGCCCCTGAGGCTCCGCCCCCAGGTTCCCCGCCCAGGGCAAATGGAGGGTCCACGACTCCCCATAGCTGCAAGCGCAGCTCTTATCCCAATTCGGCTCCAGCCAGGGGGCGTGGCCTTGGAGCCGCAGCCTGGTGATGGTAAGAGCTGTGCAGGCAGCTCTCAGGAGCCGCAGACCCTCCACCTGCCCTGGGCAGGAAGCCTGGGGGGCAGGGACACGAGCCGAGGCTCAGGGGAATGAGGGGGGAGGAGGGGCGGCAAAAAGTGGATGGGCCAGGAGTACTCATTCTCCTTGGGCACCTGCCTCTCAGCAGCCCAGTCACACCCCACTTACCGCCCAGGGAGCTGCCATTGCAGCCGGTACACTCTCCCCACACTCGTGCTGGGAGTAGG
This sequence comes from Terrapene triunguis, assembly GCF_002925995.2. NCBI lineage: Eukaryota > Metazoa > Chordata > Testudines > Emydidae > Terrapene > Terrapene triunguis. The sequence continues at coordinate 890,576 of NW_020665405.1, forward strand.
CAGCTGCAGACTCGCTCCTGCCAGCTCCGGAAACCAAGGCCTTGAGAATGGAGCGACCCCTAGGGTTACCATATTTCAAGGTCTCAAATATAGGACACTGCTGGAAGGAGGAGGAGGTAGAGGGAGCATTTGAGGAGTGCTGGAGGGGGTACCTGCGGCAGGGGTATCCACTGGAGATGGGCTGCCAGTGATGGAGGGAATGGACTGGCTTAATGGGGGAGCCCCAGCTGCTGCTTCTCCTGAGGGGATGCTGCATGTGGGGCTCCTGCTTCCCTCATATTCCCCTATCCCCTTCTCTTCCCCATCCCCCTTCCCCACTCCCACATCCCCTCTCTCCCCCCACACCCACATCCCTCTGCCCCATTCCCCTATCCCTTCTCTTCCCCTTGCCCTCTCCCATCCCCCTTCCACTTCCCCCTTTCCCCCATATCCCCCACCACCGCCTCCCTTTCCCTGCCCTATCCCCCCGTGGGCACCACTCACCATTGTACAGAAAACATGATGGGACATCTGCCCAGCACACATAGAAGTGGAAGACAACTAGCACTAGGACCCAGGAGGCAGCAGCCAGCTCCAGAGGCAGGAGAAGCAGCTCCTGACTTCCTCCTCTGCTCCTGCCTCCGGGCATCTGTTGGGGGGCAATACCCCCCTCAAACTGCACTCATGGACTCTGGCTGACACTGCTGGGTCCAAATCTGCGGGGGGGAGCTGACATTGCACTGCCCCTTTTTTGCACCACTGCTGGCTCTGCGCACTGGGCGGTTGCCCTTCTCACCCCGCCCTAGTTACAGCCCTGCCATCTGGCCCTCGTGGCTTATTACTGTTTAATTTATCAATTTGTTCCAAAGCCTCCTCTACTGACACCTCAGTGTGGGACAGCTCCTCAGATCTGTCATCTAAAAAGACTGGCTCGGGTCTGGAAATCTCCCTCACATCCTCTGCAGGGAAGATGGATATAAAGAATTCATTTAGCTTCTCTGCAACGGCCTTGTCTTCTTTCTGTGCTCCTTTAGCACCTCAATCATCCAGTGGCCCCACTGATTGTTCGGCAGGCTTCCTGCTTCTGATGTACTTAAAAAAAAATTGCTGTTAGTTTTCGTGTCTTATGGTAGTTGTTCTTTTCTTTTGGCCGGCCCTGCCTAATTATGCTTTTACACTTCGACGTGCCAGAGTTTATGCTCCTTTTTATTTTCTTCAGTAGCATTTGACTTCCAATTTTTAAAGCATGCCTTTTTGCCTCTAATGGCCTCTTTCACTCTGTTGTTTAGCCATGGTGGCATTTTTTTGGTCCTCTTACTATTTGTTTTTTATTTGGGGTATACATTTTCTTTCTGCCTCTATTACAGTGTTTTAAATAGTTTCCATGCAGCTTGCAGGCATTTCACTCTTGTGACTGTTCCTTTTAGTTTCCGTTTAACTAGCTTTCTCGTTTTTGTGTAGTTCCTTTTTTACCATTAGATGCATGCTGGCTGGAGGGGCTAGCCCCAGCCCTGCCCCTTTTGCCCAAGGCCTCACCCCTTCCATGCACCCTGCCAGAGCCCAGAGCCCCCCCCCCCCTCACTGCAGCCCCTGCTAGCCAGCCCCAGAGCGCCCCCAGCCCCGGAGTGCTGGGAGGGCAAGCTGTGCAACCTCAATCTCCCCAGCCCCGGAGCTTCAGGAGGGTGGGCAGTGCAGGCCTAGTCTCCGCAGCCCTGAAACCATAGGCGCTGACTCCGTGGGTGCTACAGGGCTGGAGCACCCCCAGGGAAAAATTGGTGGGTGCTCTGCACCCACCGGCAGCTCCCCGCCCCCCCACCCCAGCTCACTTCCGCCTCCTCCCCTGAGCGTCCCCACTTCTCCCCCTAGCTCTCACCGCTTGCTGCTGCAAAACAGATGTTTCGTGGCGGCAAGCACTGGGAGGGAGGGAGGAGTAGGGGGAACATGGTGCGCTCCGGGAAGAGGCGCGGCCGGGCGGGGATTTGGGGAAGGAGTCCAGTAGGGGCAGGGAGGGGGTGGAGTCGGGTGGGGACTTTGGGGAAGGGGTTAGAATGGGGGCAGAAGGGGGCGGGGCCGGGGGCGAGCACCCACCGGTGCCAGGAAAAGTTGGTGCCTATGCCCGGAACACCAGGACGGTAGGCTGCACGGCCCAGGCCCGGGCCATCCTGGGAGACTGGAGCCATGCTGAGCGGAAGCATGAGGGGGGGGCCGAGGGCGGAGCATGGGTGGGGCCATGCCTGGCTGTTTGGGGAGGCACAGCCTCCCCCAGCCTATGATAACCGTCGCCCATGGTTAGATGCTACTGTGTTGGGTTTCTTTGGTATTTCCCCCCCCCACAAGGATGTTATGTTTAATTACATTATGGTCACTTTAGTGAGTGGTTCAGCTATATTCACCTCTTGGCCCAGATCCTGTGTGTCACTTAGGACTAAATCAAGAATTGCCTCTCCTCTTGTGGGTTCCAGAACTAGCTGCTCTAAGAAGCAGTCATTTAATGGTGTCTAGAAACTTTATCTTTGCATCCCATCCTGAAGTGACATGTTCCCAGTCAATATGGGGATAGTTGAAATTCCTCATTATTATTGGGTTTTCTGGTTTTGTACCCTCTCTAATCTCCCTGAGCATCTCACAGTCACCATCCTGATCAGGTGGTCGGTACTATATTCCTACTGCTATTCTCTTATTATTCAAGCCTAGAATTTCTATCCATAGAGATTCTATGGTACTGTGATTCATTTAAGATTTTTACTCTATTTGACCCTATGCTTTCTTTCACATATAGTGCCACTCCCCTACCAGCACGACCTACTCTGTCATTCCTATATATTTTGTACCCTGGTATTACCATATCCCCGTAATTATCATTGTTCCACCAAGTTTCTGTGATGCCTATTATATCAATATCCTCATTTAGTACCAGGTACTCAAGTTCACCCATCTTAGCATTTAGACTTCTAGCATTTGTATACAACACTTACAAAATCTGTCAATATTTAGTTGTCTGCCTTCATGTGATGTAACTGAACGAAACTCATTTAATTTGACTGTTTCTCTTCAGTTCCTACCTGTACTTTATATTCTTGTATTCTCTCCTCTTTAGTAGGATATAGAGAAACCCCTTAAAGGAATTCCCTTAAGGAATATCTCTGTCCGAATCATGTACTCCTCCACATCCGTTGGCTTTCCCCCAGCCCTTAGTTTAAAAACTCCTCTACAACCTTTTTAATTTTCCATGCCAGCAATCTGGTTCCATTTTGGTTTAGGTGGCCGGAGGACCAGGGGTGGCTCCAGGCACCAGCGCACCAAGCGCGTGCCTGGGGCGGCAAGCCGCGGGGGGAGGCCTGCCGGTCGCCGTGAGGGCAGCAGTCAGGCTGCCTTTGGCGACATGCCTGCGGGAGGTCCGCCGGTCCCGCGGCTTCGGCGGCAATTTGGCGGCCGGTATGCTGAAGCCACGGGACCGGTGGACCTCCCGCAGGCGCGCCGCCGAAAGCCACCTGCCTGCCGTGCTTGGGGTGGCAAAAAACATAGAGCCGCCCCTGCGGAGGACTGAGCCCCATCTGGGCAGCGCTGAGCACCGTCACTGGCCGGAGGACTGAGCCCTGTCTGGGCAGCGCTGAGCGCCATCACTGGCCAGAGGACTGAGCCCTGTCTGGGCGGCACCGTGCGCTGTCACTGGCCAGATTGGTCTAAACCCCAAACCTTCCCAAAATTTTAATGACACCAGGGCTGTGTCAGAATGTCTGTTTTCTGCTGGGAAAGTCAGGTTCAATTCTGCTCTCTGTCCTCAGCAGAGAGTGGCAGCCCTGGGCTGAGCAGGCCTCTGATACGTCTTCACGACGCTTTCGGCCATACAGCACGTTCCAGTGAAAACCCAGTTAGCCAGGAACGTTCCAGCCAGCCCCCTGCACGTGTTGCCTGCACGCAGTGAGAAAAGGGGCCAGCAGCTGAACAGGTGTAAAGCGGCAAAGCTCCAGGTCCTCACTAGCCTTGTGCCCGGGGACACCAGCTCTGGCACTGCCCCAGGAACTGAATTAAAGCCACTGAAACCCAGGCAGCACTTTACAAGCTCACTCAAAGGGACGTGGGAACGAATCTAACCCTAACTTCCCAAACTCTCTGCTCCCCGACGCTCCGCCAGCTCACACAGCCAGGGCTCTGTTGGCCCAAAAAGGCCATGATGGCTTGGGAACTGCCAGCCCAAGAGATGCCCTCTCCCTCTCTGTGATGCCTCCAATGTCCAGATGCTCTCGCAGGTGTGTGTGAGACAGGAGGCTCTGGAGTCCCCCAGCACCACTCTGGGCCTGAAATAGCCCTTCATAGGCAGGCAGCAGAGGCCATCTCTTTGGGCAGGAGGTTGTGGGGGAGGGGTTTGGGCAGGGGTATGGAGGGGCACCACACACACAATTCTGCCCCTGTGGAGCAGGTGAGAGAGAGAAATCACACATGCCATGTAACTGGACGGTGCCAGGGCACCATGGTGACCGGGGCTGCACGGGAGCTGGAAGAGAACAGACTGGCCTGGCCTGGATGGGGTGTCCCAGGATGCTCGCGGGAGTCGCGAATAATTGATGTTTTGGTTTGGTGGCCAAACCAAAAACGTCCAGCCCCCCCGCAAATCATTTTGGGTTAAATGAAATGTTTTGTTCAACCTAACGTCTGTTCATCATTTGCTTTGGTGTGGGGGGTATTTGGCCCTTGCTTTGCTTTTTTAAATAATTTGGTGGAATTTCAAACAAAATCTGACCTTTTGGGGGAAATTTTCAGCGAAAGACATTGGCTCCACCCGGAATGGCATTTAAAGTATGTGTCCGAAAATGGCACCTGGCTCCTCAGGGCAGTTCTGGGGCTGCTGTTTCCCCTCATCTGGGGCTGCTGTCCCCCCGGCTCTTGGGCTTTTGTTCCCCCAGCTCTGGGGCTCTGTCCCCCCGGCTCTGGGGTTGCTGTCCCCCAGCTTTTGCACCGGAGCCGGGCCCTGGTCCTCACTCCGCCAGGCCGCCGGCTCCGCCGATCGCCTGCGGGTTCTGTATCCCGAGATCATAAGAAGCGTCCGATGAACCGGGTAGAAGTGGGGGCCTCATCCTGCACCCTCACGCCAGCATGGGACGGGGTCTGCGCTGTCCGCTCGCGCCAGGCTCCTTACACCGCGCCAGGGCGCCCCGCGCCCGGGTGATGGGCGTCCGAGTCGGAGACGCTCAGCACCATCTTCCCCACCCATTGTAAGGAGCGGGCCCCATCACCTCGGGCGGCTGCCGCGGGCTGGGAGGCGGAGGGTTAACGCTCCGGGAAGCGTGTGTGTGTGTGTCAGGGGGAGGGGGCGGCGGGCCGCGCCAGACCAGCCAATAGGCACCGGCTGCTTCTCCAGCTCCCCGAGCGGAGGCACCGGGGCTGAGCGGAGACTGGCAGGGGCAACCTGGGCCAGCGCGGCGCGGGGAAGGGAGGGGAGCCGAGCGCAGGGCGCGTCCTTCTCTCCCTGCCGGTGTCTCTGGGAGAGCGGAGCTGGAGCCCCCGGCGATGGAGCCCAACAGCCCCCGGAAGATCCAGTTCACCGTCCCGCTGCTGGAGCCGCATCTGGACCCGGAGGCAGCCGAGCAGGTGGGTCCGGAGCGGAGCTTTGTTCTGCGGGGGCCGGTTCCATGGCGATGCGCCCGGGGAGCGACCCTGCGGGCACCGGGGCGCGGCAGGACAGGGCGCGCACGGACTCTCCTGCGCCCGGGGCTGCCAGCGCTTCCGGGCGGGGGGCAGCGGAGCCGGACAGGGCTGGAGACTCGGACCGGCCTGACGGAGCCAAGGAAAGGACCCCGAGCCTGCCCGGCCTGCAGGAGCTGCCCGGCCAGGACCCACATACCTGCGGGGCACGGGAGGGGGCCGCCGTGGAGGGCTCCGGGGTTTGAGTCGCGATGTGTAGTGGGACGGTGTGTGTGTGGTG
>NW_020665405.1:896577-897058 GCF_002925995.2 Terrapene triunguis
TGTGTGATGTTGTGGGTTGTCTGGGGTGTTGTGCCGGGTGTGCTGGGGGGCTGTGTGATGATGTGTGGTGGTGTGGCTTGTCTGGGGTGTTGTGCCAGGTAGGGGGGGTGTTGTGCCAGGTGTAGTGCCGAGTAGGGGGGTGTTGTGCCAGGTGTAATGGGGGCTGTGTGATGGTGTGGGTTGTCTGGGGTGTTGTCCCGGTGTGGTAGTATATGTTGTCTGGGGTGTGGTGGAGGGCTGTGTGATGGTGTGTGGTGGTGTGGGTTGTCTGGGGGGGTGTGATGTTGTGGGTGGTGGGGGGTGTTGTGGGGGGTGTGGTGGGGGGCTGTGTGATGATGTGTGGTGGTGTGGCTTGTCTGGGGTGTTGTGCCAGGTAGGGGGGTGTTGTGCCAGGTGTAGTGCCGAGTAGGGGGGTGTTGTGCCAGGTGTAATGGGGGCTGTGTGATGGTGTGGGTTGTCTGGGGTGTTGTCCCGGTGTGGT
>NW_020665405.1:897068-937573 GCF_002925995.2 Terrapene triunguis
GGGCTGTGTGATGGTGTGGGTTGTCTGGGGTGTTGTCCCGGTGTGGTAGTATATGTTGTCTGGGGTGTGGTGGAGGGCTGTGTGATGGTGTGTGGTGGTGTGGGTTGTCTCGGGGTGTTGTTCGGAGTGTTGTGCCGGGTGTGTGTGTGTGGGGGGGGGTGTTACCCCCCGGGGCGGCTCCCCTCAAGCGCAGCCTGTGAGCTGTGACTGGTGATTCCCTTCGGCGGCTCAGCCTGGCCGGACAATCGGACCCGGCTGTTCCCAGCGCCTCCCCCTCCCCCGGGCTGCCCGGAGAGCGGGGGGAGGGTTTCACGGAAGCTCCGCAGCAGCCCGCACAGTGCAGCAGCCCCGGGCTCCCCCAGGGCCGGTCTCAGCAGCGCCCGAGTGAGCCCAGAGCGGCGAGTGACTCCGAGGGGAGCAGCACCTGGCCCGGCCCGGCTGGGAACGCCTGGGGCTCTTCGCTGTCCCGTGCCAGCCCCGCGCTGCTGGACTCAGCCATGGGCCAGCGCCCAGCTCAGCGCAATGGCATCTGGTGAGCCGAGGGTCAGGGTCTAGAATAGTAACGTGCGGACCGTGGCTCTGCCCCTCCCCCCACGACCCCTGCCCCCTGCCTCGCTGAGACTCCAGGGCTCGCTCCGTTTTGGCTCTTGCTGGCAGGGATCCAGGGCGAGACCTTGGCCCCGGGGACGAGGCAGAGGCTCTGGCTCGCGTTTTTAATCCATCCTGTCCTAACAACATGCTGAGCGGGGGGGCTCGGGGCTCGGTGACCAGGTCCAGCCCCCTTGGGAGTTCTGGGCGGGCACAGAGAGGAGCTGGTGGCAGAGGCGGGGCTGGCATGGCATGGCTGTGCAGGCAGGGTCAGCACCCTGGGGCGGAGGGCCCACCTGTAGGGGCCTGAACTCTGGCCCAGTTCACTGGGCTAATGGCATCAAATCAACCTAGCACCAGCCAGCCTTCACGTGACTGCTTTGCAGCAGCGGCCCAGCTCCCTTGGCTGCCGGTCCCCATTTGAGCTGGAACAGCAGTGGGATTGTGTGTCAAGGGAGACCTCGGGAATGAAATGGCAAAGGCCAGGTCAGGAGAGGACTAGGGTGTATTAGTAACGCTGGGTGTGGAGAGCTCAGACTGGGATAGCAGGGGGCTGTGGGTCAGGACTGAGGGGCACCAGCAGAGCTGACGGGTGGGGGGGGAGTCCTGGGGTGGCATAGCAGGGGCTGCGGGTTGGGATTGAGGGCACTAGCAGAACTGTGTGTGGAAAGTCCAGGGCTAGAATAGCAATGAGTTTCTGGCCCTCCTGGTTGTGGAGAAAAGCTTGAAAATGTGACCCAAGCACAAAGGCTCTGGAACCAGAAGGCAACAAAACAGAAGCCAGCAGTCATTCATTTAAAAACAAACAAACATGATTTTTGAGCCAGTCTCACGATTTGGAGACGCCTGGGGTTGGCCATGCTCAGCTGGGGCTATCTCACCTGGGAAGGGATAGGAGGTGTGGTGCAGAGGGAACTGCTCTGACCCCAGAACTGCTGTTCATTTGAGGAGTTGCAAAGGCTGGTCCCAGACAGGCAGGCAGGCAGCACAGAGCCCAGCTGGGCGGTAGTTACCACCCTGGGACCTTCCAGTCCTGCCTTCCATGAGAATGGAGTGGAGATTTTTTTTTACAGCAACTCCGTGCAGTCCAGTGGCTCTCCTCGTGCAGGGCCGAGCATCTTAATAGGTTCCAGGGCTGATGCTCATATGCTTTCCTCTTGGTTCTGGGGACAGCAGCCCCAGCACTGCATCTTTGTGGCCTGTGTTCCACCAGCAGGATGATACTGGGGTGTCAAAGATGTGGGATTGTGAAACATGGGCCGTCTCAGCACCGAGTGTCTTGCTGTCACTTCCCAGAGGAGCTAAAGGCTGTCAGGCGCCATCTGTGTCACTGCTGCACAGCTCATTTGCAGAGAGGCTCGGAGGAGCTGCTGTAGCATCTCGCCAGCAGCAGCCCGGGTGGAGGCTGGGGGATATGCAAATAAATGGGAAACTGATGCAGGGGGTAATGCACTGGGAGGAGGGCGGGGGGAAGCAGTGGAAATGGCACCTTCCTCACCCATCCTGTAGGGAAGCTGCTTTGTCTGAGCTAGGAACAGGAGCTTCCACCTCCCAACTCCTCCACACCGTCTGGGCTGAGAGTCCTTTCCGGGAGGAATGAGAGTCAAAAGGACTCATCTAGTCTGAGCTACTGCGTAGAACTTCCCTGAATTCCATTTTCAAATATGTGTTCCCCAGGTAGGTACCTACACACTATGATCGAGTCACCCCTTTGAGTAGGTCTAGTGGGCTTGAGTGAAGTGAATGGGAGGCGGGACTCCTGGGTTCTAGTCCCAGCTTTGGGAGAGGAGTAAGGTCTAGTGGGTTAGAGCAGGAGGGCCTGTGAGCCAGGACTTGTGGGTTCTATTTCTGGCTTGGCCACTGACTCTCTCTGTGACGCTGGGCAAGTCCCATCCCCTATCCATGCCTCAGTTTCCCTGTCTGTAGATTGGGTTCAGTGACATCTCACAGGCAGGGATCATAGATGTTTGTAAAGCGCTAAGGTTCAGAGTTTCAAGAGTGCGGAACCACCAGCAATGGAAGCTGCTGGATGCCGAAGGCCTGGCCAGGGGCCCTGGGGAGGCTGGAGCATTGTCCTTGTCATCACACTTTCCATGATCCATTCATTCACTTTTGCAGAGTTTTGTTGCTGAGACAGGTCACTTCTCACTGGGCAATGGACACTGTGCTGGGTGGGGAGAGGCACTTGGCTCCCTAAACTCTCCTCTTTAACCCCAAGGGAGCCCCTGAGCTCACACAGTTCAGAGGCAGCCGGCCGAGCAAGGGGAGCTGCAGAGTCCCTCTCTTGGGCTGGAGGGGAGCAGGCCATGGGCGGGGGGGTTGAGAGGGTCAGGAGGCAGCCTGTTGGGGGCCAGCAGGTAGGAGGCTTTCCAGGAGCAGGGGAATGGGAGGCTGTTTAGGAAGAGGAGGAGGGAAGCAGGGGGTTGGGCAGAGCGAGGGGTTAGGCTTGCGCAGAACGAGGCAGGGGCAGGACCTACTGAGCAGCAGGGAGGGGGGCACTGGATAATCCAGGGCCTGTCCAGTGGGTTGATAGGAAGCATCTGGAGCTGCTGTCTGTGCCGTACCATGGGGGCGTATGTGCTGCGGGCGTGTTCAGTGAGTGCCGTGTGTGGCTGCGGCTGGGCTGTGTGGGCTGCCAGGCACCCAATGGGGTCAGCAGTGCCATGCCAGGTAACCCAGCCTCATGCATTGAGGCACCAGCATGCGTCTGTGCAAGCCTCCCAGGCACTGTGCGTTCATGCTAGGAACTGCAGTGTCTGAGAGCATCAGCCGAGGGACACAGGGCAGGGTGGGTGATGAAGCTGGTGTGATGCTGGGAGTCCGGCTCCAAGTGGTCAGCCCCCTTGGGTGGATGAATCCTGCGCCGGGGCTATCCCAGGCCAATTCACAGCACTTTTGGGGGATGTGAGACTCTCCTGGGGGCTGCCTTCCCGAGCTTCTTCTCAAAAGCAGAATGAAGTCTTTAGCCCTTATGGCTACGAGATGCCCTCGGAAGTGTGACCTGAGCGTCAGCAATGCAGCACTGTCTGTCTGAGTCTGCAGAGACCCTGGTACGGTCACACTGTGTGAACTGACCCTGTTCCTTCCCAAGGGTGTTGACTCTGGAGAGTAATGATGATGGTTTAAATGTCAGCACTGTTCACTGCTGATCAAAGCAGCTAGTGAAGGGGGAGGACGATCATGTTATGGAAGGATGGCCCTGTGCAGGGTCTCATGGGCATCTTGAGGGGATGGAGCCTAGTTTGTGGGCGAAGCCTGGGGCATAACAGATAGCTTTTTTCCCAGTTTGACCCCTGGTTCTGAACATTCACAACAGAGACTCAAATCAGGAGTCTCCCAAGGTCTGTGAGGAGCAAATCGACCAGGAAAGCCAAAGGCAGTGACTCATTGTGGGGGAGGAGCTGGTGGTTGCTGGGAGAGCCAGGGGCCCGAGTGGGATCTCCCTGCTGGGATGAGGAGTTATTGGGGTTGGCTTTGTCTCCTGCCTGGGCAATGGAGCCGTGATGCCTCAGCCAAATTTTCCTCCCAGTCCAGTGGTGCTGAGCCCAGGCACAGCCAGGCCACGGCCCCTCAATTGAGCTGCCAGGCCTTTCCCTGCCCAGATGCGGGTCCTTCTCAGGAGCTGGTGCAGGAGAGGATGCCTGAGTGCCAGAGCATTGGGGGTGAGAGCCCTCCCTTCTCGCTGTGTAGATGCCAGATGGTTCATATCGTTTGCTCCATGTGTGCTTAAAACAACAGAGGTCCAGGTCTGCTCTGCTAGAACATGGTCGAAATGGGGTTATTGGCCAGAAATCCCCACGGAGGCTGCTGTGCTGTCATCCTCCACCACAGAGGTGGCTGCATTTCAGGGTCGCTTATTGCATAAGGGCTTTGCAGTGAGGAATGTGAGGTTCCTAAAATAAATCTCTCTCTTGGTCTGGATTTTGACTGGCCACTGGCAGAGGGTGGGTTAGTGGAGCTGCCCCTGTTTCCCCCAGTCCCTCCCACTCACAGAGGGATAGGAAAATGACCCCACCCCCCCCCAAGATGGGCCCAGGGCAGTGTTTGGACCCAGCCCCAGGCCTGGCTCCACATTCCAGACCCTCCAGAGGCTGGAATGGGGCCAGATCGGGGCTTTGCTTGAGGCCCAACATACCCAGACCTCCAGATGGCCATGGGGGTGCTGGGGTGAGCAGCTCTGTGCAGAAGGAGGAGAGGCCCTGCCTGCCACGAAGCCTCCTTCTTGCTGCCCTGGCTTCTGACTCTACTCGGGTCCATCCTGACCCTGCCTGGAGGGTGGGAGCTTCCCTCCCTCTGGGGGCATCAGAGGCTGGCTGCTCCCTCTCTATATTCCTGCAGCTCATGAGCCCCCATGGTCCCTCCAGGGCTGTCACAGCCTGTTTCACACTCCTCCCACTGCCTTCTGGCTCTTGAGCAGGTAGCAGGGCTGGAGAGGGAAGGGGAAGCACCGGGGATATGGGAGAGACATGGAGCCATCAGCTCCTCCCTGCTTCTCCAGCTCCTTAGAAGGGAGCCTTCCCTGATGTGCTGGGGTCCCATTCTTCCCAGCAGCAACCCATGATCCCACAGTCACCTAGTGATAGCAGGAGCATGACCCTAAAAAGGTGCAACATCAGCCCAGCTCATCTGCCAGGGGCTCGAGAACATAGGTCACAATGGAGGGGCAAGGCAGAGTTGTGGAGAGGGGAGCCCAGGGCTGCAGGTCAGGACCGAGGGGCACTGGCAGAGCCATGTGCATGGCGGGTGGGCGGCCCAGGACTGGGTTAGCAGGCGTCTCTGAGTTGGGACTGAGGGGCACCGGCATAGCTGTTGGGGTAGGGTGGAGGTTAAAGATTGGGAAGCAGGATCCATTATTTGAGCCTCTGTGTCACTCAATCCCAATGTCCATTTGAAAGTTGATACTAGAAGGATTAGCTTTGAATTGCACTGAAACCGTAAGGTTCAGCCAGTGGAGAGGGAGCGGTGAGTCCAGGGAGGGGCTTGGTTGGAGACAATAGTCCCCCTGGTGGTGATGGTGATGAGAGGGGGTGGGGCCTGCTGTTAGTCAAGGGTGAAGAGAGAAGGGGCGCGTCGGTTTGCTGGGATTTGGAACTCTGGGAGGTGATCCCCGGGGCTGAGATGTGGATGCAGTGGGAGCCCCTTGCTGGGCTGTCCCGGCTCTGCAGCGAGGGGCTGGCACGTCACATTTCTCAATCCTCAGTCTCCCCGGCGTGGATTCACGAAGAGGTGTTTTTGCTGTAGAGGTGTGAAAGCTGCTGGTCAATACTACGATCATTGTTACAGCCGCTGGTGCTGGGGTAACCAGACCTCTACAGTACTCGTCGTGCACCAGGCAAACCACAATTCGCAGGTTCCATTTGCCAGACCCTGTAAGCACTAGGCCCGGTGGGTCCCACCAATGAATCAGCCGTGGCTGAGCGAAGGGCATTGGACTAGAGCTGACAGGGAGGGGAAATCCCCTTGGGCCAGCGGCTTTAAACAGTTATGATTCAAAGTAAAACAATAGCGGTTCCTGTTTGGCTCCTGGGTGGGAGGGGATAGTCCAGCAGAGGGCTCCTCAGGCCCTGTACCCAGGGTGCCCTCCCAGTCTCTTCTAGAGCCAAACAGGAGTTTGCTGGTTTCCAGGCCAGGCTCATGAGTTTGTGTCTCACTGGGACCCCCCTGTACAGCCTCTGCCCCATCTCTGCTGCTCCCCCACAGGTTCTGCGCAGACTCGGGCCCCCGTTGTGGTGTCCACCAATTACAGTCCCTTCACATGCAGTGCCCTGGCTGGCTCCTGCTGCAGCCAGCTGTGAATGCCATTCCATGGGGGTTCCCCTGCTGCTCCCTGTTTGCCATGCGCCCCCATCCCCGCTCTCTCAGAGCCAGGTTACTTCATTGGCTGGGTTTCCAGGTGAACGTCCCTCCCCCCCAAAACCAAACCAAACCCCCTACCCCAAGCAGAGCTCTGACCCCTGCCCGAGGAGCCAGAGACGCCATGATGTCTTCTAGGGCCTTGGCTGCTGCTATGGATCATACATAGAAGGCACCCAGACACTATGCTGGTGGGCAGCAGGATAAAACCATGAGATAGATTGGGGTGTCTGTGGGGACAGACAGGTAGATTTGCCTGGGGCCCCGAATAACTGCTTTGGCACCAGGCTGTGGGAACCCCAGAGCCAGCCCCACACCAGGCTCCAGTCCCTGCCCTGCGCCCAGCGCATGATCCTTTGAGCAACTGAGCCAACATGCACAGTGTGGGGAGCACAGCCCTGCCCCCAGGCTCTGCACACCCATTCCAGCGGCCAACCAGCGAGCACATGCTAATGAATGCTAATGTGCTGCTGGCTCAGTGCTGGCGCCTGGCTTACTGCCAAGGTGAATGCTCTGATTTGCAACACAAGCCACTGACCCAGGTTTGCTTTCTCCAAGTGATGAGCAGGAAAGGCTGCTGCTGCCACCTTTTGCTTTGGGAACCGGTGCTAGTTAATGCTGCGCTTGGCCCTTTTGCGCCCATCGGTGACTTAGGAGCCAAGCAAATGTTCCCATAGAACCCAGCGCCCATGTGACGTGCTCCTTAGGTGAAGGAGTCTGGAGTCTGAACTCTAGCAGAGTAGAGACAGCCCAGGCAGGAGCGCCCACTGCATCCACAGCTCCACTCGGAGCCTCACCCCGGTGCCGGTGCTGGTGACATGCCCTCTCCAGCTGGGACCCTGAGGTGTGTTCAGCCCACGGCCTCTCTGCCTGTTGGTGCTGGCTGTGGTGATAGATGGTGTGTGGCAGAACCAGGCTGAGACCCATCACAACTCACTTCAAGGCACTGAACAGCCATGAAGGTAAAGGCCCTGGGCTGGATTGGAGCTGGTGCTCTAGAGCTGAGGGGCCACAAGTGGTATAGGTGCTGTCAATTGGCTTTGTGATCTGATGAGTGTGGGGAATGGCACCGCACCGGCCGCACTGGTTTAAAGCAGCCAGAGCCCCAGGCTGGCAGCCTTCCCCCTTGCCCCTGAGCTCTGGTGTTGTAGTGCCCCCAGCAGGAAACAAGAGACAAGGCTTGAATGTAATGAAGATACGGGGGTTCTTTAAGGAGGCTGCTGGACACAGACACACCTTATGGGTCTCTCTGGCACTCCAGTCTGCACTGGCCAGTGCCTGCACAAGGACTCTGCAGTCCATACTGCACACTGAAACACTAAGGCTGTTAAAGAGAGCAGAGCTGGGGCCTTAACCTGGGAGCCGGCCTGGCCAAGGTCCAACATCTCCCCAGATTCAACATCTGGCTTCATGTCCTGTCCCAGGGCTAAATTCAGGGCTGGTGTAAGTGAATGCAGCTTGTCCGGCTTCACGGGGTGAACTGAGCCCTCTGACACCATGGCTGAGTTGTGGCTCCCTGAGTGGCTGTTTAAGCAGCTGCCACTTTCCACCCCAGAGGAGGCTGCATTTCAGTGCTGGGTGCTGCAATTCCTTTGGGGCAGGAGGTGCTATATGGCTGCAGAACTCAATCCCTGTTAGTTCAGCCCCATTCTGGATACCATCTTCTTCTGCCTCTCCCCTGGCAAGGATTAATTAGATTTATTTCCTCCTAATGTTTTGCTTTGTTCCCATCTTGTCCTCCCCTCCCCTGCTCAGTTCATTGTTTCTGTCCTCCTCCTTTGTGTGTAACCAAACCTCAGATCTTTCCAGGTCACAGTGAGCTCCGCTCGGCTCCAGCCCAGAGGAACATTGTGCAGGAAAAGGAGAGATTCCTGCATAGAGCGCTAGTGTGGGCAGCTTTTCCAGCCACGTAAGGGAACATTTCAGGGGAGGAGGGTACAACAAGGGGAGCAGATGAGCCTTCTCCACTTGCTCTGGCACCAGCATCTTGCAAAAGCTTCAGCGTATTTCTGAGCCCCAGCCATGCTTGGGGCAGCGCTGTCCACTGGTTAAAGCACCAGGCTGAGAATGGGGAGACCTGGCTTCTGTTCCCAGCTCTGCCAGTGCGTGGCTGTGTGACCTCAAGTGAGTCCCTCCTCCTCTGTAGCATGGAGAGGACAATCCAGTGAAGTGTTTTGAGATCAATAGATGGAAACTCTTCTGCAGGGGCTGAGCTACATACGCAGGGACCATCTGTAATGGATAGCTCTGGGGCTGGGGTTCAAACAGCCAGGATTGTGGGTGTTTGGGGTCCAAATAAACCAAAACTGCAAAGGGAGCCCCCCTGTTTGACATCCGCTGTAGTTTGGGGTCTCGCTCTCTCCGGACGTTTTCACAGCTCTGTGCGCTTCCTGCTGCCATTCACCCGCAAAACGCTGCTCGTTTTCTGCAGTGTTTCCAGCCTGGGTGGGTTCCAGTGTTCCCTCTAATTTTTCCCACCCATGTGCGGAATGAATTTTGTTATGTGCACCAATATGGAGGCCATGTGTGACACATCACCTTCATATTGGTGCATATAACAAAATTCATGTGGCGGGGGTGGTGCCGAGGGATTCGGAGTGTGGGAGGGGGCTCAGGGCTGGGGCAGAGGGTTGGGGTAGGGGAGGTGAGGGCTCCAGTTGGGAGTGCGGACTCTGGGGTGGAACCGGGATGAGGGGCTCAGGGCTGGGGCAGAGGGTTGGGGTGCAGGCTCTGGGGTAGGGCCGGGGATGAGGGGCTCAGGGCTGGCGCAGAGGGTTGAGGTATGTGTGTGGGGGGGTGACGGCTCTGACTGGGGTTGTGGGCTCTGGAGTAGGGCCAGGGATGAGAGGTTTGGGGTGCAGGAGGGTGCTCTGGGGCAACAGCAGGGAGAGAGGACTCCGCCCAGCTGCGCGGCCACGCAGCTTACAGGGAACTTAGGTGGGTTCTGGGTTCGGCTGCCGGGTAAGATGGGCCCAAGAATGGCCACTCCTGTGTTCAGGGAAGGGAAGCATCTCAAAAACCTGTTCTCCTCTGAGCAGCATCCCCTGACCCTGCTCTCGCAGGCCTGTCTAGCATGGGGTGCAAAGTGTTTGGCACCCAGGAGCTGTCAGGGGCTGACTCACAGCTTTCAGAAGTCTTGTATAAATAAGACCACACGGCCTCCAACACGTGCTGAACCAGTCACGGTAAAGTCCAGGGCACAAGGGTATAGGTATTGCTCCCGTCCTGCTGGCACCCGTAGGGGGAATTAAGTGATGTCTAGGCTCCCTGTAGGGATCATCTTGCCCAGCCAATGCACGATAAAGCTATGGCCTGCCCTGGCCACCTTGGGTGTGAAAATGGGTTAGTGAGCAAGTTTTAAAACAGGCCTTTATTGTGCAGACAGAGCCACAGAGGTGATGCAGGTCAGAATTAAGGAGCATCGGCAGAGCTGCATGTGGGGAGCCCAGGGCTGGGCTATTAGGGGGCTGTGGGATGGGATTGATGGGCACCGGCAGAGCTGGGTGTGGGGAGCCCAGGGCTGGGATAGCAGGGGTCTGTGGGTCAGGATTGAGGAGCAGTGACAGAGCCATGTGTGTTGGAGGGGAGCCCAGGGCTGGGATAGCCTGGGGCTGTGGGACAGGACTGAGAAGCAGCCCCATAGCTGTGTGTGTTTGGGGGAGCCCAGGGCTGGACTAGCAGGGGGCTGCAGGATGGGATTGAGGGGCACTGGCAGAGCTCGGTGTGGGGAGCCCAGGGCTGGGCTAGCAGGGAGTTGTGGGTCAGGACTGAGGGCATTGCATGGCTGTGGGTCAGATGTGCCAGCATTGCAGTGCACCTGCCTTACCCAGCTCTGCCAGCTCCTCCCTTTTGTGGAAATTAAATACAGCAAGAATTGAAAGTGAAGAGAATTAACAGTTTGGACGTGGCTGCGGCGAGTGGGAATGTTCGCTCATGTCCCGTGGCCCCCTGCTCTCCTCTCCCCATTCTTGTCCTCCAAGGCACCGTGCAGCCCCCAGTCACCGCAGGGCTGGACTGGTCCTGCACTGATTGAGCCCAGGATGCAGTCAATGAACAGGCGCCGAGTTCGATTCCATTCGCATGCCTCTGCGCAGATGGGCAAATTACCCAACTCCGCGAGGAGACGTCTCATTTAGCAACTGCCGCGCTGGGAGCAGACTCGGCGCAGGTGCAGGTTTGCCAGTGCGGGGAGCGGGGCTGGGAGCTATCTCACTGCGCAGCAGGCGCGGTGCCAGCCCCAGCGGCTCCCCTCCCCTGGGAGTATTTTAGTTGCAGGTTTATTTTTATTTCACCTTTTCTGAGTGGATTCACTGCTGAGAAAGCGCCTGAACGGACCAGCCCTGAGCTTCCCCTGGAGCAGAGGCACTGCAGGGTGAAAGCCCCCTGGCACTAGCCGGGGGCCCTGGGCTACTGAACCTTCCATCCCCCAGGCTGGCCCTCTGCACTCACGCACTCTGCCCTGGACTTGTGCTGAATGGGGCTTCCCTTGCTGAACAGGCCTCCTGCCCCTCTGCCAAGGCAGGCCCTCCCTGGGCCTGGTGCTGAACAGGCCTCCCGCTGCCCCCCTCCCTCCGCGTTCGGGCTCCCTGTCTGGGCCTGGCACTGAAAGGGCCTCCTGCCACCCCCTTCTGCACCTGCACACCCTGCCCAGGCCTGGTGCTAAATGGGTCTCCTGCTGCCACCCCCGCCCCCGTCTCTCTGACAGGGGGTACCCCTTAGGGCTAGTTTGGGGGATCGGCAACACCTGGGAACTTCACTGAAATCCCAGTGCTGCTGTCTCATGGGGTCAGGGAGTGCCCTGGGGAGGAACAAACCTGGCCACATGGGCTGGGTTAAAACTGCTGCCTGAGGGCCCGGGGGAGGGGGGGTCCAGGGGAGGATGTTCTCTAGCTTGTTGCCAACCCCCTGCGCCGTCTCCACTCAGCCATGTCCAGCCCCAGCCCGAAGCAAGTTCCGCCCCCCTCGCATTGCCCTGGTGCTCTCTGGCCCTGCCACTTTGCCCCTGACCCCCAGCCCACCCTGGGCCAATCAGCTCATGCTACGGGACTAGGGGAGGCCATGGACACGCTGTCCCCCCGAGAAGGTGCAGGGATCAGCCCTTCCTGGCAGCAGCACCCCAGCTCCTCCCTCCCTGCCAGAGCTGCCAGCGCATGTGGTTCCTGCCGGGCCTGTCACTAGCAGGGCCCTGGCCATCCCTGTGCGCTTGGTGTGGTGCAGCCTGTCCGGGCTGTGACAGCTTCTCCAGGGTCCTCTGAAACCCCCAAGCCTCTGAACAGCTCCAGTGGTTCCCCCTTGTCTCTCGCAGGGACACTGACGCTTAGGGTCCCTTTGCTCCCTGCCCCTCTCCGCACTCCTGCCCTGGCCCCCCTCCAGTTTTGCCTCATCAACTGCAGCCCCGTGGCACCAGGGTCCTGCAGGTGCAGCACAGAACTAGCCCCCAGGCCTATTGCTCCAGACTGGCCCCTGCCCACGACCCCGGTCCCAGGATAGGGCACAGGAGCCATGTGCTGATAGGGTTGTCAACTTTCTAATAGCACAAAATGAACAACCTAGCCCTGCCCCTTCCCTGAGGGCCCACCCCCGCTCACTACATTCCCCCTCCCTCAGTGGCTGGGGCAGGGTGTTGGGGTGAGGGAGGGGATGAGGGCTTCAACTGGGGGTGTGGGCTCTGGGGTAGGGCTGGGGGTGAGGGGTTTGGGGTGCAGGAGGGGGCTCCAGGCTGGGAAGGTGGGTCTGAGGGATTCGGAATGTGGGAGGGGGCTGTGGGTTGAGGCAGGGGGCTGGGGTGTGGGAGGGGGTACAGGGGCTAGGCTGGGGGTGGGGGCTCTGGGCTGGGGCCGGGGATGAGGGGTTTGGGGTGCAGGAGGGGGCACCAGGCTGGGGGGTGGGGCCGAGGGATTCGGAATGTGGGAGGGGGTTGTGGGTTGAGGCAGGGGGTTGGAGTGTGGGAGGAGGTATGGGCTGTTGGCTGGGGCAGGGAGTTGGGGGTTTGGGGTTGGGGCACGGGCTTACCTCAGGCGGCTCCCGGTCAGTGGGGCTAAGGCAGGCTCATGTCTGTCTTGGCACCGTGCTGTGCCCCAGAAGCGGCCAGCAGGTCCGGCTCCTAGGCAGGAAGGCCAGGAGGCTCCACGTGCTGCTCTTGCCCGCAGGCACTGTCCATTGGCCATGGTTCCCGGCCAATGGGAGTGCGGAGCCGGTGCTCGGGCGGGGGCAGCACGTGGAGCCCCTTGGCTGGCGCTTCTGGGGCGCAGCGCGGTGCCAGGACACGTAGGGACTAGCCTGCTTTAGCCCTCCAGCACCGCTGACCGGACTTTTAACGGCCTGGTCGGCGGTGCTGACCGGAGCCGCCAGGGTCCCTTTTCGACTGGGCTTTCCGGTCAAAAACCGGACACCTGGCAACCCTATGTGCTGATCTGGCCACTGGCCCAGGCCTGCCTCTGCCCCAGCTTGGCCCCATGGGTGCTGTGGGGATTTCTGGGGAGGGATTATTCAGATTAAAGGCATGGCCCTCACCCTACAGCCCAGTCCAGCTACCATGGAAGTCACTGAGGGCTTAGCACCGACCTCACTGAGGCCAGAGCGAGCCCTTCTGGAGGCCTCAACTTTCCCCTCCCTGGGGTCTGTGTGGAATTGGCGAGAAGATGCCCTGCCTGAAGCCGTGCTCTGCAATCTCAGAGCAGCAGGGGCCTATGGCTAGATGACCTCCTGAGGTCCCTTCCAACCCTGATAGTCTATGATATTCTATGATTCTATGGCTCTGCTGGCAGGGAGGGGCAGCCAAGGTGCTCCGGCCCTGCCGAACTTGGCCTGGACACCCTGCCCCGGTGTCAGGCCTTCCATCCCCGTGTCTCTGGGCCCTTCATTCCCCCTCCCACTGCACCTGGGCCCTACCCCTCCCCACCTCGCTGCTGGCTAATGCCCTCCCCCAGTAGTTGGGCCCTTCCCAGCCCTGGGCTCCTGACCTCCTGTAGCCCTTCTCAGTCCTCAGTGCTGACCCGCCCCCGCCCCTAGTACTGAAGGGTGCCAGCACCTTTCCCTTTGCTACAACATCAGCAGCAGTTTATTAATCCCAGCCAGTTAACCCACCCTCCCCCTCCCGCACCTGAGTGATGGGGAAAGGCCCTGACCTGGGCTTGTTACAGTTGATGCCAAAATTGCCAATACTCCTATTGACCTCACTGGCT
Organism: Terrapene triunguis; assembly: GCF_002925995.2. Taxonomy (NCBI): domain Eukaryota; kingdom Metazoa; phylum Chordata; order Testudines; family Emydidae; genus Terrapene; species Terrapene triunguis. The sequence goes on from NW_020665405.1 coordinate 910,694, forward strand.
CAGGAGCAGCTCCAGGCCCCTTCCAAGGAAGCCATTTAACCTGCCCCCTCCCCCCCAGCCAGTTGCCTGGCAGCACTTCTACCATGGCCACATGTGCCCCATGGGGAAGGGGCAGCAGAGGCTCTCTCGGGGGGGAGGCGGGGCGGAGATGCGCCACCTGAGCCATATGCTGTGGGATCAGACAGGCAGAGCAGGGGCTGGGTTTCTGACTTCATATTGCAAGGTTCTGCAGCTCTCCTCGCTGCTGATCCCATGTGTGGCTGGGCCTAGGCTTGGGGCAAAGCCAAATCCTGCTCAGACCCCTGGCACCATCACACCGCCATCACGGCTGGCACTGGCCTGGCGCAGGAAGCAGCAGTGTGGGGAGCTGACAACACAGGAACAGCATCACTTCCCGTGGCTCTGTTCAGGACCATAGGCACTCGAGCCGGGAGGGGGCATCGCCCCTGGGTTGGGGCTTAGCTGTGTGATTCGAAAGCTGAGGGAGGGCTGGGAAGGTAGTGCATAGCTGAGACCACAGCTTGGCCCTGCCACGAGCTACCGGGCAGGTCTGTGTTTCCCAGCCAGCGCCAGCGCTCTGCTCGAAGGGCATTTGAATGTCTCCTGAGAACTGCTGAACAAACAGCCCAGCCCGTCTGTGGCCACTGCTGCTCTCTGCCTCTGTGTGACATGGTGACAGTGGAGCACAACAAAGGCCAGGGTTTTTTTTGGGGGGAGGGGTTGGTTTAAAGCAGGCCTGGGGCAGACGAGACTGGCACCAGGGGGTGGGATTTGGGGGGGGCGGTCTGTGTGGCTTTTGGTATTCTGCACACTGTGCCTTTAAATGGCAAAGTGCTGTGGTGTGTGCAGGGCCAGGCAGTCTGCTGTGGGGAGGTCAGCGCTCTGTGAGAGGGGACACACGAGGGGCTTGCGCTCCCAAGGAGACTTCCCACTGCTTTGCTGCTTCCCTGCAACAGGACGGAGGTGCCTGTTTGGCTCTTTGGGTGGGGGAAACAGGAGAAGCCAAGGGCTTGTCACAGTGGGTCAGTCCAGGGGCCCATCTAGCCTGGTATCCCGTCTCTGAGCATCCCAACCACCCGCTGCTTCAGAGGGAGATGCAAGAAACTCCTGCAGAAGGGAATTATGGGATAATCTGCCCCCAAAGACAGTTCCCACCCAACCCCCATTAGCTAGGGTTTGGCCAGTGTTTCCAGGCCTGCCAGGCCTCCAGGTTATGGACACTGTTCTCACACTGGATGCCCTTCTTACGCAGAGAAAGTTTGCTCCGTTGTAGAGTCCTGCTCAGCTTTTGGCCTCACTGCTGTGCTGTGGCAGTGAGTTCCACAGGCCACGTTGTGTGATTTGGAGAGGAGAACGAAGGGGCCTGCAGAGGATCTGCCATGCACTGAACAGCCCCGTCCTGACTGGCAGAGTGGCACCTGCTGTTAGATAGTTTGATCCTGATGGCTACACGAGTTCTTCAGATTCTAATCAGGGCGGGGGCAGGGCAGGGGCCTCTGCGCAGGGAGAGCGAACTGGGAGCCAGGGTCAGGTTGCTCCATCACTGGGTGTGTCTGGCTCCAGAAGCTTTGAGAGGGCAGCACTGCAGTGGGGTCAGGCAACCTCTGGTCTGGGGCGCTAATGAGCAGATGGAGAGCGTCCTTCCCTGGCAGTGGGGCCAGCCTGGCCACTGAAGCAGGGCCCGGTGCCAGCGCTGGGGTTGCTTGGTGCTCTCACTGTTACAGATCTAGCGTCCCTGGGTGGGTGTCACTCAGCACCACCAGGGCTAACGCTTCTTGTGAGTCCTCCCCCAGCACAGACAGGGGCTTGCAGCACTTGTGCCTTCCTGTGGCCATACGTGTCTTACTGTGTCGCCTTGTCCCCTGTTGGGCATTCAAACCTGCCAGCCGGGCATGTGCATGGAGCGCCACCCATTGCCAGGGGTGTGCTTCCTGCAGCCAAAGGGGCCCACACTCACACACTGTCCCACGCACACTGTCCCATGCGCACACTGTCCTGCACACACTATCCCACGTGCACACACACACTATCCCACGCGCACACTGTCCCACACACGCTGTCCCACATACACACTGTCCCACACGCCCATGGGCACACTGTCCCACACACATTGTCCCATACGCACACATTGTCCCACGCACACACTGTCCCACGTGCCCACACGCACACTGTCCCAAGCGCACACTGTCCCATACACATTGTCCCACGCACACACGCACACTATCCCACGTGCACACTGTCACACGTACACTGTCCCATGCACACATGTACACCGTCCCACACTGTCCCATGCACACTGTCCCACATGCATTGTGCCACGCACACAGTGTCGCACACGCGCACACTATCTCACACGCACTGTCCCACGCACACACTGTTCAACGCACACACTGTCCCACACGCACATGCGCATACTGTCCCACGCACACACTGTCATATGCGCACACATACACACTGTCCCATGTGCACACTGTCCCACGTGCACACATGCACACTGTCCCATGTACACACACGCACACTGTCCTACGCGCACACACTCACAGTCACGCAGAGAACATAATCTTTCCCTTTCCTTTCACTCACACAAGCTCACACAGCTTGAGACACATGCATGTTGGCAGTCATGCATGTGCATGCAAACAAACATACACGCACACAGACACGCACTCTCAGCATGGTCTGTCATTCCCATAGTTATTGTTCTCCATGGCAATGGTCAATCGATGGTGGAGATTGATGTAGAAATAGCAAAGAAAGGAAAGCAGCAAAACTCCCAGCACCTCTGGGGCATGGAGCAAAGAGCCCTGACTGTGGGGCAGGGAGTAGCAGCAGCAGCAATGGGGTCATCCCCCCTTCAGGGGTACGGACAGCAGGTGTGTAGGTCCATGCTTGGAACACTGGCCTGGTGGCTCAGGACTCTTGGGCTCTATTCCTGGCTCTGGGAGAGGAGTGGTGTTTAGTGGTGAGAGCGGTGGGGCTGGGGGCCTGGACTCATAGGTTCTGTCTTTGGCTCTGGGTGAGGAATGGGGTCTAACGGTTGCAGGGAAGGAGCTGGGAATCTGCTCCCAGCTCTGTTCTGATTAGTTGGGTGACCTTGGGCAAGTCACTTCAGCCCTCTGTGCCTCAGTTTCCCTATATTGTCCCATGGGGATAATGACACTGATCATCTCCAGGGGGGCTATGAAGGTTAATTCATTGGTGTCTGTAGAGTACTTATGAGATCATGGGACTGAAGGCAATAAAGGTGAGCCAAGGGTGTATCATAAGAACATACTGGGTTAGGCCAATGGTCCATCTAGCCCAGTATACTGGGCCAGGTGCCCCAGAGGGAATGAACAGAACAGGGAATCACCAAGTGATCCATCCCCTGTCACCCATTCCCAGCTTCTGGCAAACAGAGGCTAGGCAGGGACACCATCCCTGCCCACGCTGGCAAATAGCCATTGATGGACCTCCATGAAGCCATCTAGCTGTGTTTTATGGCATTCTGTTTATTAATAAAATGCCCTTTTCTCTCTGAAGCAGAGACTGGGAAGGAGGAATAGCTAATGCTGGAAACCTCCCTCCTCCCACTGCCCAGGCCACCAAACTAGAGGAGCAAAAATAACATCTTGGGGTTCAAATACATTTGTTTAGAAGCTAGGAGGGGTATTGGGGCACGCCCCCCTCCCCTGGTGCCCATTCACCAGCTGGCATAGGAGGGTGCAAGTAGCATAAATACCCTTCGGTAGGAGCCAGGGCCCACACCATGCCAAGGGCTTTAAGGGGACAGTCAGGCCATGCCCAGTGCTGCTTGGGGCCGAAGGACAGAGTTTGGGAGAGGAGAGGGTGTGATGCTGGGGTGGGGCCCTGAGCCACCGTCTCACACCTACCAACTGGAGAGACACCCACGTTGATTCCTCCAGCAGCTGCTCCTGGTTTCGCCAGGTGAAAGGTTGTGCCCAGGGCAGAGGGGACACTACTTCAGCATGGCCTGCTTGGCTGCTGTCACCAGAATGTCCCCAGGGAGGAGCAGCAGGGACGGGGACTGCACTTCACCTGGGACATTGCCGTGGTGGGGTGGGAGGGGGCTGCCCAGGCCGTGTGCCCCAGAGCCGCTGTGCTGGCAGAGAGAACGGCAATGAATGCAAGGCGAGGAGGGAAGCTGATCGGTGGGGCACAGGCGGAGGAGGGAGGGATGCTGGGAGGGGTCAGGGAAGCAGGGCTGACATGTAGGGGGTGGGAGGCAGTTTCTAGACATACGGCGGGCCAGCTCCATTTGAAAGCTGTGGCCTTAGGATAGCGGGCCTGATTAGCAATGACGCTAAGGCCCATTTGGGCCATGTTGGCAACACGAAGGGGCCTGGATGAGGGTGGGAACATCCCCCTGAGAATCCCCTGTAAGTAGGGCACCCCTCGCATAGGGAGTGGAGCAGGGCAGCATCAGGGGTAGGGCACTTCTGCTCAGCTCTGCTCCCCAGCATCCATAGGAAGCCATGGAGCAGAATATGAGTTAGAATAGCCCTGAGGTGGCTCTAACTTACACCAGAAAGGCTGGGAAGGCTGCCCTAGGCTTCGGGAACACAAAAGTGGCTCAACGCCCCTTGTCCTTTGGCTCTGTCTCAACCTCAACTGCACGAGTGGGGATACGGACCGGGCGTGAGCTGAACAATTGGGGGTATGGACCCGGCATGAGCTGCACGATTGGGGATACGGACCCAGCGTGAGCTGCACAACTGGGGGTACGGACACGGTGTGAGCTGAACAATTGGGAGTATGGACCCAGCGTGAGCTGCATGATTGGGGATACGGACCCAGCATGAGCTGCACAACTGGGGGTATGGACACGGTGTGAGCTGAACGATTGGGAGTATGGACCCAGTGTGAGCTGAACGTTTGGGGGTATGGACCCAGCGTGAGCTGCACAACTGGGGGTATGGACCCAGCGTGAGCTGAAAGTTTGGGGGTATGGACCCAGCGTGAGCTGCATGATTGGGGGTATGGACTTGGCATGAGCTGCACAACTGGGGGCACAGACCTGGCGTGAGCTACATGACTGGGGATACAGATCCAGAGTGAGTTGCGTGACTGGAGGTATGGACCCAGTGTGAACTGCATGTATGGACCCGGCGTGAACTGCACAACTGGGGCTACAGACACAGCATGAGCTGCATGATTGGGGGTATGGACCTGGCATGAGCTGCATGTCTGGGGGTACGGACTTGGCATGAGCTGCACAATGGGGGGTATGGACCCGGCGTGAGCTGCACAACTGGGGGTATGGACCTGGCATGAGCTGCACGATCGGGGGTATGGGCCCGGCGTGAGCCGCACAATCCAGAATACGGACCAGGCATGAACTGCACGACTGGGGGTATGGACCCGACATGAGCCGCACGACTGAGGATATGGACCCAGTGTGAGCTGCATGATTGGGGGTACAGACCCAGTACAAGCTGCATGATTGGAGGGGGTGGGGGGGGGTACAGAGCCGGCCTGAGCCATCAGGCAGTTCCACTCAGCGCTCTTGCCAAGCTGTCCTGCAATGAAGCATGAGTATCAGCCTCAGGGCAGGTTGTTAGGAAGCAGGGCCCAACCCCCAAACTGGCTGTGAGTGCTACACTGAGATTTCACAAACCATTAAGTGTAAACTCCTCAGGCACTGTACCAGCCTTAATGTGGAGTCACAGCCAGTCCCCCTGGGTACTCCCATCTAGCTCACCACCCAGGTGAGCATCCCTTTGTGACAGATGGTCCCTTACACCAAAGATTGCAGCAATAGTCAGGTTACTCCCAGTCACAAAAGACCAGCCACTTACCCATGTCAATGGCACCTTAGATCAAAGACAATGCTTGTATCCAATCCTATAATAAACTATATACAGATTTATTAACTAGGAAAATGAAACCAGAGAGTTTTTTACAAGGGTGAAGCAGGTAAATAAACACACACACACAAACACACACGAGCTACAGTCTTAAGTTTCAAAAGGGAATAGAAGCTTCTATAATAAGCAAGATTTAACTGTCCCTTAGGGCTAACCCAAGCTAAGCACTGGGGATCCCTGGCTTATGCCTAGAAACCCAGAGTCCACACAGCAGTGAGATACGATTCCTCTTTGTCAGGGTTTTATTCCCTTCTCCCCTTGTGCTTTGAGTTTCAAACTTAGCTGATGGGAAGAATTCACTTGCAAGGCTCATCTTCATGGGTGGGGTGTGTGGAGAATAAACAACAAAGTCTTTTGTCCTCTTTATGGTTCCACTCTGGAATGTCTGGTGTCGATGGACCTTCTTGGTCAGGCAGAGCTTGACACCTTCTGTTGGAGACCAGCATTTCCCACTAGTTAATGTCTCTCTCCTGGCTGGTGATTTACACAGTTCAGAGGCTCACAAGTCAAATGCTCAAATATTACCTTACGATATGGGATCCAGAGGCTCTCAGTGAGATTAGTGCTGCAGCAGCTCACAAACATCCAATAGAGTCTAAACACTAAACACATTCTTATACCCGATACCCATTGTAACTGCACAGCACACAGGTGAGCCAGACTGATCCAGCTGTGTACTTGCCAGCATCCAGTTGAGGCATGGGGACCGTGGCATGAGCTGGCACCTGGTCTGCCAGCATCACAGCTCCCACATTACAGGATGGCTGAGGGTTAAACCATGGGAACGTGGTTGTGAATAAAACTCCCTTAGCGGTGCTGAGAGCAGACTTTGTGTGCCTACGGAGGGTGAAGCCACGAGCATCGGAACTGGCTTTCCAGCTCCTAGGGCCTGCGGGCCACACAGCCTGTCCCTTGCCTCCCCATCTGCAGGGAGGGAGGGAGAAGAGATGTGCCCTCTAAGCCAGAGAGCAGGGAGAGCGCAGGCGCTCTGCTGGCAGCACGGAGGCATTTCCATTACCCCTCTCTCTGCCTCCAGTTTAAATCCATGACTCTTTGAAAAGGGATATTTGGTTAATGACCCCCCAGCTGTGTTCTTCTCCTGCAGGGGGGAAGGCCAGGCCCTGGGCAGTTGGACTGGCGTCGCTAGGGTGCCCTGCATACCATATATGGATCATGCTCTCCCCACAGAGCAGCCCCAGAGAATTCAATGTGAACAAGGCCAGAGGCTGGCCCTGAGTCTCCCTCACACCATCCCTTCTCAGCAGAACGGGAGTCTAGCCCCGCTTGACCCCCCCCCATGACTTTCTGCTGAGGGGAGCTGCTGGCCCCTGGTGCCCAGTGCAAGCTGAGCTGGCGCGGTGTCTGGCTGCACAGACCCAGAGCAGGTGCTGTCACTGCCTTTTGTTCTGGGTTTTGTTCCTGTTTTCTCAATGCCTCTGATCAAACACCAGGCGCCAAGCGCGTCGCTTTGGGAGCTGCCGCGTGCTGCGATGGTGTCTGATGCCATGGCAGGTGCAGCACGGGGAGTGCTAGGATCTGTCAGTGCTGTCAAGCCATCATCCCCCTACTCCACTTCCTCTAGCCAGCAGACAGGCTGGGCCAAATCCCCTCCCTGGTTAACCTGCAGCCTCGGAACTGGGGGAGCCAGGTGTGAACTCGGGGCTCTGTGCAGACTGCTCATGGTGCAGGGCGCTCAGGTCCCATGGTGAACCTGGGCTCCCATGACACGTAACCTTGTTCCGGGCCAAGCCTGGGTGCAACCACACTCTCTGCACCAGGGCAGGTTTACAGCCAGATCCTCAGCAGGTGCTAGTCGGCATCACTTCTTTGGAGTCCCATTGCAGAGCTGGCCCTTGCCCTTGCAGCCTGTTTCTCCAGTCATCTGCCCAAGCAGAGCGAAGCCGAGTGTACGGGGCAGGGCACAGCCGGGCAGAACTTGCCCCTCACAGCTCTCCTGGGCGCAGAGGGGAAAGACGTGGAGGCTGGTGGCGGGTCCCGCAGCACACACTGCCTGCGCCCGCCCCACCTGGGTCCCCTGTCGCAGGCAGTGTGTGGATTCCACCCCCCCAGCCCTCAGCCTTTGCTCTCCATTCACACCTTTCCTGTGGGAACAGGCGATAATCGAGTAATTTAATCACCAGGGAAACATCCATTTTTGTATCTTTTTAATCTCTGCTGAAAATTCAGATAGTGGGTTTCTATGGCAACTAGTCTAACAAGGAGAAGACCATGAAAGAGCCCCTCCCCCAGCCTAGTGGAGAGGCAGGGAGGACCCAGATTATTACTGCATAAGGACCAGAGGTGTTTCCCTCCCCACCCTCTTACTGAGCTCCAGCCACCAATCCGGGTCTCATGAGCATCTCCTCAGGGCACTGAAGAGTAAATGATTCTACTGGAAATCAGCATTTGGAGAGATTCAGGATTACAAGCGCAGGCCCAGAGAGCCGGGTGCTTAGCAAATGCAAACAGGAGTTGGCACGTGAGGTGAAGAGAGAAGAGGGGTGAGTCGTTCAAGTGATGACCTGGGGCTTGGGAGATCTGCTCTGGCACTGGTGCCCTGGGTGGCACTTGGCAAGCGGCTTAGGGTCAGATTTGTAAGGGTATCTAAGGCCCTTAAAGATGCAGGGAAGTGCCTTGCACATATCTGCATCTTTAGGGGCCCAGATATCTTTACAAATCCAGCCCTTAATGTCTGTCGGCCTCAGTTCCCTCTCTGTGCTATGTGGATAATGGCCTGGCCCTGCCTCCCAGGGGGTGTGAGGAGACATGGTGAGGCGGGTAAGATGGTGAGGTGCTGAGATACTCTGGTGATGGGGACCAATGACACACCTCGTGGTTGCTGTGCAATCTAGCCCCCGACAGCGCCTTACGAACGAAGGCAATTCTGCCCCTTATGGCTCTGCAGTTGCTCTCTATAGTTATTGAGCACAAAGTAGGTTCCTCTCATCTCTCTGCTCAGCAGATTCTTTGGGTCTAATGTTTCCTCCCTCTTTCCCTCCCTATCGCTCACCCTCTCAGCCGCCCCTGCCCCGTGTGTGGGGCTGCTGCCAGAGGACTGTTTCAGGGAGGTTGCTGATATTTGCATAGAGGCCCAACCCAGTGCAGCATGTACAAGACTTTAGCTGTGAGTAGGCCTTTGGAAAGCCACTGGCAATAACTGCTCCATTAGCAAGGAGGCTGGGCCACTCCACATCCCATCCCTGGAGAACCTCTGGGGAGGGGTGAACCCCAGCAGGTTCCCGTCTCCACAGGACAGGGTGTGTTACCCCAGCTGGAGAGGGGCCATGGTCACCTTTCCTTGAAGGTCAGACGATGTTGGGTCTTGGGAAAGGGGAGAGAGGTGATTGTTTGGCCCTTTGGAGAGAGGACTGAGTATGGATCTGAGCTATCCTGGTGCTATGATCAGGTGAAATTATAACCAACTGAAAACAGGGTCCTACACTGGGAAATGTCAGGCAGCCTTATCTATAGGTGTCCCTGCAAGCTCTGCCTGTAACACCTTTCTGCTCCATGAGCCCAGAGAGAAGGGATAGCGCTAGCTATTCATTGTATAACTCCAGCCTCATTTTGCCCATCAAGGGATAATGGCAAACCCACATGGTAGACGACCCTGTGCTTCAGGATCTCTCAGCTCAATGCCCTGCTCCCCACCACCTTTCATGGACGCCTGGGTGTGGCTATGTGCCCAAACAGCAGCACTGCTGAGGCGGATGCACCAGTCTCTCCTGCTGCTGGATGGGATCTGACAACCTGCCCCAGTCAATAAGGAAGGGTCTGTTGGAGCTGGTGCCTCTGCAGTCTCTGGGCGGGAGATGGTGCTAACAAAGCAAGCAGAGAGCTCCTCAGATGGCACTTCCAGAGCCTGCTGCAGCCAGCTAATGGAGCAAATTGCTAAGTCCATCTCTTTTCCCATCACCCTGACCAGGCTGGGGAGGGAGCAGGGAACTCGTGTCCACAGGGGCTTTGAGGAACCAGAGGCTTCCCTGGCTGAGACAGAGCACCTGTTCCAGGCCCACCCTGCACAGCCAGGAGCGGGAGTCCAGAAGGCACTGAAGACAAGGCTGAGCAGGTTGTATTTCCTGAGCTACAATGCCCCAGGCCTGCCCCGCACCCCAGTGTTTGCATCGGACTCACTAGTAACAGTTTTAGTTACTCTTGTGGCTGGGCGTGTGGTCTCCCCACACCGAACCCCCAGCTTGGTGGGACAGGGCATCTGCCACTGCATTGTCATCCAGCACAGATCTCCTGAACCTCGCCGGGAATTCCACTGAGCCCTCTGGCCCTGGGATGCAGACTGTCTGTCCTTCCAAAAGACCCACTCTGGCTCAGTCAGCTGTTACTATGCTCGGTACAGGAATTGCTGTGTGAGGTTCTCTAGAGGGCTTGTGTTATACATGTTCATAATGAACCCTTCTCACATATAGATCCGTGACTCTCTAACAGGGTATGTGCCTGGGGCTGTTGGCCCTGGGCCGAACCCTGCTGACGGCCCATGGCAAGGGTCATTACCGGTCATAGAAATGCCACCAGTTCCCACTTTAGCACAGGGCAAAGTGTTGTTATGCTAATTGTGATGTATTGATACATCAGATCTCCCTGGTGCTTTGTCTCCCTGTGCCTGACCGAAGGGACCCCTCATCCAGGGCAGAGCTGGCTTTATGGTACGGAGTGAATTTTGTACCCTCCCTACTTGGGATAATGAGCCAAAGTGAACTCTCCCAGTACCCAGCCCAAGCTGGGGGATTGTATTGAGAAATCTGTAGCTTTGGCTGGTTGCCACATAAATATTTTAGTACAGTGCAGGATGATGGAGCGTGTCGTGGGTAGGTGCTGGCCTGGGGCTCAGGACACCTGGCTTCAGTTCCTGGCCTCACCCTGGGCATGTCACTCAATGTCTTTGGGTCTCAGTTCCTCATCTGTAACATGGGACTAAGAAGAGCACTGTCCTGGCTCCCTGGATGTGTGGAGATAACTGCATGACAGATGGTGATGAAGGGGAGAGAGCACCAACCATATCACAATGCTGCCCCCGGTAACATTCTGTGTGGTTTGGACGCTCTTCCGGTGGCCCAGATCTCCTTGCCTGTGGACACGGTCACAGCTGATTACTAGGCCTTGGAGACCCGGAGTATTGATCCTGGAGACCCTGCTGCCTCAATGTCATTTCCGGTTGAATAATCTCCAGTGGGTCTCATTGGAAAGAGCAACTGGCTCCAGTGCCTCCGATAGTGCCCGACAGAGAAGGGGGGGATGGAGTCTGATGGGATGATCTCTGTCACAGCTGCCTTCATTTTCCAACGGAAATGGACAGTTTGCTTTTTGATTATATATTGATTTCAATTTCCAAACTAGAATCCACAGTGAGCAGCAAGCGGCCATTCTCAGGGCAAATCGACAAGGCCAGAGGATACCTAAGCACCCCTGAGATCCCTCCCCCAGGATGGCTGCGGCCCAGCATGCAAATCCATCCGTCCTAGGTGCAGAAAGCCAGCTACTGACAACAGAGCCCGCTGGGGAACCATGTCAGGCAAGAGGCATTCCTGGCCAACAGGGGGCTAGCGCCAGGGCACATTCCCCTGCAGACCTGCTCAGGAGGGCTGGAGATTGAAGGGCAATGGAAGGAAGCAGGACTAGTTGCTTAGGAAGTGGCTTGCAGCTGGGATCCAGCTGCCCAGAGTTCCCCCAGGGCTGGGCGATGACCCAGGCTGGCTCTGATCACTGGTGACATGAGCCCAGTTTGTTTTGTTTGCTGCAGAGAGTGAACTCCAGCCACCCGGGAGAATCCAAAGGCCCCACCTGGCAGATTGGCTCCAGAGACAGAGGAGTGACAGGCAATGCCCGTACCTTGAGAAGGGCTCTGCCCAAGGGGCCGAGATGGGGAGGAGAGAGAATCAGCCCACCCTGGGCTGCTATTGCTGCCAGTGATGGCCAAACCCTCCCCTTGTCGCCACTGTGCAACATGAGAGAGGACAGGATTGGGGAGCAGGAAGTGCAGGGATCTCATGGGGGTTGCTGGGGAACAGGCTGTATCACGGCATCGAACAGGGAAGACGATAGTTCTGCTGGGGGAGCAGGAGGGGCAGGAGGAGAAGCAGCCCTGCTAGAGCTAGGATGGTCTATAGCAGAGTCCATGCTGCATTCCCCCAACCCTAACCCCAGCCCCTCCCCCACTTGTGGAACAGCTGGGCCCTGGGCAGATCTGCTGCTGTGAATTATCATCTGAAGCCTTTAGACATCGTGGTCCCGTCTTGTTCACGTTGACTGTTTGCTATCCAGGTCCGGGGGCGGGATTGGTCACATGACATCGTTCCTGTTCTCTGCCAGGAGAACGTTTTTGGGAAGCAGGAGAAAAGCGGATGGGGAATAGTGACCGCGGCTCTTTCTGGTTTCACTTTTCACTCTTCGCGTGAACCGCTGAGGAGTCATAAATGTTTCTGTGCATGAACTGGCCGTGTGGGAGTTTCTGGCTCTTTTCTGGGACAAGCTACCATGACCTTTCTCTAACCCAGCACTGCCTCGCTCTGCCAGGGACTCACTCAGCTACCACCATCTTTCTGGGTTTGCTCATCCCATGCTGCGGCCTCCTGAGCCACAGCACCCTCTCTGTGAGGGCCTCGGGCGGGTCTGAGGGATGGTGGCAGAGGCCCACGGGGTATTGAAATGGCTCAAAGGAGGGGAATCTTCTTTCCACTTAAATATTTTTCCCTCCTCCCTTGGAAGCAAGAGGGACACCATGTGGCCAAAGGGTGTGTTGTTAACCAGGCCTCTGCCCTGCCTGCCAGCCAGACTGTGCTGCGGACAGTTGGTACAGTCTGCCTGGCATCTTTGCAAGTGAGAACCAAACGGGGATGGTAGAAAATCTTCCAGGGATCCCAAAGCCCTGGCTGAGCCTCAGGGCCCGGAGCAGCTAATGGCAGCTGGGGGATGGAGCTGGGACCTGTGTGAATTGTATAAATAACACACTGACGATGTTTTGGGACCTGTGGTGCAGAAGGGCCCTGCTCTATGTTCCCCACAGCACTGATCGATACCATGGCTCCTCCTGATATTGATGGGAGGCAGGCAGCAAAGTGGAAGTAGCCTGTGAAAGCAGGAGCAGTCTGGGCTGCTCTCTGCTCCATGGTCCAGCCCAGCTGGAGGCTCAGAGGAACGGTATTGGGTGCAGCCTCTGCTCAGTAACTGGTTCAAATCCAGCCTGCTCAGAGCAGCCCTGTCTGGAGGTTTAGTTACTGCCTCATGCTTCCTCCATAAAGTGAGCTCTCTAACGCACAGTGGATCAGTATCCACACAGGCTGTGTGCAGACATCCTCCCGGCTGAGGCTGCTGATAGCTCTCAGCACGTGTGGGTCTCAGAGGGTTTTACAAACAGGGGCTAAGAACCATCCGAAAGCCATACAAATTCAAATTGCCGAAAAGGCGCAGATTTGTAACTGGGCGGGAGATTAACCATTGGAACAACTTGCCAAAGGAAGGGCTGGAGTCACCACCTCTTGCTGTCTTCAGATCCAGTCCGGAGGCCTTTCTGGAAGGGGCTTCAGCCAAACACACGTTACTGGGCTCAGTACAGGGGTAACTGCGGGACACTGAATGGCCTCTGTGACACAGGAGGTCAGACTAGATGATCTGAGAATCCTTTCTGGCTTTAAATCCTACAAGTCACCCCTGGTTTACAGAAGAGGAAACTGAGGAACAAAGCAGGGGAACTGACTTACGCAGAGCCAGATAGCACAACAGGGAACAGAACCCAGGAGTCCATTTTGAAGTACTTGGAGGAGAGGAAAGTGATCAGGAACAGTCAATATGGATTCACCAAGGGCAAGTCATGCCTGACCAACCTGATTGCCTTCTACGATGAGATAACTGACTCTGTGGATATGGGGAAAGCGATGGACGTAATATATCTTGATTTTAACATATACATATTTAATTTTGATACAGTCTCCCACAGTATTCTTGACAGCAAGTTAAAAAAGTATGGATTGGATGACTGGACTATAAGGTGGATAGAAAGCTGGCTAGATCGTCAGGCTAAACGGGAGTGATCAATGGCTCGATGTCTAGTTAGCAGCTGGTATCAAGCGGAGTGCCCCAGGGGTCGGTCCTGGGGCCAGTTTTGTTCAACATCTTCATTAATTAACTGAATGATGGAATGGTTTGCACCCTCAGCAAGTTCGCGGATGACACTAAGCTGGGGGGAGAGGTGGATATGCTGGCGGGTAGGGATAGGGTCCAGAGTGACCTAGACAAATTGGAGGATTGGGCCAAAAGAAAGCTGATGAGGTTCAACAAGGACAAGTGCAGAGTCCTGCACTTAGGACAGAAGAATCCCATGCACTGCTACAGGCTGGGGACTGACTGGCTAAGCGACAGTTCTGCAGAAAAGGACCTGGGGATTACAGTGGATGAGAAGCTGGATCTGAGTCAACAGTGTGCCCTTGTTGCCAAGAAGGCTAATGGCATATTGGGCTGCATTAATAGGAGCATTGCCAGCAGATCAAGGGAAGTGATTATTTCCCTCTATTCGGCACTGGTGAGACCACATCTGGAGTATTGCGTACAGTTTTGGGCCCCCCACTACAGAAGGGATGTGGACAAATTGGAGAGAGTCCAGCAGAGGGCAACAAAAATGATTAAGGGGCTGGGGCACGTGGCTTACGAGGAGAGGCTGGGGGAACTGGGCTTATTTAGTCTGCAGAAGAGAAGATGGGGGGGGATTTGATAGCAGCCTTCAACTACCTGAAGGGGGCTTCCAAAGAGGATGGATCTAGACTGTTCTCAGTGGTGGCAGATGACAGAACAAGGAGCAATGGTCTCAAGTTGCAGAGGGGGAGGTTTAGGTTGGATATTAGGAAAAACTATTTCACTAGGAGGGTGGTGAAGCACTGGAATGGGTCACCTTGAGTGGTGGTGGAATCTTCTTCCTTAGTGGTTTTTAAGCCCTGGCTGGGTTGATTTGGTTGGGGTTGGTCCTGCTTTGAGCAGGGGGTTGGACTAGATGACCTCCTGAGGACTTTTCCAACTCTAATCTTCTATGATTCTATGACGCCTGGCCTGGGGTGTGACTTGATGGACCTCCTTTGACTGGGGGCAGGGCCGGCTCCAGGCACCAGCCCACCAAGCTTGTGCTTGGGGCGGCACCTGGAGGGGGGTGGTGCGGCGCGGCGCTCCCGCGCCGGCCGCCAGGGAGAGCAGAGCCACAGTGGGCTCGCCTCCCTCCCCCGGCGCTCTGGCTGCCGGGGAGAGCGGGGCTGTGACTGGGCTCGCCGCCCTCCCCGCTGCGCTCTGGCCGTCGGGGAGAGCGGAGCCCCGGCCGGGCTCTCCGCCCTCCTCCCGGGGCTCCGGCCGCCAGCGGAGCCGCGGCGGGCTCGCCGCCCTCCCCCCGGCGCTCCGGCCGGTCGGGGAGAGCGGCCCGCGGCCGGGCTCGGCGCCCTCCCCTGCCACGCTGTGGGGGGGCGGAGGCTTTTTTGCCTGGGGCGGCAAAAAAGCCAGAGCCGGCCCTGACTGGGGGGGCGAGATTCTGCATCCCACCATGTCCCTTTCGCTTCTGCCAGGAGGGGAAAGGCCCTGTATGCAGCTGGCGCAGGGACTGAACTGACAACCACAGGCCCCTCCACCAGTCCCAGGGTGGGGGGTGCTGGAGCAGGCTGGGACTGGAGGAGGCAGGCCAGCTGTGGGAGGGACCAGGGCTGTAGGGGAGACTGCTATGGCAATTCTGGGTGGTGCTGCTGCCCACAGGCAGCTCGGCCTGGGCTCCCCATGGGCAGCACAAGCTCAGCTCATCCTGGCTGTGATTGGCCACCAGAGCCCCATGGTGCTGAGTATGCACCCTGATTAGTTGACCAAAACTTTTTAAACCGGGGCACAAGCTGCATCTTTGGGGCAAAGAGCAAATGCTTGGTATTGGTAGGTGAAACCCACTGCCCCCCTGGGCAGCAGCACCAAGGACAGCCATCCCCCCAATGTCCATGTGAACCAAGGCCCCTTTACAAGGTTGTCTGCAGGGGTTGAATCTGGCCAGATGGAAAGCAAAGACACACAGCTGAGATCAGGGCCCCACATCATTAGGGCTGGATGGGCACTTCCTGCCCCAGGGAGCTCACACTCTTAACTAGGCAAGACAGACGAACGTTATAGAATTGCCCCATGTTACACATGAGGAGCTGAGGCCCAGGTCCACAAAGGTATTTAGGCTTCTAAGTTCCATGGAAAGCAGCCTGAAATCAGGGGAAGTTAGGAAACTGAATACTTTGTGGCTCTGGGCCTAAGGGATTTGCCCAGGGTCACACAAAGCACCTGTGGCAGAGCCAGGAATTGCACCCAGAATTTCTGAGTCTCAATACAACACCTTAAGTACAAGGCTATAATTCTATCCTGGTCAGCTGCCTCCCCCAGCTGTCATGGCTAGTCAGGCTTCACTCTTGATGCCTCTCCATCCAGCCACCTGTCACCCAAACTAAACAAATGTAAATGATCAAACAGCGCAGGTGGGCTCCGCCCTCTATGCTGAGCAATGGACAGCGCCCGGTTTTGGTGTGATCAATTTGTTAAATATGCCCAGGTTGTTAATGGCTGTACCGTGCTTTGAACACAGCAAGCACTCGGATTAAATGATTAATTAATTACCCTTGTTGAAGTGCTCTGGCGATGAAGAGCTCTATTAATAAGAGGCAGCCTCGTTGGAGGAGGAAGAGTGGAGCTAAACAGGACCACAAACAGCTCAGACATCGCCAAGTGTTTATCAGCACTGGGTATAATTAGCCCACGTACCTTATTATAGTCAATATTTTCCATGTTTGCCAGGAACTGTTTAAGGCATTGATTTTAAAGGACATCTGCATCCTGCTGAGCTTGTTGGAAGCTGCCTAGGCTCCAAGCCACCCAGCCACGGAGGAACTTATGGTGCTAGAGAGAGACGTCAGGGAGCAGCTCCTTTGCTGGAGCTCTGCTGATTTACACCCTTGCCTCCAGCTACATCATCTCAAGACTCATTACTGTTTGCATTCCCGTTGCACCCAGGTGCTGGGTACTGTCCAAACACATCACCTGCCCCAAAAGCTCACAACCTAGCAGGCACCCTAGAGGGGAGAAGGGAAGGTTCGTGATCCCCAGATCCCAGCTGAGGCCCAGAGGGATTATGTGATTAACTCAAGGTCACACCAGGAGGCTGTGGCAGAGCTGGGAATTGAGCCCTCATTACCACAGTCCCAACAACCTGCCTACAAGTCCAGCCTTCCTCCTATCCAGTGTTGCCTCCTGAGCCAGATTTTCGAAAGACCTCAGCTCCCATTTAGATGCCAAGAGAAGTGGGCCAGATGTTCAAAAGAGTAACACATAGATCCTAAACTCTAGAAAGTAGAAATCCCTAGCTCTTGTCTAGTGCTTTTCATCAGTAGATTGCAAAGCACTGTACAGGTAGGTCAGGATCATTATCCCTATTTTACAGATGGGGAAACTGAGGCACAGAGCAAGGAAGTTGACTTTCCAAAGGTCACCAAGCAGGCCAGGTGCAGCACTATCCACTGGGCGCCACTACCTCATTATTTCTGTAATCCAATGGATCTGCAAGCTCGCTGCCCTGGGCTGATGCAATGATTGTATCAGTTATAAACTATATATGGTTCCCTTGTCACTTTTTCAGCTTTTTCTTAAAGAGACGGTGTTCTTCATTGTCTGTGCCCTGGTCTACACTACAAACATATGTCGGTATCACTATGTCAGTCAGGACCCCTGAGTGATGCAGTTACACTGACCTAACTCCTGGTGTAGACAGCGCTATCAACAGGAGAGCTTCTCCTGTCGACATAGCAACCGCCTCTCAGGGAGGTGGAGTACCTACACTGATGGGAGAAGCTCTCCCGTGGGTGTAGGTGGTTTCTTCAGTAAGTCCTGCAGCTCTGTAAGCATAGACAAGCCCCGTGTTACATATGGGAATAGCGGAGCTGGCTGGGCAATCATTTCCCCCCTGTGAAAAGTTTAGCCGTTCTGCTACAATTTTCCTTTGAAAAACAGTTTTGTTTCTGGTGAAAAACTGAAAAAAAAAGTGGATTTAAACCAAAATATCTCAGCTTTTGGGGTTTTGTATTTTTGACAAAAACCCAATTTTTGATGGAAATGGAAATTATTTTTTTGAAAATTTCCATTTGGTCCAAAACTCATTTTCCATCAAAAAATATTTATGGAAAAATTTTGACAGCTCTAGTCAATATTGCTGCATGTCGCCATGTTAGATACACTAACAGAGGAGTGAGACTGGGCTTGTGGTTCAAGACAGGAGACCTGGATTCTATACTCATGTTTGCCAGCAATTTTATGCGCGACCTTGGGCCTCTCTCGTGCCTCAGTTTCCCCATCTATAAAGTGGTGACGATGTTCTTTCTCTACCTGCCCAGGGGAGGAGTCATTTATATTTGCCAGGTGCTTTGGGATCCTCAGCTGGGAGTGATACAGAACCAGAATCCCAGAGTGAATTCCCACCTCCTTGCAACTTTATGGGTGTATGAAATCCTCCCCCAGATGCAGATTTTGGGGCTTGAGCTATTTCTAATTAATGCTGTACTAAATATCAGCCCACCTGCAGTTGCTGTACAAGAGACATGGCCAGGGTGTAGTAAGTACCTACAGACAGGTAGCACCAGGCCAAACAGCAGTGCCTCTGATGGATGGAACCACGCAGCAGCCAGTTTCAAACGGCTTGCTGCACCCGGGCAGTGGCAGGCTTGCACCACGTGTTGGCACTGTCTCTGGGGTGCTGCCATATTGTATTGCTTTGTCTCCTGTTGCACGGCTGATGTTTAAAGATTATTTTTGTGCCCTCTCTCTGTCTAGATCCGGAGGCGCCGGCCAACTCCAGCCACCCTGGTTCTGAGCAGCGACCAGTCGTCCCCAGGTGAGATCTGTAGCCATTGGATGATTTGCAGGAATGATTTGCAGGATTCCGGAGACCCTGGGAAACTGGTTTCCTTTCTCAGGCCTGGCCCTGCGTCTGGGTGGAACTTGCAGAGCCCAGGCCCGTATGCCAGGGGCCTCTCCAGGCACACCAACCCCACTCCCTCCCCTACCGGCTCCAAAACCTGCTCCCCATTAACAGGGGCCCCAGACCCTGGCCAGCCAATGGGCCTGGGCAAGGGATCATGGTTGTAAGGTCCCCACATCCGGAAGAGCAGTCCTGGGTTCTGGCCGTGCGCCAGTGGTGAATTTGTAGGCACCACTACTCTAGTACTGCCCCACAGCGCATACCCCCAGACTCAGGGGAGGGGGGACTTGCTCCCTCATCAGAGGGGGATTTCCCCCTCACCTTCCCTTCCGGCTGCTTCCCCACCCCCACCAGCACCACCTTGCTCCAATCCAGGCTGCATTTCCTGTTCTGCTCCCAGGGCTGGAGCAGTCATAGTGTCCCTGGGGGCTCAGCCCCCTGCCTCACCCTGTCAATCTTCCGTCTCCTTTGGAAACAGCTGCCTCTGGCATCCGAGAGGCCTGGCCTGCACTGTCCCATCCCAGGAGCTCTTTGGCAGCATCTCCCCGCGCCATGCAGCAGCTGCCTGGCTGAACTACATGTCCCTGGGATCTGTCTGTCTGTCTGTCTCTTTGTCTGTCTAGGGAAATGTCAAGGCAGCCGCCTGCCCTCTGCTTGCAAGGGCTGCATCTGACCTGCAACGTGATGTGTAGACTCTGACAGCAGCCATGGGGCTCCCAGCCTCTGGGTTGGGGGACAGGGATGTGGCTGGCTGCTGTGTTACACTCCCCCTCCTTGAATCTCTCCTGCTTCCCTCCTCTCCTTCTCCCTCTCCCTCCTTCTCTCTCCAGCTCTCTCCCTTGCTCTTCCGGTCTGTCTTTCACTGTGCCTCCCTCCCAGCCGCACACCTGGCCCTTGCAGGCCGCGCCCAGGGCCTGTCAGGGAGGGGGTCCGGGGCCTGTCAGGGAGGGGGTGGTGTTTCCTCTGGGCATGGGGTGACTGTGTGCACCAGACACGGAGGAGCGAGTTAGCCGAGGTTGGCATGAGCCATGCGAGTGGGTAAGAAAGCAGCTGGACTCAGACTGCACTGCAGAGGCCAACGACGGCAATTTCCAATGTGGACCCCACAGTCTGGCCCTGAATCCCGTATTGAGGCTCTGAAATACATGGCCTGATTGTTCTTGCTTCTGACTTCCCAGTTCTTGTTGATTCGAGGGGGTGGGGGGTGATCAGCACCTTTGATATCAGGCCACTGATTTCGAAGGGGCTTGTGTTAAAGCATTTTGCGACCTGCATGTGTTCAGATGGTCACGGTGGCTGTATCGGCAACCCTAAAAGTTTACAGCTCATGAGCCTGTCTGAAAAATCATGGATTTTATTTTGTTTTGTTTTGATCCAGGGACTTCCCCCCCCCTCCTCCCGTGGTTTACAGTGTAGTCAACTCTACCACCGTCATCACGAGTAAGGCAGGTTTGGCCCCTCCTGCTGGAGCTCTTGTTAGAGGTCCCAACTGAGAACAGGGCCTGGTCACGCAGGGCACTGCACAGACAGTCCCTGCCCCCAGCAGTTCACTGTCTCACATGCAGCACAGTGGTACATGTAGTGCAGTGGTTCCCAAACTGGGGTTCGTGAACCCCTGGGGGTTCGCGAAATGTTACAGGGGGTTCTCAGGAAAAAAAATTCCTAATGGCAGACAGAGTTGTCCCTAGGGACCCTGGGCAGCACGGGGCCAGCAGCCCAGAGCCCCTGGACTCCCAAGAGCTAAGCAGATCAAAGCAAGCATATCTATCACACTGAGGAGATTTAAACTTCAAGACTCCTTTTAAGAACTGGAAAGGGAGGTGGATATTTTTTGCTGTTTTTAAAATTAAATAGGCAGCTAGTATAGTTTTTTAAATTATTATGAGAACAAGTTTAAGCTTTGTTGTAACGTGCGTTGTTTACCTGGACTGCTCAAGACCTGAATGCTTGTGTAGGAGGAACTCTGAGTTGGTTTCTAAAATACCTTCATGCTGTTTCACATCTGATACTCCTTGATGAAACATAGGAGCCTTGTCTTATAACAGGCTTATTCAAAGTGATACAAGTTACGAAAGTGAGATCTTGGAAGAGTGTTGCCGTTTTCATAATGTAATAAAAATACTGTAATGATAAATAATAATAATAAATACTGGGTAATAATCATGTCATAAAAACAAATTTTATATTTCCAAGATCACTGCTTTTATAATTTATACTCAGGTAAAGGAGAAAATCCCTGGAAATATTCATTTTTAGGAGGGAGCTCGCAAGACTTGACATTTTAGTGAAAGGGGTTCACAGGTTGTTGAAGTTTGGGAACCACTGATGTAGTGTATAAGCTGGAATGGAGATTTGCCAAACTCATGTCATGTCAGGGCCACCTAATTTGAGGGGAACAAGTTTCAGACAGTACTTGAGTCCTAAAAAAGGAGTGCCGGAGCCCCCAGCACCAGCTCCCCACTCCGGAGGAGAAATGGCAGCTCAATAACCAGTACTGTCAGGGAGCTGGTCAGAAGTACTGGAACGCTGTTCTGGAGCATTTTGGCATGACTGAATTGCTAGTTCTAAGCCCACCTACACTGGGATTCAAACCAATGACCAAAAGGCTCATTGGCGACACTCCAAGCTGCTTTCTGGAAAGATACATTTATTAAATTCCTGGTGCCCATGGAGTAACCCTGCCCCTGAATTGGCGCTAGCTAGAGAGAGTTGGGCAAGGAGCAAACTCTCAGTTGTTTGCAACAGCTCCCCCAAAGAAACTATATTGCAAAGCTAACAACAATAGAGCATTTCTTCGAAGGCTGGACGCTGCTCACTCACTGGGAAAAGAACTTGTAAGACTGTGCATAATAGCACCACCTGGTGACTGCCACTAACAACACAGAACTAGAGCTGGGTGAACTTTTTCAGACAATAGTTCAGGGGTGGCCAAATTTACTGGCCTTTCGAGCCACATACTACAATCTTCAGAAGTTCGAGAGCCGGGGCACACCTTCTGGGAGCCAGAGGTTGGGGCTTCAGCCCCGCTCCTGCTGAAGCCCCTAGCCCTGGCAGGTGCACCCTGCAGGGTTGAAGCCCCAAGACCCCCCTCCCCGTGCACAGAAGCCCCAAGACCCCCACTCCCTGCTGGGCGGAAACCCCTACCACACCACCCTGCTGCAAGGCAGAGGTCCCAAGCTCCCCCCTCTCCCAGTCTAGTAGGTGGAGAATGGGAGATGTGAGGGGGGGACTCTGCGAGCCTCACTTTAATGGTAAAAGAGCCACATGTGGCTCATGAGCCACAGTTTGGCCACCCCTGCAATAGTTTATTCAACAAAAAATTCAGTTTTAGGTTGACTGAAGCTATTCATGAATTCAGGCTGAATTCGGCAAATCATTTCTGCCGTTAAAAAAAAAAGATTTTTTTTTTAAAGTTGAAACTTTTTACACTTTCAAAATGAAACATTTTGACTTTTACTTTCGAAACGATGTTCTATTTCAGAATGTAGCTAGAGTAACTTAAAAAACAAAATGAAAGAGGAAAAATCACCTGAAAACAAAACAAAAAACCTGAACATTTTCTGTTTTGGATCAGTGCAAACCAAACAGAAATTCTGATTTTTTGGTTCAGCCAGTGAATGAAAGAATCAGTTATTCATCCAGCTCTATATAGATCACATTGTTACAGTGTTTTCTGGATGCCCGCCATAAATTTTCAGGCTGGTCAATTCCATCAAATGATTTTTGATGGAAAATTGGGTTTTTGACTAAATAATAGCAGACCAAAGAGTCTGCTTTCTGTCAAATAACCAAACACCTGAAAACAGAAATATTTAAATTCAGAGAGCCTGCTGCAGGCCTCATGGGAGTTCCTCATCTCCCCATTCTCCTCTATGAGCTGGGCTGGACTACATCTCCCAAGGTACACAAGGACTTCATTACGGCAGAAAGGGCTCTAGCCGTTATAGTGGACCACAAGCTAAATATGAGTCAACAGTGTGATGCTGTTACAAAAAAAGCAAACATGATTCTGGGATGTATTAACAGGTGTGTTGTGAGCAAGACACGAGAAGTCATTCTTCTGCTCTACTCTGCACTGGTTAGGCCTCAACTGGAGTATTGGGTCCAATTCTGGGCACCGCATTTCAAGAAAGATGTGGAGAAATTGGAGAGGGTCCAGAGAAGAGCAACAAGAATGATTAAAGGTCTTAAGAACATGACCTATGAAGGAAGGCTGAAAGAATTGGGTTTGTTTAGTTTGGAAAAGAGAAGACTGAGAGGGGACATGATAGCAGTTTTCAGATATCTAAAAGGGTGTCATAAGGAGGAGGGAGAAAACTTGTTCACCTTAGCCTCTAAGGATAGAATCATAGAATCATAGAATATCAGGGTTGGAAGGGACCTCAGGAGGTCATCTAGTCCAACCCCCTGCTCAAAGCAGGACTTAATCCCAACTAAATCATCCCAGCCAGGGCTTTGTCAAGCCGACCTTAAAAACCTCTAAGGAAGGAGATTCCACCACCTCCCTAGGTAACCCATTCCAGTGCAAGAAGCAATGGGTTTAAACTGCAGCAAGGGAGGTTTAGGTTGGACATTAGGAAAAAGTTCCTAACTGTCAGGGTGGTTAAACACTGGAATAAATTGCCTAGGGAGGCTGTGGAATCTCCATCTCTGGAGATATTTAAGAGTAGGTTAGATAAATGTCTATCGGGAATGGTCTAGACAGTATTTGGTCCTGCCATGAGGGCAGGGGACTGGACTCGATGACTTCTCGAGGTCCCTTCCAGTCCTAGAATCTATGAATCTATGAATCTATGCAACTGCTTCCCCTCACCAGCTGGGAGATGCTGTCAGACCAGAGCCTGGCCTATAGAGGGGAATGGGAGTTTGGAGCACTCAGACTACAGATCCCATGAGGCATTTCCAAATTGAAATACTTTGTTTCCCACCAAAAAGTTGAAATTTTCTTCAAAAAACAATCCCATTTTCCAATCGTCTCTCCTAGATTTTCCTTTTCAGAACTTGGTGCCACCGTTCCTAGCGCTCATCCCTCCTCACCTCCCTGGGCCTGTCCCTGTTGGATAGCTTCCTCCCTTCTGATACGTGCAGACCATTAGCGGGTCTCCCTTTGTGTTAGTTGGTTCAGGTGAGAGTGTTTTCTGTTGTTGGCCAAGCTAGTACGACTCCCTTTGGCTTGCTTTTTGTGCCCAGCTCTAGGGAAGGAGTCACCGCTTGCTAATTCCTATGACAGAACTAGGATGACCAGATGTCCCGATTGGGACAGTCCCAATTTTTGGGTCTTTTTCTTATATAGGCTCCTATTACTCCCCACCCCCATCCCGATTTTTCACACTTGCTGTCTGGTCACCCTAGGCAGAACAGCCAGGGTCACTCTCACACTCACGTGTTCCATTAAAATGGCAGCTGTTGCTTGGATTTGGGTTGCAATCCCCTCCCCCCCGCCCCCCATGCAATGCTATGCTCTGCTCCATGCCTTCAGGGGCCAGGAAAGGCCTGGCCTGTTTCTGGGAGCAGCACTGCTGGCAGATTTAGCTGCTATTCCAGCTAAGGCCCCAGCTCCCTCCACTCCACTGACAAATGAGCTGTGACACGCTACTGAGACCCACAGAGAGCTGCAGTCTTTTAAAAACACTCCTGGGTGATCAAATATGAATGAGCTCGCAATGCCGCAGCCGCTCACTCCCTCACTCTGAGGGGCTGAGCAGAGCCTCCTTCAAATGGAGGGAAAGCAGCTGGGGACCAGCGGCAAGCAGATTTTCAAATGTCAAGTCCCTTACTCCGGCTGGCGCCATTGATTTGGATCCAGGTTTTAAACATCCCAAAGCCCCATGGCATTTGGATCTGGGGGTTTGGTTCAGCCCGTTATAAATGCCAGAGCCAGTGAGGTTCCTAGAGCTGCACTGATTAAGTCTCTGCAAACAAAAACTAATTGAATGCATGGAGCTGAGAGGAGCTGGCAGGTGGACCAAGCTTATTTATGCTGTAATTGGTCTGTCTTTCCTGCTAACCCCTTTTCAGCCATGATACCCTCTGATGCACACAATGAAGGTATTCTCCCTGCAGCCAGATCGCAGGGAGAAGGCTCCACGCTCTGTCTCTTACCATGAAAGGAGCTGGCAGACACGCTCCGTCAGCCAGGGTGAAATCTCCCTCTCAGAGAGATGGAAAGTGACAGCAGGAACGAAATGTTAATGACGGGAGGTTTAGCATAGCCAGAGCCACACCAGGCCCTGGCTGCCCTCCGTGATCCAACTCATGGGTTCTGCAGGGCTCAGGCATCCTTGCAGCCTGCCACACAACTGTAGAGAGAGGGAGTGGCATCCACAGGACTCTTGCATTGGGCTGTGTGAGCCGCCATTGTGCCAGTGTCTTTCTGTGACGATTGCCTCCTTGTTCTCCAGAATCTCAGTTTTCATTAAAAATATAGTAAGGGCCAGATCCTCAGCTGATGCAACCCGAGCACAGCACCAGTGCAGTCAGTTATCAGCGAGTGTAACAAATGCAGTGAAATTCACTTGAGTGTGCACAGACTGGAGCAGTGGCTGTAGGAGGAGTGAACCGCCCCCATTCATCTCAATGTGTGTTGACTCTGAAGCCTACTAATTACATTTAAAAGGAGCAGGACCATCCTATTATGAAGCTCTGTGCACTGGGTCTTCTTTTGGCGTGTCAAGGGGGTAGCGCTTGGTGGCTGTTTGTGGGTGGAGCCTGGGACCATCTTAGGTGAACAGCTTCTTATTACAGTGATCACTCAAGCACCCTTGTCTGTTGGTTGTGTCTCATCCTATACTAATGTGACCTGCGTATAGCATCCAAGATCAGGGCCTCTAGGCATGACCACATCTAAATAACAAATAATAACAATACATTAATAAGAAATTATTTTTTCCACTTCACCTGCGCTGCATGATAGGATCATGGAGGCTCGTTTTGATGGAGAGTAGGCTCGTCCGTTTTATTCAGGTTAGCTGCTGCTGGGGGAATCGTGTTCTCCGCAGCGGCTGGCTAAGCCCTGTCTTCACGAGACAGTTACATTGATTATACTTTATCTCACTGTCATTATCTTGACCGTTATTAGCACAAGCCAGTGCCTCCACACTCAGCAGGCACACATGTGGCAATTGTCGTGCTCCTGGAGAGACACGGTGGGGCACAGAGCTTCCTTCTGAGCAAGATATGCACCAGATGTGAGCACTGTAAGATCCTTTAATACTTTGCCAGGTATGACAGAGGTGAACTTAACTAAGGTATGTTTCACACAACGCCACCTAGTGGCTGAACTGTATAATACAGTTTAGCATTCCATTACATCGCCCCCTTTAAGTTCTACATTCCTGCCATTTACAAAGTTTACACAACCACGCTATCTTTGAAGCTCAGCATGTATCAGTCTGTTAAGTGCCTCTGAATCATAGTGATTTTCTAATTACACGACCCAAACGCATAACAGCTTGCTCATCTGGCTGTCCATTAATTGCAATGACTGGCTATGTTCAGTTTGGAATCCTTGCATCTACTTCTTCTGCATCCGCCATCTGTAGAGTTTGCTCTGTTGATCTTGCTGAGGAACAAACTGTAGATGACAATAGTTTCTGTTGAACGCTCCACTGTTGGTCTTGATCACATATGATCTGGGTGATGAATTCTTTTTCTTTACAATAGCTGGAGCTACCCATCCTTTTTCTGCATCCAATTTGACACAAACACAGGACCCAGCTGTTCTCTGAGTGACATCTGTTGTAAAAGTGTTTTTAGGGTCTTTTTGCCTTTTTATCAGATTTGGCTACTGTCTTCATGTCTGGCCACTTTCGAGATAGTTTCTGTTCCAAAGTTGGAACAATAGTTCTGAGCTGTCGTCCCATCAGGAGTTGTGATGGACTATATCCAGTAGCCACTATTGGTGTTGATCTGTAACTTAGAAGAGCAAGGAATGGATCTTCCCATTGTAGGATTTTGTTGGCTGTCTATACAGCTTATTTCAGCCTCTCTAATCAATTGTGGCTAATGTGGGTTAAGTCTGTTTTCAACTGTAGCTTCTGT
>NW_020665405.1:942573-959486 GCF_002925995.2 Terrapene triunguis
GCCTCCTAGTTTAGTGTCATCGGCAAACTTGCTGAGAGTGCAGTCCACACCATCCTACAGATCATTAATAAAGATATTAAACAAAACCGGCCCCAGGACCGACCCTTGGGGCACTCCGCTTGAAACCGGCTGCCAACTAGACATGGAGCCATTGATCACTACCCGTTGAGCCCGACGATCTAGCCAGCTTTCTATCCACCTTACAGTCCATTCATCCAGCCCATACTTCTTTAACTTGGCGGCAAGAATACTGTAGGAGACCGTATCAAAAGCTTTGCTAAAGTCAAGGAATAACACATCCACTGCTTTCCCCTCATCCACAGAGCCAGTTATCTCATCATAGAAGGCAATTAGGTTAGTCAGGCATGACTTGCCCTTGGTGAATCCATGCTGACTGTTCCTGATCACTTTCCTCTCCTCTAAGTGTTTCATAATTGATTCCTTGAGGACCTGCTCCATGATTTTTCCAGGGACTGAGGTGAGGCTGACTGGCCTGTAGTTCCCCGGATCCTCCTCCTTCCCTTTTTTAAAGATGGGCACTACATTAGCCTTTTTCCAGTCATCCGGGACCTCCCCCGATCGTCATGAGTTTTCAAAAATAATGGCTAATGGCTCTGCAATCTCATCTGCCAACTCCTTTAGCACCCTCGGATGCAGCGCATCCGGCCCCATGGACTTGTGCACGTCCAGTTTTTCTAAATAGTTCCGAACCACTTCTTTCTTCACAGAGGGCTGGTCACCTTCTCCCCATACTGTGCTGCCCAGTGCAGCAGTCTGGGAGCTGACTTTGTTCGTGAAGACAGAGGCAAAAAAATCATTGAGTACATTAGCTTTTTCCACATCCTCGGTCACTAGGTTGCCTCCCTCATTCAGTAAGGGGCCCACACTTTCCTTGACTTTCTTCTTGTTGCTAACATACCTGAAGAAACCCTTCTTGTTACTCTTAACATCTCTTGCTAGCTGCAACTCCAAGTGTGATTTGGCCTTCCTGATTTCACTCCTGCATGCCTGAGCAATAGTTTTATACTCCTCCCTGGTCATTTGTCCAATCTTCCACTTCTTGTAAGCTTCTTTTTTGCGTTTAAGATCAGCAAGGATTTCACTGTTTAGCCAAGCTGGTCGCCTGCCATATTTACTATTCTTTCTACACATCGGGATGGTTTGTTCCTGCAACCGCAATAAGGATTCTTTAAAATACAGCCAGCTCTCCTGGACCCCTTTGCCCTTCATGTTATTCTCCCAGGGGATCCTGCCCATCTGTTCCCTGAGGGAGTCAAAGTCTGCTTTTCTGAAGTCCAGGGTTCGTATTCTGCTGCTCTCCTTTCTTCCTTGTGTCAGGATCCTGAACTCGACCATCTCATGGTCACTGCCTCCCAGGTTCCCATCCACTTTTGCTTCCCCTACTAATTCTTCCCTGTTTGTGAGCAGCAGGTCAAGAAAAGCTCTGCCCCTAGTTGGTTCCTCCAGCACTTGCACCAGGAAATTGTCCCCTACACTTTCCAAAAACTTCCTGGATTGTCTGTGCACCGCTGTATTGCTCTCCCAGCAGATATCAGGGTGATTGAAGTCTCCCATGAGAACCAGGGCCTGCGAACTAGCAACTTCTGCTAGTTGCCAGAAGAAAGCCTCGTCCACCTCATCCCCCTGGTCTGGTGGTCTATAGCAGACTCCGACCACGACATCACCCTTATTGCTCACACTTCTCAACTTTATCCAGAGACACTCAGGTTTTTCTGCAGTTTCATACCGGAGCTCTGAGCAGTCATACTCCTCTCTTACATACAACACAACTCCCCCACCTTTTCTGCCCTGCCTGTCCTTCCTGAACAGTTTATATCCATCCATGACAGTACTCCAGTCATGTGAGTTATCCCACCAAGTCTCTGTTATCCCAATCGCATCATAGTTCCCTGACTGTGCCAGGACTTCCAGTTCTCCCTGCTTGTTTCCCAGGCTTCTTGCATTTGTGTATAGGCACTTAAGATAACTCATCGATCGTCCCTCTTTCTCAGTATGAGACAGGAGTCCTCCCCTCTTGCGCTCTCCTGCTCGTGCTTCCTCCCAGGATCCCATTTCCCCACTTACCTCAGGGCTTTGGTCTCCTTCCCCCGGTGAACCTAGTTTAAAGCCCTCCTCACTAGGTTAGCCAGCCTGCTGGCGAAGATGCTCTTCCCTCTCTTCGTTAGGTGGAGCCCGTCTCTGCCTAGCACTCCTCCTTCTTGGAACACCATCCCATGGTCGAAGAATCCAAAGCCTTCTCTCCGACACCACCTGCGTAGCCATTCGTTGACTTCCACGATTCGACGGTCTCTACCCAGGCCTTTTCCTTGCACAGGGAGGATGGACGAGAACACCACTTGCGCCTCAAACTCCTTTATCCTTCTTCCCAGAGCCACGTAGTCTGCAGTGATCCGCTCAAGGTCATTCTTGGCAGTATCATTGGTGCCCACGTGGAGAAGCAGGAAGGGGTAGCGATCCGAGGGCTTGATTAAAACAAGTTTATTAACTACTGATAAAACAAGTTTATTAACTACTGAAGGATAGATTTTACATAATTATAAGTGGTAGGCATCAAAGGACAGAGATGGTTGCCAAAGAAAATAAAAGATAAGTGCACAGTCTAAATCTTAAGCCTTATTCCACTAGGCAGTATTTAGATCAAGTAATGTTCTCACCCACTGAAGCCTGGACCGTCTCCTCAGATGAGCTTAGTCTTCTTGGCATTCTGGTAGTTTCCAGCATAGGTGGGGAGGAGAAAAGCCAAGACATGGTGCTATTGTCCCTTGTTTGATACCTTTGGCCCATGTATCTGGCAGACACTAGCCCAGGCATGTCCTGGTGGGCTTTGCCAAGTCACAGTAATCAAGCAGCCCCCAAGTCACAGTGATCGAGCAGTTCCCATTGTGTGGTGCTTGCATAGTTGAGTCACACAGTTGATTAATGGACGGTCAACAAACAACCACCTGGGCAGGGACCCTTTGTATGTCACTAGCAGACTGACAGCCTATTTCAGTAACAGCCATACAGCACAATCTCATAACTTCATACACACTAATAATATACATATTTGGACAGAACAATGGGTTCTAGCAGATCATGACTTTTCATATGATACCTTACATGGCATGCTTTGTACGAAATATCACAACCATATATGAATGATGAATATGAGGGTTACATTGTGTCATTCTGAGGTAGAGTGTGTCACAGGGGCAGTGACATAGCCAGGTGGAGCGAACAGGGGGGGGCGGACATAAAAAAAGGTGCCACCCGCTGCGGCGCTTGTACTCACTGGGCGGCGCTCCGGGTCTTCGGCGGCACTGAAGGACCTGCCGCCAAAATGCCGCTGAAGACCCGGAGCAAGTGAAGGATCCGCCGCCGAAGTGCCGCCGAAGACCCGGAGCGCCGCCCGGTGAGTACAAGCGCCGCAGCGGGTGGCGCCTTTTTTTATGTCCGCCCCCCCTGTTCACAGCAAAAATTAACAAGGCGCCACTTGTGCCAAGCGCTCCGCGGGCCGCCCCCCTCCCCCCCCCCCCCCCCCGCCCAGCTACGCTACTGCACAGGGGTTGCCAATACTTTGGAGGATAGAGCTAAAATTCAGAGAGATCTTAATAAAGTGGAGAACTGGGCTATAGACAACAAAATCAACAAAATCAAATTCAACAAAGACAAATGTAAGGTGCTAGACTTGGGGGTGGGGAGGAAACAAGCGCGCAAATAGAGAACGGCTTGGCAGCCACACTGCTGAAAAGGATCTGGGAGTAGTGGTGGATCACAACCTCAACAACCTCAACATGAATCAGCAACTCGATGCTGTTGCAAAAAAAGCAAATGCAATTTTAGGTGCATTAACAGAGGCATAGCATGCAAGTCACGGGAGGTGATAGTACCACTCTACTCGGCGCTGGTTAGGCCTCAGCTGGAGTACTGTGTCCAGTTTTGGTCACTACTGTATAGACAGAATGTAGAGAAACTGGAAAAGATCCAGAGGCGAGCGGCAAAGATGACGAAAGGGATGGAACGCCAGCCATATGAGCAAAGGCTGAAGCTACTGGGTATGTTTAGTTTGGAAAAGAGGAGATTAAGAGGGGGGACATGATAGTGGTCTTCTTGTATATTTGAATGGCTGCCATAAAAAAATGGCGAAAAGTTGATCTTTAACTACAGCACAGCAGATATAGATTTAATCTCAGGAAAAACTTCCGAACTGTAAGAATAATAGGACCGTGGAACAGACGCCCTGGGAGGTTGTGGAAGTTCCTTCACTGGAGGTTTCAAAAGGAGGCTGGAGCCATGTGTCTGTGATGGTTTACACACAACAAATCCTGCATCTTAGCAGGGGGTTAGACTACATGACCCTTGATTCTAACCCTATGATTCTATTATTCTAATTATGGGAGAGAGGTCAAGCTCCCCAAATCCCCCCTGTAACAGCTGATTTACTTGTCTATTGGCAGGCTCCTTCAGCAATATTTCTACGGCCCTGGCCATAAGCCTGTTTGGAAAACCCCTCCTGGTGCAACCCCACCTGGTGGAGGCGCTAGTGTAGATAGGGCTCAGCCACGTTATTCCCACCTTGTCACCAAGACCTGCATCACAGTGGTTAAAATGCTGGTGTCCTCTGACAATTAGCCTAGTGTAGACACAGCCAGAGAGGACCAGCCTGTACTGTGTGGCATCTAATATGAGGCCCAGTTTGCTGAGCCTAGTGGATTTGTCTTCCATCTCACACTGTACTTTGCCCAGATTAGCTATGAGAAAATCAAACAGCGGTGCCTTGCTAGAGGTCCCTCTTACTGACGTCTGGTCTGCACTAGAAAATTAAATTGGTTTAACTGTCAACCTAGGTACCACCTCTCAGGGAGGTGGAGGGCTTCTCCCGTCACCCTAGGTAATGTCGACACTGAAGCACTACAGCGGTGCAGCTGTGCTGCTGTAGCATTTTAAGTGTAGACAAACCCTAAGACATTCATAGATTCTAAGTCCAGAAGGGGCCACTGTGATCATCTAGTCTGGCCTCCTGTACAGCACAGGCCAGAGACCTGCTGTGAATTAATCCCTAAAAGGAGAACTTTTAGACAACAATCAAATCTGGATTTAAAAATTGCCCATGATGGAGAATCCACCATTGCTACAATGGAGGCTGCAATGTCACAACATAATGTTCTTTCTTTCTTTCTTTATCCCAGTGCTTCAGAGGTCTAGGAAGGGGAGAGGACCAAGGGCTCTATTCATGGGCAGCAGGTGAACCCCCCCTTCAGGGAGGCTAGTCTGCCATCTTTTCCAACTGAGGCCCCACTGAGCTCCCCTCTCACACACACATCCTTGGCCAGAGCCCCTCCCCCTCTCCTGGCCTGCCTGCTCCAGTCGCTCTGGCCAGCCTGACCCCAGGTCTGGCCCAAGCCGCCCCAGCCTGCACCAGGCCCCAGCTGCGAGACAAACCCCTAGCTCCAGGCTGGGGCAGGAGCTGAGCCTCTGCCAGCTTCGGAGCCGGGTGAGTGGGGAGCGTGGGCGGGGCCACAGTCTAGATTAGGGGAAATTTAGCCTCCCTTGGCCTATGATACCCATCGACCCTGGCTCCATTGAGGACCCTCCTGAGGACCACAAGCTCCTGCAGCCTCTCAGTGAAATTCTGGTTACCATGGCAACACCCTCTTTTGTTTCCCAGGCAATCGAGATGCTACGGGTCGGGTACTCATTGCTGAGTGGGAAAGTGTTTTAAAACTGGGGGATTTTTTTAGTCTGTTGGAGCAGATATTGTCATGGCGACAGCATCCCAGCTCAATCCTGGTGGGAGGTGGAGAGACACAGGCAGAGAGCCCATGGAATCTCACACATACACACCCTCCCCTGCTGTGCAGATACATGCTCTCCCCACACACTCTGTACACACCCTGCACAGACCACCACCCACAAATACACCCATTCCATAGGCCCTCTGTACAAAGAGAGAGCGCGCGCACACACACACACACACACACACACGCGCGCGCGCGCGCTCTGGGAGGCTCATGCTGCCCCCACCCTGTGCCTGTGCCTGGGAGGAGAGGGGGCCACTCACCCAGGCTGCCCAGCAGGGACTCGGCTCTACAGGCTCTGACCTCACCAGGGAAAAACGGGGAACAAATAAACCAAGCAGGCTGGGCCTGATCCTGATCTCAGCAACGCTGCTGCAAATCATCAGCAACTGGAGCTGCCTCAGTGTGGGTCAGGGTGAGTCCGGCAGCATCAGGCCTGCTGTGCCGTGTGTCCCACGCCAGCATGGGCTGTGGTGCCCTGGCACAGAGACTCCATTGCTGGGCGCTAGGAGCCAGCATGCTCCCTGGGACTGAGCCAATGCATTCACCAGCAATAAACTGAGACTCCTGGCCAGGGCATGACCGGCTAGGGTGACCAGATAGCAAATGTGAAAAATCGGGACAGGAGGTGGGGAGTAATAGGAGCCTATATAAGAAAAAGACCAAAAAAAAGGGACTGTCCCTATAAAATCGTGACATCTGGTCACCCTACATGACCCGCTGCTGCCCAGCCCAGTTCTCAGTGGTGGCAGATGACAGAACAAGGAGCAATGGTCTCAAGTTGCAGTGGGGGAGGTTTAGGTTGGATATTAGGAAACACTATTTCACTAGGAGAGTGGTGAAGCACTGGAATGGGTTACCCAGGGAGGTGGTGGAATCTCCATTCTTAGAGGTTTTTAAGACCCAGCTTGACAAAGCCCTGGCTGGGATGATTTAGTTGGGGTTCGTGCTGCTTTGAGCAGGGGATTGGACTAGATGACCTCCTGAGGTCTCTTCCAACCCAAATCTTCTACGATTCTATGATTCTAAGTGGGCACAAAGTGCTGCCGTGCTGAATGGGTGGTGTTTTGCACCCA
The DNA here is from genome assembly GCF_002925995.2 of Terrapene triunguis. NCBI lineage: Eukaryota > Metazoa > Chordata > Testudines > Emydidae > Terrapene > Terrapene triunguis. The sequence continues at coordinate 949,448 of NW_020665405.1, forward strand.
CTTTGCAGTGGTGGGAATGACACATGAGGGGCGTGGTCAGTCTGGCCCAGCCTCTGGCTGCTTGATGGGGCAGGAAGAGTGTCTGAGCAAATAGCCCAGCTGTTTCCCCCTCTGTAGACCCAGAGTTGAGCCCCCTGACCTGCCCCCTCACTTGTTGGGTGCTGCAATGAAGTTAATCCATATTTCTGCAGTGTTTTGAGATCCCCAGCCGGGCGGGGACACTATGGAAATACAAAGGATTTGTATGGTCGGCGGGGAGAGGGTTAATGGTTTGAACGCAATGTGTTATAAAGCAGCTGATGATGATCCCCAGGGCTGGATCTGCTCCTGAGCATCCACCTGGATGTGATCAGTTCCTGGAGTCTTCTCTCTATTAACCTGTTGCTCCTTTTCTCTCCCACCCCATTCTTTTTCTCCCCATTTCCACATGCCCCCTCCGCCCCACAGAAATCGACGAGGACCGGCTCCCCAACCCATTGCTGAAGGTAGGTGCCTCCTTGTCTCACGCACCCTCCTCTGTGGTTTGGAAGGGGCTGGCAGTCCTGCACACGGGCACCCAGCGCGGTAGGACTCCTGCATGCCTTGCATTTCCTAGCAGGAACATACCTGAGTCTCATGTTCCTGGTCAGCCCAGAGCAGCAGGGCAGAGCGGTTCTGTCAGTCAGCTCAGCCTAGCCTGATCCCTGGGCCCAGCGGGCCAAGAGCCTGCCATTCTTGGAGAACAGTGGTGTAGGGAGCACGGACGAGGAGAGGCCATTGGGCTACTCCCAGGACCCAGCTCCCCCGGGCGACTCCAGACCTGAGCTAGCAGGCAGGAGAGACCGTGTGTGGGGGCAGGGGCAGGGGTAAAGGAAGTGTGGGAGGCTGTGTGTGGTGTGTGAATGTGCACGTGCCTAGCTGTGGGGGAGTGGGCATGGCCGGGGGTGGGCAGGTGGGGGCTGTGGATGGGTGAGGGCCGTGGAAGCAGACAGACTGCGTGCACGGGTGTCGGGAAGGAATCTCGGTTCTCTCTGAGCTCCAGGAAGGATTTATATGAAATCTGTAACCAGTCCCCCGTATGTCCCAGCTGTGACAGTGAAATGAGCCACACCCAGGAGGTGCCCCCATCAGCCTCCAGTCCCATCTGCAGGCAGCCCCCAGCCCTCCTAGCCACTCCACAGGCTCCCTCACCAAAGCTCTTCCAAAGGGGTGGGGGAGTGAGAGTGCATGTGCACCTCTGTGTGCAGTAGGTTGTGGGGTGTCTGGGGGTGCACTTGGGGCTGGAGGAGGGGGACGTACAGGATACCAGCACTGCACTTGATTCATTGTAATCAGCCGACATCTGGGGCCCCTTAGCTATAGCAGGGCTGCCCGCTGGTCATTGCTCCATTGGGATCCAGGTGGTGAGACCTCACTGCCCACACACCCCTCTCCCTGTGCCACCCTCCCAGGCTGAACATGAGAATGTGGGCAGGTCCCAGCAGGCATTGCTCCATCCTGACCAAAAGCACCCTGGGACCTGTGTTGTGGGGGGCAGGGGGGGCAGTGTGGTCTGTTCTGAGCCTGCTGGATGCCAGCCCCACTCCCCAGCAAACTACCAACGCAGCCGCTGGCGCCTCTAGCTCTGGTTGCTCTAGTGCCGTGCAATGTCCTGTTGTGACCTGGCCTTCCCTCTCTTTGCAGCCAGGTCTGTCCATGTCACCCAGACAGAGGAAGAAGGTCCCCCGCACCACCCCCACCATGAAAGGTACCGTGGCACGCCCTCCGCTTCCCGCTGCTGTTGGGAGGCACAAGGACATGCAGCGGGCACATCTCACGCCTGCTTCTCTCTGGGAAATGCTTCTGTCCTCTCATGCTTCCTTCATCCACCCCGTCTTCCATCTCACATTCCCTCCCTCTCCCTCTGAGCCTTGCTCCATTTCCCTGCCAACTGCCCCCTTTGTCCTCCCCCAGTCTTGTCCCATGTTCATACCTGCCAACATCTGGCACTAGGGGCCTCTGGAGAGACCCTCTGAACTGGGGGAGCAGAGAATAGGCGCTTGCTTGTATTCATTCTGCACACAGGGAAAGAACAGCCCCGTTCCCTTCCTGACATTTACCAGCCAGCGAGCAGTTGGTGTTATATAGTGCAGGGGAGTCCTGCCCATTTCACTCCAGGTTGCTACTGTGCTCACAGGCCAGCGTGCCTTCCCCCATTCTAAAGACGGGGTCATTGAAGGTCTGGGAAGTGGCTGTGGGTGTGGGTATCCGGGGCATCGCCCATCCCCTCCAGCTTGAGGTGTGTGGAGCTGTGAGCTGGGCTTGGACCCATTTCGAACACCTATTAAGCACACTGGGTTGCTAAATTGAGTAGCCTTGTGGCTTGACAGTGTGTCCCAGTTCCACTCCACGGTTAATGATGCAGCAGCTAACATGTCGGTGGCGTTATTTTTAAATGAATAATTGTGTTGCTAGCAGTATAAGAAAAGAAGGCGTGAGCTAAATATGTGCTCTGAGCTTGCAAGCTAAACAGTACTAGGCATAGCCTGATCTCGGATGGGTGCCCAAGGGGAGCTCAGGTGCTGCAGAAGAAGTGGGGTTGGTGATGCCATAGGGGGCGCTCTGCTCTCTGAACCTGTGTTGGTGGGGGGTGCAGATACCCTGGTGTTGTTCTCGGGGGGTGAAGCTCTGGCGTTTCGCCTCAAACATGGCTACAATGAATCCACCCTCTGGCTTTTGTTCTTCACCTCCTTCCTACATGGTTGTTTCGCAGTGCAGTGAGGCTGTTGAACAGCTGCTGTGCTCCACCCCAAAGGTGGCTGCATTTCAGTGTGTGGAGGGTGAACGGATTCCTGTGAGGATCTCCAGGTGAAAGGTGCTGTAGAAAGGATAAGTCAATAAGGGACTTGCAGAGCCGGGAGCCTTCCCTGACTCAGACCTTCCCAGTCCATCCGCAGTGAGCACCTCACCAATTGCAGCCAGCAGAGCAGCAGGGGATCTGCATGGCCTCATCTCCACCCCTCCCCACCTGGTCACAGACTTTGCTTTCTTCAGAGCCTTGGCTGCTGCAGTTGCCCTCAATGTCCTCCCTGCTGCCTCCCAGCACATGGGGTCCCAGCCCCTTTTCCATGTCCATCTCAGGACTGGACTGTCGTCTTTGTTTCTAACACCCCCCTGCTTTGCCCTCCCTCCCCTGGGGCCTGGGGCCCTGGGGTTAGAAGCTTTGTCACTTTTCACCAGTCATCTCTCTCTACTGCCCGCCCTCCCATCACCAGGAATCAGCCTCCTCTGTCCCTTGGCAGGGCCCAGCCATTGTTGGCACAAAGAACCTTTTCCACAGCTCATTGCCTCTCTCCACCTCATGCCCTGTCCCTCTCATCTTCACCTCCACTGAGAACCTGGCTGTGTACTGGCCTCACCCTGCTGTGTCTCTCCCTCTGCTGGGCTGATCCTGTACTTGTTCAGGGGCACGGTCCCACTGGGGCCTAGACTCATGGACCACAGAGCTACTGCCACTGTCCTGATAGACAGGACATTGGGGTTAAAACCATCTTGTCATCTCACCCTGTTCACACCCAGTCGCCACCAGGGGATCCGCACCAGGTCTGATCCGGGGCAACTCAGTGCCAGGGACGGGCACCGGGGGGGAGAGGATCAGCACTGGGAATGGGCAAAGAGTGACTCAGTGCTGGAGACGGGCACAGACAGATCAGCACCGGCTCTGACCGGCGTGGCTTAGCACTGGGGACAGGCCTGGGGGCTGTCAGGATCAGGTCTGACCTGGGGTGTCCCAGCACTGGATGTACTGTGTCCCCCATTGGAGAGACACTGGGCATGTGTCCAAGTGCCTGATTACCCACGTGGGCCAGGAGTTCCCCCTTTAGCCGCAAGCCCCCGCGCGTTGCTCATCCCCGGCCTTTCTCTCTCCTGCAGAGCTCCAGATGATGGTGGAGCACCACCTGTGCAAGCAGCAGGCGGAGGAGGAGGATGCCAGCGTGGGGAGCCAGGAGCCACACAGCCCTGGGTGCTGCCACCACGGTAACACAGACCCCAGCCACAGCCCCGGGGGGACCTGCCCCCTTGCCCAGGCCAAGACCAGGCTGGAGTCTCAGGAGGGCAACCATGCTGGACCAGACGGGAGTGAGTATAACATGGACACGCAGGAAGGATATTAGGGTGCCCCCAGTGATGTCCTCAGTTGGACAGAGTCCATCCCCGGGCAGTCAGCACCTGCCCCCTCTGTCTGCCCTGCTCTGCGCCAGGCCCATTCCCCCCCTCTTCTCCATTGTCTGGCACCTAGTGCCTCACTTGCACCAGAGCCAGGCAGGTGTAACACGCAGCCTGCTGCGCACACGCTGGTGTCAGTGCCGCTGCCACAAGCAGGTCAGTGGGAGCTGAGCCCCGAGGCAGAACCTGCAGCTCATCCCAGGCTCCTCCAGATTCTGGGGCAGGCGGCGGCCTCCGGCTGTGGGGAGTTTGGGGAGGAGCCCAGCCTGGCTGCTCTATCCCATGTCTGCTCCCAGCTCCCAGGAAGTTTGGGCCCATGGGTGATTAAATGCGGCATTGAGCTTTGCTTTGTGTCTCTGGGCCTGCATGTCCCTCTCTGTCTCAGGTACCATCACCGTGGTATCTGGGTGCCTCACCTTCTTTAATGCATTTACCCTCCCAGCCCCCTGGGGAGATGGGCAGGGCTATCCGCCCCAGGGTACAGGAGGGGACCTGTGGCATGAGAGGATTTTACCTCCCCATGAGATACCCCCTCAGCCCCGGCCATGAGGTCAGTTCAGCTGGGACCATCCCCTCCTCTCTGACCCAAGAATTGGAAACCTCCTATCCTGTACTGCAAGGAGGCATTTACCATAAATACCCTCATAAAGTCCACATACAAAGCACACAATATTCAGCCAGGCTGAGCCTCAAAGCCCTGCAGAGGAGCAGCTGTGGGAGTGGAAACATAGTGCTTGTTACCCTGACAACAGCTTTCGCTTAGCAGCAGGGCTTTAGGTGTGGAAATTCACATGACATATCTCAGTAATAACCTTAGCTCTGACCCACAAGCCCCAACCTCCTTGTGCCCTGTGCTGGTGCTATGTGGGGCAACCCCCCTTTTCTCTGCCCCCTGCCCCATGCTACCCTCTCCCCATGATGCCCCCCACTTCCATGCTCCTCCTGCCACCTTCAGTGTGTCCTGCTTCCCCGCCCCGGTGGGCTAAGTGAAGCCATGTCTTCGAGAGGCTGTGGGAACGAGATGGAGGGCAAAAGCCTTGGGTCTGATGGCGAAGAGAAAGGATCTGCAGCAGCAGTGGGAACACTGGCCTCTAGTGGTCACAGGGAAAAGCTGCAGCTACCCATCGATCCCGCCAGCCGCTGAACAGGCTGAGCGATAGACCCAGGTCACAAGGCAAGAGGCACAGGAGTGTCTTGCCCAGATCAGCGCTAGTGGTGAGCGCACGGGAGAGCAGCTAGGGCTCTGGATGCTCCAAGGGGCCATGATGCAGCCGGGGGAAATGCTTTAATCTCTTCCCACCCTGATGAATCATTCACTGGAGCAGCCTTTTAACAAATTCCTCCAAAACCCTCATCAAATATTTACCATGAAATTCTGTCCCCCTCCAGGCAGCCTGCAAAGCAGGACACACACATCACTGACTCCAGAGCAACTGATGCAGCCAAACGAGAACCGGTTCCCCAGCTTCTCACTCACTTTCTGATTTTTGCTGCTTTGCCTAAGTGCAGGATGGATGCACAGACACCACAGACTCTCCTGCAGTTTCTGGGGCAGAGGGGATGCTGCTGGAGTGGGAGACAGAACGCCTGGGTTCTATCCCTGGCTCTGTGTGACTTTGAGCAGATATCATCCCCTCTCTGTGCCTCAGCTTCCCCTTCTGTATTGCAGGGAGATGTTCACTCCCTGCTTGACATGGGGCTGAAAGCGAATATCTTCAAAGGACTTTGAGATCTGCACAGGGCTCTTTTTCTCTCTCTGTCTATCTTTACCTATCTACTCTTCCATCAACAGCATGGCTATCCCATCATGGCATCATTGCTCTATGGTGGCATGTCCATTAGTCATTTCATTGTCCCCAGGTTCCCACATCCTTCAGGGACATGTGATGGGGAAGCAAACAGACACACAGGCTTTTCAAAGGAGTCTAAATCCAATTGTTCATTACTGTAGATAGCACAAGAATTACCCAGCGCTAGACAAATTAACAGCGCATCTGGACGCATTTCCCTGCCTCAGTTTCCTCACCATTGTGGAGCGTTCTCTGGACTCCTCTAAGGAGCCCAAATACCTCCTTCTGCACATGGCTTCTCCTCCAGATCATGAAGTCTTCTCTTATTCCTGCAGCCAGTTTCCTTCTGCTTCTTGTCTCCCCTCTCTGTCTCTCTCTGTCTCTCTTTCTCAAATGGCCAGTGAGAGACCTTTTCTCTTATAACCCCTGACCCCCTTTGTCAGATGACCTTCCAATCAGCCTCATCTGGTGTGCCTTGGGCAGCAGCCATCTCTTTGTTCACAGATGCTCCATTTGAACAGAAAATCATCAAAGTTTAACAACTCTCCCCTTTGTTAGCCCTGTGCCAGGACATGAATTTCTCCAGTCAGCTCCTGTGCATTTTAGCTCCATATGGAGACATATGGCACCACAGACACCCACCATTCAAAGTGGAGTCTGCAGCGTGTTACAGATACCCATAAAGTTTCCAAAATCAAACAGAATTCATAAGCTGTACACAGAGAGACAAGGTGGGTGAGGTAAATGATTTTAGTGCACCAACTTCTGTTGGTGAGAGAGAAGCTTTCGAGCTGCACAGAGCTCTTCTTCAGGGCTGGGAATGTGCTCAGTGTGTCACAGCTAAATACAAGATGGAACAGATTGTTTAGTGAAAGAAAATACATATTTCAAGGGACTATTCAAGGTGAAGTGACATGGGGGGAAGTCATGGGAGGAAGGACGGCGGGAGGGGGGGAGTCAGCTTGGGTGAGGGGGTTGTTAGTGGGTTACAGATTGTTGTAATAAGCCATAAATCCAGTGTCTCTCTTCAGTCCACGGTATTTAGTGTCTAGCAAAGTTATGAATTTAAGCTCCCAGGTTCATCTTTTGAAGGGGTTGTGCAGGTTTCCTTGGAGGATGAGGACTGAGAGGTCAGGTATAGAGTGATCGTTTTGTGCAAAGTGCTCACCCCGAGGTGATGTGCTGTTTTTCTCTTTCATCATTTTCCTGTGTGAGTTTGTTCGAGAGCATAGTGATTGTCTGGTTACACCCGCATCATTGTTACTGTGGCATTTAGTGCACTGGATGAGGTGCCCCACATGTTGTGATAGGCATGTGCTGGGACCCATGGATCTTGAAATGTGTGTTGTGGGGGGTATTGATCATCACAGCAGTGAAGATATGTCTACAGGTTTTGCAACTGTTGTTCGGGCAGGATCTGGTGCCGCTTTGAATTGGTGGGTCCTGGTCTTCTTGCTTCTGATGATGAGCTGGGAGAGGCTGGGGGGTTGTGTGAAGGCCAGAAGAAGGCATTCAGGAAAGATTTCTTTCAGAACATGTTCCTCATCAAGTATGGGTTGTAATTTTTTAATGATGCCCCATACGGGTTCTAGTGTGGGATGGGAGGTGACAGCTAGGGGTGTGTGGATGGAGGGAGTTTTATTTCCATATACTCTTTAGGGTATCTGGGTGGCCCATTCCAGGATGTGATCTACTTCTTTGATGGAGTGTCCTTGTTTGGGGAAGGCAGTTTTAAATACACCACAAAACCAATGATATACCTGATACACAGACAGATGACCTAAACTTGCTCATAGATTTCCACCACAATTTCAACAACCACCACCCATCCATTAAACTCTCTCTAGAAAACTCCCACACCAGCACCAACTTCCTGGATATCACGCTCTGCTTCAGCAATGGAACCCTACAGGCAACTATATACAAGCAACCCACAGATCACCACACTTTGTCTACACTACAGATTTCTTCAGTATAACTTCGGAATAATCCACATCCCTGAGCACCGACCTAAGAGCCAGGGTAGACAGTGCTATGTTGGCAGGAGAGCTTCTTCTGCCGACAGACCTACCACCTCTTGTGGGAGGTGGAGTAATTAAGCCAATAGAAGAGCTCTCTCCCCTCAGCTTAGAGCATCTGTGCTTATGTGCCGCTGTAACTGATTTCATGTAGACGTAGCCTTACCTTCACAGATGCAGTAACCACCCCAAGCACACCAAGAAATCTACAGCCAGGCACTCAGATACCAAGAATATGCTCCAAGGAGAAAGTCCGGGATTCACATCTTAACACACTTAAAACTGCCTTTACCAAACATTGTATCAAGTCGATTGCATCATGGAAAACCTATAGACATATCTCCACCGCTAAGATGATGAACACCCCCCCATAACACATTTTCAAGATCCATGGGTCCTACACAGGCGTATCATAGAATCATAGAATATTAGGGTTGGAAGAGACCACTGGAGGTCATCTAGTCCAATCCCCTGCTCAAAGTAGGACCAATACCAACCAAATCATCCCAGCCAAGGCTTTGTCAAGCCGGGCGTTAATAACCTCTAAGGATGGGAGATTCCACCACCTCCCTAGGTAACCCATTCCAGGGCTTCACCACCCTTCTAGTGAAATAGTGTTTCCTAATAGCCAACCTAAACCTCCCCCACTGCAACTTGAGACCATTGCTTCTTGTTCTGTCATCTGCCACCACTGAGAACAGCCTAGCTCCATCCTCTGGAACCCCGCTTCAGGTAGCTGAAGGCTGCTATCAAATCCCCCCTCACTCTTCTCTTCTGCAGACTAAATAACCCCAGTTCCCTCAGCCTCTCCTCATAAGTCATGTGCTCCAGCCCCCTAATCATTTTCGTTGCCCTCCGCTGGACTATCTCCAATTTGTCCACATACTTTCTGTAGTGTGGGGACCAAAACTGGACACAATACTCCAGGAGTGGCCTCACCAGTGTCCAATAGAGGGGAATAATCACTTCCCTCGATCTGCTGGCAATGCTCCTACTAATACAGCACAATATGCCATTAGCCTTATTGGTAACAAGGGCACGCTGCTGACTCATATCCAGCTTCTCATCCACTGTAATCCCCAGGTCCTTTTCTGCAGAACTGCTGTTTAGCCAGTTGGTCCCCAGCCTGTAGCAGTGCATGGGATTCTTCCATCCTAAGTGCAGGACTCTGCACTTGTCCTTGTTGAACCTCATCAGCTTTCTTTTGGCCCAATCCTCCAATTTTTCTAGGTCACTCTGAACCCTATCCCTACCCGCCAGTGTATCTACCTCTCCCCCCAGCTTAGTGTCATCTGCGAACTTGCTGAAGGTGAAATTCATCCCATCATCCAGATCATTAATAAAGATGTAGACCAAAACCAGCACCAGGACTGACCCCTGGGGCACTCTGCTTGATACCGGCTGCCAACTAGACATCGAGCCATTGATCACTACCTGTTGAGCCCGACAATCTAGCCAGCTTTCTATCCACCTTATAGTCCATTCATCCAATCCATACTTCTTTAACTTGCTGGCAAGAATACTGTGGGAGACAGTATCAAAAGCTTTGCTAAGGTCAAGATATATCACATCCACCACTTTCCCCATATCCACAGAGCCAGTTATCTCATCATCGAAGGTAATCATAACATCATAGAAGGCAATCATAACATGTGGGGCACCCAGGGCCGGTGCAAGGAAGTTTTGCGCCCTAGGCGAAACTTCCACCTTGTGTGCCCCCCCCAGCCCTGCGGCAGCTCCCCGCCCCTCCCTCCTCCCTGAGGCGTCCCCCCCCGCAGCAGCTCCCCCCCCCGCCCTGAGGTGCCCCCCTGAGGCAGCTCCCCCCCCGGGGACCCGTGCAGCAGCTCCCCACCCCAGCTCACCTCTGCTCCGCCTCCTCCCCGAGCATGCCGCCCCCACTCTAATTCTCCTCCCCTCCCAGGCTTGCGGCGCCAAACAGCTGATTGGCAACGCAAGCCTGGAAGGTGGGAGAAGTGGAGCAGCAATGGCGTGCTCGGGGAGGGGGCGTAGCAGAGGTGAGCTGGGGTGGGGAGCCCTGCGGCAGGT
>NW_020665405.1:959586-974579 GCF_002925995.2 Terrapene triunguis
CCCCCCCCCCGGCCTGGGGAGCCGTGCGGCAGCTCCCCACCCCAGCTCACCTCTGCTCTGCCTCCTCCCCGAGCACGTCGCCCCTGCTCTAATTCTCCTCCCCTCCCAGGCTTGCGGCGCCAACCAGCTGATTGGCGCTGCAAGCCTGGGAGGCGGGAGAAGTGGAGCGGCGACTGCGCGCTCGGGGAGGGGGCGTAAGAACGCTATAAAAAAATTGGGGGCACCTCTTTTTGGTGCCCCCAAATCTTGGCGCCCTAGGCAACCGCCTAGTTTGCCTAAATGGTAGCACTGGCCCTGGGGGCACCTCATCCCGTGCACTAAATGGCACAGTAACAATGATGTGGGTGTAACCAGACAATCACTGTGCTCTCCAATGAACTCACACAGGAAAATGATAAAAGACAAGAACATCCTGTCACCTGTGGATGAACACTTTTCACAAAATGATCACTCTATATCTGACCTCTCAGTAGGGTTGCCACCCGTCCGGCCTTTACCCGGACACTCCGGTTGTGGGCTTCTGTGTCCAGGTGCCATTTAGGGATGCCAGGTGCCTTGTTTTCAACCGGAAAGTCTGGTCGAAAAGGGGACCTGACAACCCTAAATGGCACCCTAACTAAAAATCCAGTTACTGCGGGGCGGGGATTAACCCACGCCAGCCCCTCATCAGCCGTGACTGCCTCCTACCTGCAAGCAGGCTCCTTGAGAGGATCCAGCGAGCAATGTGGGGAGGAAGGGAGAGGAGCGAGCGACAGGGCAGGGTCTTGGGGGAAGCGGCAGGGACGGGGCCTTGGGACTCCAGTTACAGGCAATTAGAAAGGTGGCAATGCTACCTCTCAGTCCTCATCCTCAAAAGAAACGTGCACAACCCCTTCAAAAGATGAGTTTAAAGACGAGTGGGAGTTTAAATTCCTAACTTTGCTAGACACTAAAAATCACGGACTGACGAGAGACACTGGATTTATGGCTTATTACAACAATCTGTACCCCACTACTAACCATCCCCCCCAGCTGCCTTCCCAGCTATGATTGGAGAGGTGTTAACAGGCCACTTCACCTTGAATGGTCCCTTGAAATATGTGTTAACTACTTGTGCTAAAGAATCTGTTCCACCTTGTATTTAAGCTGTGACCCCCTGAGTAAGTTTCCCAGCCCTGAAGAAGAGCTCTGTATGGCTGGAAAGCTTGTCTCTCTTACCAACAGAAATTGGTCCAACAAAAGATATTACCTCCCCCACCTTGTCTCTCTAATATCCTGGGACCAACACGGCTACAACACCACTGCATATCAGCTATACATAGACAGCTTCCCTAAATCATCCCACCTGAATTTGGTCCTGGCATTCCTGGCCCCTCTTCGGTCACCATTGAGGATTGGACCTGGGATTCTAAAGCACTAAAAGCCCCATTTCAGCTAACAGGATAATGGCCCCTAGTTGGAGGTGGTAGTAGATTTTTATCCTCTTAAATGAATCAGCCACTAGAGGGGGGACTCAGAACACTGGGCTGGGGGACTGGGCTGCAGTGGCTCTGACTGGGTACCTGCCCCCTCCCTTCGATTCTGAAAAGCCCTGTCAGGTCCCTGGAACAAAGGAGCCACTTAGGGCAGCACTGAAGGGCTCCCATAGCGTATGTTAGGGGCTATGCTGGATAGAGGAGGCACAAGCCCCTGGCCCTATGTCTTGGCATCAGTGCCTACCAGGGGGGCAATCTGACTCAAAGAGCTTTGTGCAGGGCAGCCCAAATCCCTTGGTACTCATGAGAACAGTGTCCAGCCCACATAAAGTCATATCCCAGTGACCTCCACTCAGTCACGTCTCCATGGCAGCCTCTGTCTGCACGGGAAGGAGGTGGCACTCTAAGGCAGGCTGAGTCTGGAACGTCCTGCAGCATGGAGATCCCTGGGGCAGGCTCCGTCGGCAACATCCTGCAGGGCAAAGATCCCTGGGGCAGGCCACGTTGGGCACATCCTGCAGCGTGGAGATCCCTGGGGCAGGCCGTGTTGGGAATGTCCTGTGGGGGGCGGGGTTGCACCTTGGAGCAGGCCATGTTGAATCCCGTGCTCATGCTCCTTGGGCCTGTTTTGTGCAGAGGAAGAATCGACAGGAGCTTGTGCAAAAAGCGAAGACAATGGAAGGCCAGGACTGTCCTCAGAGAAGCAGCGCGTGCATATACTACCAAAGGACTCCTCAGGCAAGCAGGCTCCTGCAAGTGACTAGGTAGGAACCCATGGGAGGCTGGGGCAGGAATCATGGAATCATAGACGATTAGGGTTGGACGAGACCTCAGGAGGTCATCTAGTCCAATCCCCTGCTCAAAGCAGGACCAATCCCAACTAAATCTAACCTGAACAGGCTGACCTGAGCAGACCTCAGCTAGAATAGTGCATGTTGCTGCCATATGACAGAGCAGGGAGAGAGAGGGTGTGTTTGGTAATAGATTGATCAACAAACTGATGAGAATCCCAAGAGGACACAGATACTGGGGCTGGCAGCACAGACAGAGGGGAGAGAAGTTAAAAGCTGCTAGGTCTGGCTTGGCTCTGCGGTCACTGGGTGGGGAGAGGAAACACACAAGGATCTGGAGGGTGTGACCAGCCAGGTGCCAGGAGCGGAATTGCTCAGGGTGGAACACGGGGTAGTGAGGAGACAAGGGCTGATATTCGGAAAGGGACTGAGCATGAGGAACAGCTTCATGAGCATGGGAATCCCGTGGGCTGTGAGTTTGCTTGCCCAGGGACGTGGTAACGGGTGTGGGGCTTGACTGACCCCTCTGGGCTTGGCTCACAGCTCTCCCGTTGGCTGATGCCGATGTTGGGTCCTGGACACAGGAACTTTAGACTGACCGTTCAGAAACAGAAGAGAGCATCCCGAGTGGCCCATTCATAATGCATGTGGTCACCAGGGGGTGCCGCTGCACTGCCCTACGAGAGTGCCCCTAGAGCCACTTTTTAAATCCACAAGGTTCTTTTTTGGCTCATCTCAGCTGCCCCCGAACTCCGGCTCCATGTGGCGCCTATGAGATAAAATGGGGACAGGTGCCCACTCCACACATGCCACCACCACAGTTATCGCTACTGGCCCCCTCCTGGGCAGCCCTAGCAGCCAGGCCAAGGAGCAGATGAGCCCTGGAGTCTGAACCTCAGCTCAGGCTGGGTCTTGGGGCTCACCCTCTGGGCTCTAAGGGGAGGCATTATTTGACTTAGGCTGGACACCTCCCTACCACCCATGGCAGCCTTAACTCTGCTCCTAGTAATGCCACCCTGCCCTCACCCCTTCTGCTCTCAGCTCTGCACTGAATCACCCTACCAGCACAGCCAGTGGCTGTCCCAACCCTCCCCAATCCCTAGTGCTGGGGGACCATTGTCTGGGGAACAGGCGTGTGCACACTGAGGAAACGGGCAGAGTTAAGGTTACAGGTCATGGTCTGTGGTGTTCAGTAGCCGTGGCAATGGGAGGACATGTGCCTGTAGGGGGAGGAGCAGCAGGATGAACTGGGAGGCAGCTTGGCTTTTCATTGCCTTGCTTTTGTGGGTTCATAGTGTGGGTCCCAACCCCAATGTTTGTTGTGTTAATACCCTCCTGTAGGTGGCGCTCTGGTCCAGGTGTGAGTGGTGTTTCGAGGACAGAGGCAGGGCGACGCGGCGGGGAGGAAGGAAGAAGGAAGATCACTGGGTTGTGTGTGGGGGGGTTAATGATTGTTTTCTAAGATTACAATGGCTGTTTGGGTGTTTGTGATTTTTTTTTACTGCCGCAGAGAAGACGCCCTGGAGTGGGAAGGGGTAGGCTGAAATCTAGCCCCACCAGCCCGTCCTGGCTCGTGGTGGTTGAGGCAGCCTGGCACAAGTGGGGCATTTCACAGTAAACACAATGATCCTGGGCGGGATTGACAGTGCCGGGCATGGACACGTAATTCCAGGCAGAGTCCAGAGAGGGTGAGATCCCCCTCTCACAACCCAGCCCAGCCCAGCAGCTCACACCCTGCATGAGACCAGAGCAGGAGTGTAGGAATGGCTGGGTCTTGTGCCAGGCCACCCCCTCACCCAGCTGACACTTGGTGAAACTACGACCTGCCCTGTCCACACTGGGGGTTTGAAGCATGTTGTCAATCATGGTTTAAACACACCTTTGTGCTAGTGTGGACAAGTCCCAAGGAGCACAGCACCTAGGGGAACACCCCTTTCTCCCCAGCCACACAGAAACCCCCTGCAGCAGAGCCCCAGTGCTTCCCCCTCACCCTGGGTCTGACCAGGGTCTTTAACCCTACAAGACTCCTGCCATCCTCAGCCAGGTCCCAGGACAGGTGGGCCAAGCTGGGACCAGGCTCTGCTGACCCCAGGGCAAGCTTGGGATGTGAGCATGCAGCGTGCCCAGAGCCTGGCTGCCCTTGCCCCTGTCCAAGCGGTGCAGGAGGCTGAGTCCTGCCCGGTGTGTCTGTCATCGCCTGCACTCAGCCCTCTACAAGCCCCCGTCGTCACCACAGCTTTGGCCATCTGGAGCACCAAGCCGGCCATGTCAATCAATAAACTGATCTCATGTTAGCACCTGCTGCTCATTGCACCTCTGTGCTGGGGACGGAGTGCGGGAGGGAGCAATAGGCTCTGCCAGATGGGATCAGCCCAGTCTCCCAGCACTAGAGACTGCAAAGGAAGGGGTAAGAACCCCCGCTGTAGCAGACAGATGATAATCTGCCCCCCCACCCCGTGAAGGTCTCATCCTGCTCTTTAATGGTCAGTGATCAGCTTAGTTCCTGAAGCAGGAGGTTGAATAACCCTTCCCAAAGGTTTGGTCTCATTATTTATTCATAGTCAGTCTGGCTGTTCTTGAATCCACATAAATGTCCAATCCCTCTAGATCCACAGATTCCAAGGCCAGCAGGGACCACTGTCTCTTGATCTCAGTGACATCCTGTTGCAGGGAGTTCCACAGGCCGAGCACACACTGGGTAGTAAAGCGTTTCCTTTGATCAGTTTTGAAATTCCTGCCTTTAATTTGTGAGAAGGAAAGTGAAGAAAATAAAACCCAGGGAAGCAAAGTCAGGATCAGAGCTGCAAGAACCACTCCAAGCCACTGTGATCCTGGCAACTGCCCCTTCCCTGGCCTCAGGGGCTGTTTGCAAATACAGGGGCAAGTGCTCAGTCTTAGTGACTCTCCAGATCCTCAGCAGATAGATTCCTATTGGGGGTGGGATGCAGGAGGATCTGATGGCCGACCGGGGCCCCATCCGGTGCAGCGGCTCTGGCTGGGAGGCCTGGAGCCCCCAGCTCAGAGCAGCGTCTCACGCCTGCCACCCCTGCACACACCCCAGCTCGCTGGCTGGGGGACATTGGGGCCGGCCAGCCTGAGACGAGCTCAGACAGTGAGTGATGGAGAAGCACCAGGCACTTTAGGGGATGAGGCATGGAGCAGTGCAGGAGGAACTGCATAGTCCATTGGCTGAGAGGGACAGTGCAGGGAGCTCATTGGATGGGAGGGACAGTCCAGGTAAGGCACTGGCTGAGAAGAGACAGAAAGGGTAGCTCATTGGTTAAGAAGGGACAGTGACGGTAACCCATTGGTTGAGAAGAGACAGCAAGGGTAGCTCATTGGTTAAGAAGGGACACTGCAGGGAGTTTGTTGGCTTAGGACTTTTATGCCTCGTATCTCAAAGTTCTTTTCATGTCCCTATAAAATCCGGTCAGATTCCATCCCCTGGGCTGCTGGAGCCAGACCCCTGGGCTGGGGGTGATGGTGGGTGGCAGCCCTGGGCAAGGGCAGAGCTGGGCCATGGCTCCGAATTTCAAAAGTGCTCAGCCCCCAGCAGGCTCCATTGAGAATAACAGGCGGGAGAGCCTCCATTGTTCTCAGTGTGGAGGGAGAGCCACCATTGTTCTCACTGGGGTGGGGGAGCTGCCATTGTTCTCACTGGGGTGGGGGGGCCTCCATTGTTCTCAGTGGGGGGGGGGAGCCGCCATTGTTCTCACTAGGGGAGGAGCCTCCATTGTTCTCACTGGTGGGGGGGAGCCGCCATTGTTCTCACTGGGGAAAGAGCCTCCATTGTTCTCCCTGGGCTGGGGGGACCTCTATTCTCAGTGTGGAGGGAGAGCCTCCATTGTTCTCACTGGGCTGGGAGCCGCCATTGTTCTCACTGGGGTGGGGGGCCTCCACTGTTCTCACTGGAGGGGAGCTTCCATCCCCTGCTGGCACTGGGGCAAGGGAGTTTGTCGCTGCTGTTCTGGGGCTCTCCTGCTGCCCCCTCCTCAGCTCTGACCAAGCACAGAAATGCCTCCAGCTCTCAGGGCCCCTGCTATCAGCCCTGCCCTCACAGCTCAAGGGCATTAATATCCTGGGAGGTTCAATGGATGGCAGGCCCCGTCCTGTGTCTCCATCGCAGCCAGGAGGCCTTTGGTGCAGCCAGCTCTGAGCTTGGGCCCAGGCCGAGCCAACGCTGCTGCCAAGGGATTAGGAGAGGAGCAACAGGGGCACCTGCTGGCTGGAGAGGGGAGGCCTGGCCCAGGCACTAGGAAATGGGCAGTCGATCAAAAGCGACGCCCTGTGATTAATGCCCTATGCTATCAGTAGTAAAGATGTGTATCTTGACCCACAGCACCCCCCTGCCCTCACCACAAGACCCCATTCCCCTCCCTAGGCTGGGCATAGAGCCAAGGAGGCAGGGCCGGCTCTAGGCACCAGCAAAACAAGCTGGTGCTTGGGGCGGCACATTTTTAGGGGCGGCATGGCCGGCGCCAGAATGCCGCCCCTAAAAATGTGCCCCGGCCTCCCTAGCTCACCTCCACTGCTGCTGCCGCTCGCGCGCCGCTACTCGCCCTCCCTCCCAGGCTCTCAAGCCTGGGAGGGAGGGGGAGCAGAGTCGCGCGAATCAGCTGTTTCGTGCGCCGCGGCCGCTTGGGGTCTCCCCCTCCCTCCCAGGCTCTCAAACCTGGGAGGGAGGGGGGACTCCGAGTGGCCGCAGCGCGGGCGTCGCTTCTCCCCCTACCTCGCAGGCTTGAGAGCCTGGGGGGAGGAGGCAGGGAAGGGGCAGTGTTGAGGCGGGGCCGGGGGTGGGGTAATTAAAAAACTGCGGGGGGGGGGCGGCCAAAATTGTTTTTGCTTTGGGCAGCAAAAATCTTAGAGCCGGCCCTGCAAGGAGGCCTGACTCCCAGCACCTAAGAACAGCCATACTGGGTCCGGCCAATGGTCCAGCTAGCCCAGTAGCCTGTCTTCCAGCAGTGGCCAATGCCAAGTGCTTCAGAGGGAATGAAAGGAACAGGGCAATTTAGAGTGAGCCATCCCCTGTCGTCCAGTCCCAACTTCTGGCAGTCAGAGGTTTAGGGACACCCAGAGCACAAGGCTGCATTCCTGTCTATTTGGGCTAATAGCCATTGATGCACCTACCCACCATGAACTTAGCTAACTATTTTTTTAACCCAGTTGTACGTTTGACCTTCACAACATTCCCCTGGCAATGAGTTCCACAGGTTGACTGTGTGTTGTGTGAAGAAGGACTTCTTTATATTAGTTTTAACCCTGCTGCCTGTTAATTTCATTGGCTGACCCCTGGGTCTTGTGTTATGTGAAGAGGTAAATGACACTTTCCTATTCACTTTCTCCACACCAGTCACGATTTTATAGACCTCAATCATATCCACCCTTAGTCGGCTCTTTTCTAAGCTGAACAGTCCCAGTCTTTTTAATCTCTTTTTATACAAAAGTATAAGTTCCATATCCCTAATATTTTTTGTTGCTCCTTGCTGTACTTTTTCCAATTCTAATATATCTTTTTTAGCTGGGGCAACGACAACTGCACGCAGTATGCGAGTATCCATGGATTAATAGAGTGGCATTATAATAGTTGCTGTTTTATTATTTATCCCTTTCCTAGTGGTTCCTAATAGTCTGTTCCCTTTTTTGACTGACTGCCGCTGCACATTGGGTGGATGTTTTCATCCACAACTAGCCACAGTGACGCCAAGATCTCTTTCTTGAGTGATAACAGCTAATTTAGACCCCATCATTTTCTATGTATGGTTGGGATTATGTGTTCCAATGTACAGTACTTTGTATTTATCAATATTGAATGGCAGCTGCACTTTTGTTGCCAGTCACCCAGTTCTGTGAGCTCCCTTTGTAACTCTTCACAGCCAGCTTTGGCCTGAACTGTCGAGTAATTTTGTATTGTCTGAAAATTTTGCAACCTCATTCCCCCCCCCCCCCCCCCCCCCCCCCCCCCCCCCCCGCTTTTCCAGGTCATTTATGTTGAACAGCACAGGTCCCGGTCCAGCTCCTTGGGGACCCTGCTATTTAGCTCTCTCCATTGTGAGAATGACCATTTTTTCCTATTCTTTGTTTCCTATCTTTTAACCAATTACTGAGCCATGCGAGGCCTTTACCTCTTTTCCCATGAGAGCCTTTGGTGTGGGACCTTATCAAAGGCTTTCTGAAAGTCTAAGTACACTGTTTTGACTGGATCACCTTTGTCCACATACTTCCCCTCAGCGAATGCTCATCGATGGGTGCGGGATGAGTCCCCTTTATAAAAGCCATGTTGACTCTTCCCCAACATGTGTCTGATAATCCTGTTCTTTTAAACAAATCAGCATTACGCTAGCTACCCTCCAGTCATCGGGTGCAGTTCTGTCATTTCACATTTGAGTTCCTTCAGCACTCTTGGGTGACTATCAGCTGGTCCAGGTGACTTATTACTGCTTAATTTATCTATTTGTTCCCAAACCTTCTCTACTGACATCTCAATCTGGAACAGTTCCTCAGATTTGTCACCTAAAAAAGAATGGCTCAGGTGTCGGAATCTCCCTCATATCTGCAGTGACGACCGATGCAAAGAATTCATTTAGCATCGCTGCAGCAGCCTTGTCTTCTTTGTGTGCTCCTTCAGCACCTTGATCATCCAATGGCCCTACTGATTTTTTGGGGGGCAGGCTTCCTGCTTCTGATATACTTACAAAAAAATGCTGTTAGCAAAAAACCCTGCTCTAACAATTACAGCCCACTCCCTTTCCCGAGCAAGGGTTAAAATTAGACATGAGCTTTTTCTTTAAAAAAAAAAAATCACTTTTTCTCTCTCCTGTCTTGCCCTGTGAAGTCTTTTTCTCTCATTTGGTCTCTTTCCTTTTGGGGGCCTTTTAAAAATTATTTCCAAAGCCAGGGGACAAAACAACAACAGAAACCATTTTAATTCTCTTTTGTTTTTTATTTGTCCTTCACGTAGTTCTTTTGATTAGTTCCTTAGTTTCATTTTTACATGCGCACAGTTTGGGTTCAGCATCGGAATGTGGAGCTGTTCGAATAATAACCAGTTTCGAGAAACAGAGAGTAACGGCATGGTAGAAAATGATGCCCGAAGTACAAACACGTACAGAGAATACCCACGGCGGAGGTGAGCTCGGGTGTATTTACAGTGCAGGGCAGGAGAGGTTAGCAACTCGTGGCCATTGGGGCAGGCTGCAATCTTGTATGACCTCTAAGCAGTGACCAGGTTAAAGGTCCTCACAGCTGAAAGAGCCCCCCCCCCCCCCCCCCCCCCAGCCAGTTTGATGAGGTCAGTCCCAGGTACGCTCATGATGGGGAGCTGCTGATTCTGGGCCTGATTCTGTCTCACCTAGCGCCTGATCCTGAGAGGTGCCGAGCCCTGCTGCCTCCCATTGGCCTCAGACACAGTGCTAGTGCTCTCTGGGTCAGGCCCTCAGGAAGGTTTTACTTGGGTGATTTTCCATGGTGTGGGCAAGAGCAGGATGTGGACCGGGGTTGATGCTTGGGTGCTCTAAGAACAGGCCATTGGCTCTGAGTGGGGTGGGGGCTTTGTCTCTCTTTGCTCTTCCTCTCCGGCATCTTTGCCCTCCCACCTCCCTGCAGATCAGACTCAGCCCCCAAACAAGCCCTCACTCTGCAAGGTGGGGCAACATCACTAGCCCCATTTTACAGAGGAGGGGACTCAGCACGGGCCATGGGGTGACTCTCCCAAAGCCACACAGCATGTCAGCAGCAAAGATGGACCCACGCAGCCCCCCGTTTTAATCACCAGACACATTCACTCCCAGAGCCTGAACTAGAACCAATGTCCTGAGTCCCACTCTCCCATTCCAACCACTAGATGTCCTGACTTCCAGTCCCACTGTCCTAACCCCCTTCTCCAGGTGCCACGCCTCTCCCAGACCTGGGGGTAGCACCCAGGAGTCCTGACTCCCAGTCCCACTGCTCTAACCCCTGGCTCCAGGTATCACGCCCCTCCTAGAGCTGGGCTAGACCCCAGTGGTCCTATGGCTTGAAGCACCAGGAGCAAATGTGGTTCATCAGCCACAGCTTCCTTTCTAAGGGCAGGGCCGAGGCTCCCTCTGGGGTGAGTGGGATTCTGCAGGTGCCACTGAGTCTAGCGCAGGGGCCGGAGGGGTGGGAGCGCCCCATACCCAGCTCTCTGAACTTTGGAGACATGTTGTGAGCTGCCCTCTCCTGAATCCATGCGTGTCCGGGTCAGCATGCAGCAGCCAGCTCCCCGCAGGGACCAGGGACATCGGTGTCTCCCACCAGGCCAGACAGCCCCGAGCAAGACAGGCCAGCCCAATGTAGAGGGAGGGCTCCAGGACTGGGCTGAGGCCCAGGGTGCCCAGGACACCTGGACACCTGGGCACCTGGGATGTGGGGTGGCCAGGACTGAAGCCCCGACAACCAGGGCCCCTAGCTCAACAGGTGAATAATCCAGGGGACGTCAGACCATCCACCTCAGCTGAGCCAAAGGAAAAACTGCTCCGGGGACCAAGTGCCCAGCCCTTATAACAGGTATACCTGCCAGCCCTCCCCCGAGCACCCAGCCCTTATAGCAGGTATACCTGTCCATCCCCCAGCCCCTATAGCGAGTGCACCTGTCGGCTCCCTGAGCATGCAGCCCCCAGCATGCACTGCAGGACAGGCTGTCATTTTAGTGGAAGGGTTTCTTGGATCTGAAGCCCGGGAAGCACCAGGTGTGGAGCCCAGCGCCCCACTCACACACCCTTTCCCCTCCCCCATCCACGCATCTCAAAACACTTGACCACCAGCAGTGAATTTAGCCTGGCAACCCCCTGGGGAAGTGTCATTAACCCCTTAGACAGCAGGGGAAACTGAGGCAGGGGGTAACTTGGCCCTGGTCACCCTACAAGTAGCGGAGCTGGAACTAGAACCCTGGTTTCCCCCCCCCCCCCCCCCCCCCCCGCCCCAATCCACTGGAGCCCATTCCCCTCCCAGAGCTGCAGATAGAACCCAGGAGTCCTGAGTCCCAGCTCCCTGCCTGTACTACTACACATACGCTAAATACGTATTTATCTCCTCCCTAACTCGCCCTGGAGCCAGGAAAAGAACCCAGGTGTCCTAGCTCACATCCATTGGTTAAGCACAGACCTGGGATTGCATAGCTCTGATAGAGGTCACCTGAGGTCAGGCCGAGGTAGCTGATTGGAGCAGGCTCACCCGGAGCTCTGGTCTTTCCTCATCTGGACAAAGCCTCTGGCTTTCCTGACCCATGAACCCTTGGGAAGTTCAGCATTGGAAAGCTCCCAGACAAACCCACCGCAGAGTCCCTGTGGCCCTGGGAATCAGGGGGAACTTAATATTTACTGTTAGATACAGAGCGGGCTGGATAGAGACAGGCTTCATGCATACGTCCCCACCAGCGCTCCATTGATACCCCTCAGTTCTGACCCCAGTCACTCTCTACCAGTGCCCCTCAATCCCAACCTGCAGCCCCCTGCTATCTCAGCCCTGGGCTCCCCAGTCACTGCTCTACCGGTGCCCCTCAATCCCAACCTGCACTCCCTGCTATCTGAGCCCTGGGCTCCCACACACAGCTCTGCCAATGCTAATCTATCACAACCTATTCTTCATTCCCTTTCCAGCCCCTCTAGGGTGCCCAGCCCCCCAGCTCCTGCTATTCCAGTCCTGCCCCCTGCCCCCAGCTCTGCCAATGCCCCTAGAGCCTGCTGGCTCCCATGGCACTTGCTGAATCCTGCTGCACCACAGCCCACGGCAGCTCAGCAGAGTTAACAGTTGTAAGCTGAGACTGCCACAGTCATTGCATGTGTGACTAGACCAGGCCCAGAGTGCAGTGTTCAAACGTGCCCCTTCCAAAAAAAACCGTCCCTGTGCTGCAAGGTGGGAGTGGGGCTGTGGAGTTTGCTCCAGGCCACCCTGCGCTTGGGAGCCGAGTCCTGTTAACAGCCAGGTGTGCAAAGGGGCCTGCTCTGGAGCCCCCCCTCCAGCCACGGGACATGGATCAGAGTAACACGCTGCTCTGTTATGGTCATTCCACCCCACAGGGCGGAGGGTGAACACACCTGCCCCGGCCCCTGCCCGTCCTTCCACGCATGTCGCTCAGGGGCACTTGGGAGCAGTGACATGTCTGGCTCCGCGGCCTAGGGAGAGAGACAGGATGGAGCGGGCGGGGGCGGGGGGGGGAGAGGGGGTGGCGAGGCCTTGGGAAGCCCTTGTCTCAGTTCCGTTTATTATCCTGCACGTCTGGGAGACGTGGCTTCACCTGGCCTTATTGTGGAGCATGTACCTGGCTCCTTTACTGTTTAGCAAGTGTTTATCCATGCAAAAAAGTGTACACTCCCCACCCTGTGACCAGTGGAACCTCCCGTCACGCTGCAAGGACCCATGTGCAAGGTGACACTGAACAAACACACTCTGTAACCGCCAGCCCCATGACATCTGCAGGGAGCTCCTGGGTTCCCCGTGGGAAAGAGAGTGGGCCCTGACCCAATCAAATTGGAGGGGAGTCCTGGGAAAGGGGGTTGGGCTCTGGGTAGATGATATTGGGGCTGCAGGTCAGGAGGGTTTGCCACTGCAGGGACCCCACTGCAGACGGGGAGGAGATTCTGGCCTGCGAGGAGTGGGTGTGTCTGTCTGGGGGTACGAGGGACGACCCAGCCCATGCTCTGTTCTAAGGGTAGGCCCTGGGGCTCTGACATCACCCCAGACAGGTATTTTGTAGCGGTCATCCATTCTGGCTCCAGTGGGCAGGTAAGCAGCTGTGACACGCCCTGGAGGCACTGCTGGAGTCCACAATTCCCCAAGTGACCAAGTTGGCCCCCCATTCTCCCCCAAACTCCTCCCACAGCCCTGTGGATCACCCTGAAGCCTCCGCTCCTCAATCATCCCTGGGTGTCTGACACATTGGGATTCCAGAGAACAAGTCCTTTAAAAAGACACAGGCAAAGCCCTGGCCCAGCAGCTCCGGGCATTTGCTGGCTGGGCAGTGAGACGTCTACAATAGCCCCAGCTAGAGGGGTGGGGCAGGAAGGCAGATGGAACAGGGGACTGTAGTACCTGGCTTGGCGGGGCTGGTGACTGGCCTGGCCAGGCCAGGGCTCGGGGTGGTGGCGGCGAGGGAGGGCTTTGATGAGTTCAGGCCATATGCTCGGTGACATCAGGATTTCCCTTGACTCTAAGGTTTACATTAATTTTTATATCTTGGCAATGGTTGTTCCCTCTCGCCCTCCGGCCTGGGGCGGCTCCTCCTGCGATGGTGCTGATTTCGATGGCATCGAAGACTTTGGACTAAACTGCATCATTCAGTTGGAAAAGGGACCTGCTGGGTCAGAGCGGGAGAGTCAAGGCCTAGACAGCGGGATCCATCCTCCCGCCAGGCCCCGCTGAGTCAGGGCACCCCTGCATTGTGCCAACCTAGAGTGCATTGGTGCACAGATGCCTCTGTGCAGGATAGCACGTCCCACAGTCCCCCTCTGCTGGGCCCTGCTGAGCCAGAGTGCCCCCCACGTAATGTCAACCTGAGAGCATGTTGGTGCATGGCCACCTTTGTGCAGGACAGTGCGTCCCACTGCCCCTGCCCCGGGGACCCAGTGACCCAGAGCGCCCCCACATGGTGCCAATCTGAGGGCACGTCGGTGCACGGCTGCCTCTGTGCAGGACAGCACGTTCCACCTTCTCCCTCCCCTGGGTCCTGCTGAGCCAGGGCACCCCCTGCATAGTGCCAGCCAGAGAGTGTCTTGGTGCACGGCCCTTGCTGTGCAGGACAGCGATGAGCTGCTCCAGTCAAAGTCAGAGCTGGCTGTACAGAGTGGGGCTGAGGGAGGCGCTCTGCAGACTCACACCCCAGCAGCACAGCAAGCTCCAGCCTCGCCCTAGAGGGACATCTCTGCTGGGGCTGAGAAGGGAGTGTGGTCTCCCCACCCCAACCACTGCTTGGCATCTCTGCTGAGACAGCCACAGGATCTGGGCTGAGACGCCCCAAACGTATCTGACAGCCGGGCCCTCAATAGCTGAGAAGGCAATAATGTGTGGTCACTACAGGAGCGGGGGCCATTGGAATCGCTGCCCTAAAGGCTCCGTCACCCAGGCCAGGTGTCTCTGTGTCCACGCAAGGCGAGGGAGTCTTGCTCCCGCAGGTGTCCGACTAGCCCAGGGAAGGCCAGCACTGCCATGTCCGCAGCCCTAACTGCACCACGCCAGGAAGGGCCAGACCCTGCTGCAGGTTCTGAGGTATCCGCTGAGCAGGGAGCGGTGGACAGTCATCAGGATCACCGGGTGTGCTCTGAACCTGCCCCGCTCAGCTCTTTGGGTGCCATTTACACCGGGGCAGAGCGGGACTGGGATGCCACCCAACTGCGATGGCACATTGCGCCAAGGTGACGGTCCCAAGCTGCACTGACTCTGGGTTCGCACTGACAGGCAGCAGGGCGAAGGCACCAGGCCACTCTGACTCCAGCATTGCAGTGACCAGCGCCAGGGGAAGGCACCAAGCTGCGCTGACTGGGTGTCCAAGTGACCGGTGCCAGGGGACAGCGCCAGGCTGCACTGACTCTGGCATCACGGTAACCAGTGCCAGAGGACAGCACCAGGCTGCACTGACTCCAGGTTCGTGGTGACCAGTGCCAGGGGACAGTGCCAGGCCGCACTGACTCTGCCATTGCGGTAACCAGTTCCAGGGGACAGTGCCAGGCCACACTGACTCCGGGTTCATGGTGACCGGTGCCAGGAGACAGCATCAGGCCGCACTGACTCCGGGTTC
>NW_020665405.1:974589-980220 GCF_002925995.2 Terrapene triunguis
CCAGGGCACAGCGCCAGGCCGCACTGACTCCGGGTTCGTGGTGACCGTGCCAGGGCACAGCGCCAGGCTGCACTGACTCCGGGTTCATGGTGACCGGTGCTCACCTCTCTCCCTCGCAGACTGTGCTATTCCACATCGCCGTTCTGATTGTGCTGGTTTTCGGGCACATGTGGCTCCTCCTCGCACGGTGACAGCTCATCAATGGATGTCTGGTTAGTGATCCCTGGGGAGACAGGGCATGTGGGGCACTGGGGCTTGCTCATGAGACCGGGCTCAGGATGGAGCTAGTGAATGTGGCCCATTGGCTCCATGCTCTCGCTGCAGGGTGCCATGAGGGAGCTGCTTCACGCCACCTGTAATAGGCAGGCATGCGGACTGAGCTGAGACCTGCCAACTTGTCTCATGCAGGGCCGCAGACCCAACCACCAGGGGGTTGCCGTTCGGCCGCCGTGCATCCTGCGTGGGCTGGAGTATCTGGCCTTTCTCCACCTCACTCCACTTCCCTGCGTTGGTTTGGTTTTGGAATTAGATGAACAGCTTCCGCTGGCCCCCATCTGCCCTGCTCCCAGGAGCACCTGCAACCCTCAGCCCCATGGGCTATGCTGCCACAGCCACAAGCACCTCACCCCCCCAGTGCAGGGGCGAGGTTCACACAGCTGGGCCCTTCCTCCTGTGCCACCACTGCCCCTCGCTGGGACCGGCGGGGGGGGATGCTTGGTTCGGGGGGGCGGGGGGGGGGGGGTGTCACAGTGAGATCACCCTGAGAGTTTCTCAGATATGGGGGGGGAGGGATTCTCCTCAAAGGGCCCCAGGTCCTGGGCAGTACGTACCGCTGGCTGCTCGCTCCTTCCACTTCTGCTTGTTCTCCTGGATGTACTTGGTCCATGTGGAGCGGAAGCTGGTGATGTCAGCGTTGATGTCGCCCAGCTCTGAATGCTCGTCCAGGGGCAGCTGCTTCCATTGGGAACTGCAGGGAAACCAGAGGGGGCAGCGCAGTGTAGTGTGGGAACCACACCAAGGCTGGGAGGCACGGCAGGGAGCCCCAGCAGTCAGGACTGGGCTGGGGCGAGGACACTGAGGGCTTGATCTCCTCAGCTGGGAGCTGCCTTCACCCAACAGCTCGGCAAATCAGCCCCTCAGCTGGAGTAACAAATAACCCTGGATGCACCTGCTCCCTGGGCACCCCACGGCATCAGCATTGCCCTCCTGGCACAGACGAAAAACTGAAGCCTAGGAGGTGAAGTGACCTGCCCAGTGTTCACAGACGGGCAGAGCTGAGACGAGACCCCCTGACCCCTGCCTCGCAGCTCCCAGTCCCTCACACTGAGAGCCCACTGCTTCCTGGGAACGCCTGCTCCGTGAGGTGTGAAGTGAGATTGCCATCCAGTGGCAGGAGCATGGGGAGCAGTAATGCTGCCGGCTTGAGGACAGGAACAGCTGCCAATAGGGAGGCTCTGCTGGCGCTGACCAAGTGAAGGGGCAGCACTGAGTTCTGTTGGACCCCCTGCTCCCTCTGACTGCTCCGTCCTCCTTCGGCGCTCCCCACTGACTCCCCTCAGACCTGTTCCATCCTCGGCCGATGCTGTTATGCACAAGACCAGCAGGGGGCGAGCACAGATCACACATGAGGCAGCTGGGAACCTTTCCCAGGCAAACCTTTCCCAGCAACACCCCAGGGGCGTGACATTTGCATGTGGCTATGGGGTCTGCACTGGCAAACACAACCACGTGAATGTCATGCAAAACTTGTCCCGGCTCAATTATCCCTTCATGCTGTTTGTGTTCGGGCACCACATGTCTACAGGGGCACCTGCCACCAGCACGACAAACCTCATGGTCTTTGGTCACTTGATAAGTCTTGTGGCTAAGGCCTCCTGGGTTCTATCCCCCACTCTGGGAGCGGAGTGGACTCTAGTGAGTTAGAGCAGGGGTGGCTGAGTCAGGACTCCTGGGTTCTATCCCCAGTTCTGCCACTTACTTGTTTGGGGACTGATCCGAAATGCATTCAAGTCAATGGAACTACTCTGGATCAGGCCTTCTGCCCTTGGGCTCATTGGCTCAGTCTGACCCTCCATCTCCCCTGGTGAAATGGTGCTAACAATGAACAAGCTAATGGTGAGGCTCCGTTAATTCATGTCTGTGAGGCTCAGGCACTGCAGCCTGGAGCCATCGGCAGGGTCCCAGCTGGGCCCTGGCCTTCGGCTCTCACACTGCAGAGAAGCTGGCAGGTGCATACAGAGCAGCTGTGAAGCTCTGAAGTTGGGCCGTGACTCCCAGCTACAAAAAGGAGCCGTTTACACAGAGCCTGACTTTGCCCAAGGCCACGCCTGCCCTGCTCCCCACCTCCCCAGAGCCTTGCGGAGATAAAGGCCTTTGGAAGTAACACCTTGAAATTCCGCTTTGTTCCCATAGAGAAAAATCATGGCCTGTAACTCCTGCAGGGCCCAGCAGGGACTCGGGCAGGCAGCGCAGCTGGGAACCTGCCTTTACAGCATGGCAGGGGCAGCTTGGGCTGGAGCTGCAGCCCAAACTCAGGCTGAACCAGCACTTTATTGGCAGTCTGGGGAAGTCTCCGTGGTGGTTGTTTTACATATTCCTGCTGCTCTGAGGTGGGGGGTGGGGGAGTGGGGGTCTGTTCTCAGGAGACTCTTCGAAGTCTTATCTGGAGCAGAGAGATTAGCGTCTCATTTGCATAAGGACCAGCTGACGGTACTGCCAGAGCTTCAGGCAGATCCCAAAGCTTCCAGCATCTTTCCTTTCATGGCCATGTTGGACTGCATGCAAGGGACTCTCTGGGAGGTGGGGAAGGATGCCCGGGGGAACATACAGGGCTCATGGGGATACTAGGGCTAGTCAGCACACTAGGGGCTGGACGTGGGTAACGTCACTGAGGTCGATGAAGTTCCACTGGGGTAAGTGGCCCATTGCTCTGAGCTGGTCCTGGAGCTGGGACTCCTCTGTCCAGATGCTGGCTAATGGGTCTTGCTCACATGCTCAGGGTCACGCTTGTGGCCAGATTTGGGGACAGGAAGGAATTTCCCTCCAGGTCAGATTGGCAGTGACCTTGGGGGCAGGGGTTCGCCTTCCTCTGCAGCATGCAGCAAGGATCGCTTGCTGGGATCATCTGGGCAGATCCTACCTAATCAATTCCTGCCCTGGCAGGGGCCTTGGGCATTGGCAGCACCTCGGCCTCTCCTCTTCTCTGCCTGTGCCCACAACAGCTTAGCTCTCTGAGGCCTGAAATGCATTGGTGTGACTAAAGTCATTGAGCTCAACATAGGGGTGGCTGAGTGATAATCAATGGCCCGTGCTGGAGAGGAGGCCAGGTTCAATGAGCTGATGGTCCATTCTGGCCTTAAACTATGGAGCAAGAGGAGAATCAGGCTCATTCACCCTTGCTAGTAGTGTCAGCATTTTACACATGGGGAAACCGAGGGATTGGGAGGCCTGATTTACCTACAGCCGCATCATGAACCTGTGGCAGAGATGGGACCAGAACCCAGGCGTCCTGCTGTCCAGTCTGGCAGGCATTCTTCTGTGCTCTGCTGGCTCTCGAGGCACAGGGGATCACACAGCAGCACCAGCCTACAGGGGCGCGTGGCCCCTCTGGACAGCATCGGGGGCTGCCTCACTTTACTAGCCTGGCTACTGTTTCAGTCTAATTCTGTTTCTGGACAGGGAGTGCCCCTGAGGGCAGGGTCAGAGGACACAGGCCCACATGGCCCACAGCACTGCCTGAGTGAGGAGCTGGCCCAGCCCTGCAGACATTCCCTCCGAGCATCTCGGAAACACTTAATTAAGATAAATGCCTCTAGGCTGAATGACCATCCTGCAGCCAGAACAACAGAGACACAAGCAGAGGTTTTCCTGATCCTTGGGCTGTGGGATACCCAGGCTCACATCCCTGCTCTGAATTGGGCTAAGCAGGACCTGGACCCTGTGTCTCTCCAGCCTTAGTCAGCACCCAGCCCACTGGGTACTTTGGGATGCATCTCTCTCACTTTTTCTCTGGGTTTTTGTCACGGTCTCGGTTCTGTCCCAGTGTGGAACTAAACCAAATGCCGAAACTTGGACAGTTTTCACACCATGAAATTCTTGTTTTCATGCCAGCTCTACTTTGTCCCCCCCGCTCCCACTGAAAACAATTGGGATCCTCCCTTCCCCACTTCCCATCCTTGAGCACAATGAAGAATTCCCCTCCCCCCAGAACAATAAGAGCTGCTGGGACAACCTGGCCCTAGGGCTCTGGGTTCTGCCCATGAGATCCAGGCCCCAGGCCCCCAGTAGTGTAACCACCTCTTGGAGGGGGGACTGAGGCAACACAAGGCACCAACAGCTCCCCTGTGCCAGGAGGCCTGGAGCCGCCCAGCCAGTGACACCCCAGAACTCAGTGGCGCTGGCTGGAGGGAATCAGTGACGTGCCTAGGCAGCCCCCACTGACCAGACTTCGACCAGGACTTGCAGCTTGCCCTGCCCTGCCCTGAGGATCTCTGCAGTCAGAGGTGAACACAGCACTGGCACTTCCCTTAGGGCAAACTCCCCCATGGGGCAAACGGCACAAGAGGTATGGACTGGACTGGGCCTATGTATCGAGTGTGCAGCCTGGGAGCCAGGATTCCTGGGTTCCAATCCCAAATCTCCTATATGCTTGCTCTGAGTCCCTTCCCTGCGTCAGGCCTCAATTTCCCCACCTGCAATGTAGGGATAGTGATACGACCCCTGCATTCCTGAGCATGTTGGAAAATTACAAGGGCATCAGTGCTAGTAACACTCCCCTGAGCTTTCTAGCTGCTGTGAGCCTCCCATACTGCGCTCACCTGCTCTGCTGGCTGGAGGAGGACTTAGACTTGGAGTCTTCCTCCACCAGCGGGAGGACGATCTTCTCCGCCACGTCCGTCAGCACCGAGAAAGTGGGCTCCACAATGAAATCAATGAAACCTGCGGAGGCAGAGGGAGGCGGCATTAGAGTGCGATGCACCCAGAGCCCCACTGGGCCACGTGCCCCTGAGCCGGCAGGGCTGCATGCACAGACACGAGGACATGGCCTGGCCCAACGGGCAGGCAAGTCACCAAGTGTATCAGGGCAGGTGTGTGGGGGGAGGCAGCGACTCACCGATCTGGGACTGGGCCACCAGCGTGGACTTGCGATCACAGAGCGGAGAGAAGGGCAGGCCCAGCTCAGCCTCCTTGTCCCCCTGCGGGAAACAGGACAAAGAGAACCGTTAACCCTGCCAAACGCCTGGGGCACCCAGCCACAGGGTGATGCAAGAGCAGCCTGAGCACAAGAGAGGGAGTCGGTGGACTCAGCTACTGCTCTGAGTGTGGGAGATACGAGCCAGGACACCTGGGTTCTTCTATCCTCAGCTCGTCCAAAACACAGGATTCAAACTATCCCTGGGCGTGAGGCTCAACCTGCCTGCCACTGAGCAGCCCAGCCCCTGGGGCAGGACAGCAGGTGTGAGGCCCAACCTACTCGAACTGCACCCGTCTGTCTGTCTGTGTCTCCGGGAGCGAGTTTGGTTCACGCAGTGAGTGTTTGTAGCTGCAAATGCCTGTTTTCACACGCCAGCGGGGATGAGTCTGTAGTGACACCCCGAGGACACATGGCATGGCGGTCACCACGCGGCCGTC
>NW_020665405.1:980230-984230 GCF_002925995.2 Terrapene triunguis
GTCACCACGCGGCCGTCCTGCCCCGAGGCCACGCAGCATGGCGGTCACCACGCGGCCGTCGCGCCCCGAGGTCAAACGCTTCTAGAGGCACTTGGGATGGTTCAGTGGCTCCTTGGCAGTTAATTGGGTGGCTGAGCTGCCACAGGGGAATGTTCCTTATCATGGTTGGGTCCCATTCCTAAAATCCATTCCAACCAGCCAATGTCTCATATCACCCACCCCAGATCCAGAGGCAGCATGAGCAAGTTCACTGAGTGCCGGGCTTAGGGCCATGATCTGCTGGTTTCCATATCCAGCCCCACCGTATGACCCGGGGCAAGCCCTCCTCACCAGGCCCCGGTTTCCTCATCTGTAAAATGGGGTTCGTGCTGT
Source organism: Terrapene triunguis (assembly GCF_002925995.2). Classification (NCBI taxonomy): domain Eukaryota; kingdom Metazoa; phylum Chordata; order Testudines; family Emydidae; genus Terrapene; species Terrapene triunguis. Next base: position 980,603 of record NW_020665405.1, read on the forward strand.
TTCCTTGGTTGGTGGCAAGCAAAGCTGTGTCTAACAGCAGTGGGAGAGTCAGGACTCCGGGGATCTCTTCCCAGCTCTGGGAGGGGAGTGGGGTCTAGCGGTTAGAGCCAGGGAGGCAGGACTCTGGGGTTCTCTTCCCAGCTCTAGGAGGGGAGTGGGGTCTAGAGGTTAGAGCAGGGGAGGAAGGGAGGCAGGGAGTCAGGACTCTGGGGTTCTCTTCCCAGCTCTGGAGGGAAGTGGGGTCTAGTGGGATCGAGCAGGGGGCAGGGAGTCAGGACTCCGGGGTTCCGTTCTCAGCCCTGCTACTGGCTTTGAGCCATGTTCCTTCCTCTCTCTGTGCCCCGCCCTTGCTGCTGGGGAGCTCCATTAGTTTTGTGCAGCCCCAAGCTCCTTGGCTGGAACAGGCTCTGGGCTGGGCTCTCTGCTGTCGGGGGACTGGGTTTGGAATCACTGCCCCAGCCAGAAATTCCCAGCTCAGCAAAGCCTCAGAAAGGCTGGTTGGTACTGTGGAGTCACAGGGAAGATTGTGCCACCAACAGGGCGACACTGGGGCAGGTCCACAGTTGGGAGCGGACCGAGGGGGGTCACAGCAGGGATGGCTGAGCTCCAGTGCCTCACCTGGGGCTGTGAGGCTGCGTAAGAGAATCGCCCTCCCCTGGCCAAGAGGAGCTGGTTCAGGGGAAGCCCTAGCAAGGCTGACCGCACTCTCCACACGCAGCCTGGGTATGGACTCTCCCTGGCAGTGGGTGACACTGAAATCACTGGGGATCTCTCGCCCCCTGGGACAGGTTCCCAAGGTGAAGGCTGCCTGAGGCTGCAAGCTCCTGGGTCCCCTGAGCTGCTTCTGGCCAAGGCCTGGGCTCGTCTGGTTTTCAAGGGCGTTGGGAAGAGCCGCAGGCCTTGGGGACCGGTTGAGCCTCCCCGCGGTACCTGTCTGAAGAACTCCTCCATCAGAGCCTTGGTCCAGCGGCTGTGGACGCTCCATTGCTTGGTGGGGTGGCTGATGTCGGCTGCATGCAGCAGCAGCGACAGCGCTTTCGATTTATCTATCCTGCAGAGGGAGGCGCAAGAGGCATATTAAGGGAGGGGCCCTGCTCTCTACCCGGCCTCCACCCAAGCACGGCCTGGCCCCACCACTGTTCATCCCTGACGCCCAGACACAGCTCAGCACACCTGGGCACAGAGCTGTGTGCACACCTGCCCACAGGCACGTTCACACACACACACCACCATGCACAGACACAATTCAGCTCAACCGTGTTCAGGACATTATAATCATCTGCTCTGTCCATCTGCATCTCCCCGGCCAGAGCCAGGGATTCCAGCATCCAGCCGAGCCAGAGTGAAGCTTTTAGAGCCAGACTCCAAGTGTCCACCTAGGCTGCAGCGGGAGCCGGCTCCGGCAGATGTACACACACTAACTCCGATGGAACTAGTGCTCTGAACACAGCAGTGTGGCCACAGCGTCATGGCAGCGAGACGGGCTGGCTGCCTAAATACACACCCAGGATTTCACATGGGATTTTAGCCTGCACCACCACCCATGCCACTGCAGCCACACTGCTCTTTGTAGCATGTTACCTCCATCAAAGCTAGCGAGTGTCCGTACACCCAAACTGGGAATTACAGCTCCAGCTGCAGGACAGTTTGACCCCACGTGACAGAGAATCCACTGCACCCCGGGACCAGTTGTTCCCAGGGTTAATTCTCCTCACTTAACCTTTTGCACCTTATTTCTAGCCTGAATTTGTTGAGCTTCTGCTTCAAGCCATTGGATCGCGCTCTGCCTTTGAGTGCGAGATTAAAGAGCTCTCTGCTCTCAGAAATCTGCTCCTGTGTAGGGATTTACAGACCAGGATCAAGTCAGCTCTTACCCTGCTGTTTGATAAGCTAAGTAGATGGAGCTTCTTCCGTCTCTCCCCGGCAAGCAGCTTCTACAGGCATTGAATTGTCCTTGTGGCTCTTCCCTGAACACTCTCTAATTTGTCAACATGATGCATGCAGACACTTGTACACGCACAGGCACATGCGTGCAGACACACATCTGTGCACATGCAGGCATGTGTAGACGTACGTGTGCGTGCATATACACACACAGACCTGCACAGCCAAAGCATGCATGTGCGCACAAACACACACACACTCATACAATGTGCACCCCCTCCCAGCACACATCCCACTCCCAAAATCCACGCGTTACACACACGTTCCTGTCACCCACCTCAGTTGCACACAAAGCCACACGTGCTCATAAACTTCCTATGTGCACAAAGCATCTTCCCCCCGCCCCCCCCGCCAACACCACCTCTTGCTTCCCCTTGAAGCAGCACTTTCCTTCAACACCCCCAGCAACACCTCCACCCCTACCTCCACCCCCTCACTCACCTCTCCAGCTGCTGGAGGGAGGTTTTCATGGACTTGACCTGCTGGAAGTGACAGGACATGTCTGTGGCCAGGACCATCTCAATCACCAGGGACCGCAGCTCCCTGCCCCATGTGGAGAAACAGACGCGTGATCACTCCTGTACAGCCAGCGACTCAGCCCGTTGCACACGCCCCACCCATTGCATTTTATGAACTGACCCCTTTGTGGCTGCTCTGTCAGCACAACACAATGAACCCGAGCTGGCAGCTGCCCCCAGGGCTCCCCATTAAGGGGTCCCCCGCACAGAGAAGGCTCAGAAATACAGTTAGCAGAGCCTCCGGCTAAATGAGCTCCCTGCCCCATTCCCCACCTGGTGCAGAGGGACTGATGTGCTCCAGGCATGAATGTCAGAGAGACGGACCCCCATCATTAACCACTTCCACCCCCATGATGGGGTGCTTTACTGTCGCTCGGTGTTAAAAATCCCATCAGCAACTCACTAACTAGGCGTCCTGGGGACTGCCTTTTTGTATTGTGTCTGTACAGTGCTAGCACACCGGGGTCCTGCTCCAGGACTAGGGCCCCTAAGCGACACAGTAACTCAACTGATAAATCATAAACACGGAGGGGAGGCAGGTCCCCTCTCTGCCTCCATTGCGATTTGGGACGGGGCCGACGTCTGTATCTGCTGCCCAGTGTCTCTGCTCTGAGCGGACACATATGATCATAGGCAGAAGCCTGCGATGTGCTCCCTGCTGTCCAGATGGGCAGCAGGATTAGCCACTTATTTGCAACCCCATGGCTGGCAGAAGTGAGGGGAACACAGGTTCTGGGGGTTCTGCAGGGGGGCGGGAGGGCAGGGCCTTACCCAAACTCATCCTTGGCCAGATTGATGAAGATGTTCATCTCGTCCTCCTGCATCATGCGGAAGACAGCGCTGATGTGGTGGTTCTCCAGGACCGAGCGGTCATTGTACAGGATGGCACAGTCAGACCTGGGACCAGAGGAGCTGTGGCTCAGATTTGGGGCTGAGGAGAGGCCGCCCCGGGCAGGCAGCCGGCCACTATCACAACAGCGTCACTGAGGGATGAGTAAACCAGCACAGCGTAGGCCAGATTGGGCCTGATTCTGCCCCAGAGCCCATGCTGGAGCAAGCCTGATCCTCCCCTAGAGCACAGGCCGGAATGGGCCCGAACCTCCCCCAGAGCACAGGCCGGAATGGGCCCGACCCTCCCCCAGAGCACAGGCCGGAATGGGCCCGAT
>NW_020665405.1:984630-994746 GCF_002925995.2 Terrapene triunguis
GGCCGGGCTGGGGGTGCTCGGCCGGGGCTGGGCCGGCGCGCTCGGCCAGAACCAGGGCCGGCGCTGCTGGGGCCCGAGCCGGGCCGGAGCCACCGGAGCCGGAGCCGGGGCCGGCGCTGCTGGGACCCGAGCCGGGCCGGGCCGGGGGTGCTTGGCCGGAAATGGGGTCGCCGCCCTGGGGCCGAAACCAGAGCCGGAACTGGGGCCGGAGCCGCTGGGGCCGCCGGGCACCACTCGGCCCGGGCCGGAGGGAGCCGCTCAGCCAGGGCCACGCCTCCCCAGAGCTCTCCTCCTCGCGCCCCCCCGCCCCAGCTTACCTGCTGCTGCCTCCTACTTGCCCCTGCGGGAAGCAGGGGAGGGGGAGGAGCAGGTGGGCGGAGCGTTCAGGGGAGGGGAGGAGGGGCAAGACAGCTGCGGGGCCGGACAGCGTGGTAAGGCTGCAGGGGATGGGGGGAGCCGGGAAGGGGCTTTGGGTGCCCAGCGGTGCTTGGCCGCCGCTTTTCTGTCTATAAATAGCCGACCGGGGGGAAATCCCGGACATTTTTAGATTTTTAAAAATCCCCCCCGGACGGCTATTTATAGACCGAAAAGCCGGACATGTCTGGGGAAATCCGGACATATGGTAGCCCTACCCAGAGCACAGGCCGGAATGGGCCCGATCCCCCCAGAGCGCAGGCCGGAGCGAGCCCGATCCTCCCCCAGAGCACAGGCCGGAACGGGGCTGAATCCCCCAGAGTGCAGACTGGAGCGAGCCAAATCCTCCCCCAGAGAGATGGGGGTGGGGTAATTCTCATGATATCTGCAGCTCAGCCACAACCAATGGAAACCTTTGTATTGTGCCCAGCCCAGAGTGGTCCCCATCCCCACCCCATATCTATGCCTGGTCCATAGGCATCCTATCCCTCCCTCACTGCCCGGCCCATAGGCACCCTGCCCCTTCCCCACAGCCCACTCCATAGGCACCCTGCCCCTTCCCCACTGCCCGACCACAGGCCACCTGCCTTACCCACATTGCCTGGCCCATGGCACGCTGCCCCTCCTCCCACTGCTTGGCCCCTGGACACCCTGCTCCCCCCCTGCTACCCAGCCAATGGGCACCCTGCCCACCCTGCAGCACTCGGTGAAGCACAGCTCCTCTCCAGGAGAGCCCATGAGATCCCGGGCAGGAGGGGCCATGCCATGCGCTGCCGCCTGGGCACTCACTTGGTCTGAATGTGGAAGCTATTAGTGGTGCCCGTGTGCTCATAGTCGTGGATGGCAGCTGCGAAGATGATGGCCAGGACCTCAATCTCCGTCAGACAGTGCTGGGGGGCAAAGACGCTGTTAGTGCCCAGGAGGGGCGCTGCCCAGCTCAGCACCCTGTCCTGTCCCTGGGCAGAGGTACAGGAATCACTGCTCCTACATAACCTGGAGGGGGGGAGGTTGGGAGCAGGCACCTTAACATAGTGACCCCCAAAACTTGTGTCCCTCCAGCCCGTTCCTGACTCCTTCTCATGGGCTGGGGCCCAGGCTATGCTGGCACCAGGGCAGGCACAGGTGCCAGGTGCAGGTGATGGCTGGGCAGGAGGAAGCAGCCAGGGCCTGCCCAGGGAGCTGGGAGAAGGAGGGCACTCAGCTCCATTCACCCTCCAGACCCTGGGCTGGTTTCTCCACCTGGCCGTTTCTGTGAAGGTGGAGAGGCCGCTAGGGGGCGCTGTGCTCCTTGGTAACAATGCAGCCCCTTGCACTGGAACCAGGCAGCTCTTACATGGGCTTGGACCAAGACCCAGATCCCAACACCCGCAAACTCTGGTGAAGTGGGGCTGGATCTAACCCACCCCCAGGCTGGGCCCTGACTCTAAAACTAGCTGAACCAAACTCTGGATCCCCCCCAAACCTGGGAAAGAGCCAGAATGGAGCTTTCCCCTCCCCGCCTTGTGCTACAAGGAGCTTGGAGCAGCTGCTGCTGAGTGCTGTGGGAGATCCCATGGGCACCAGGGAGGAAGCAGTAGCATGCCCTGATCTTCCCACCTCCCCCCATTAGCCACCAGCCAGTGGAGAGGCCAGACCATGACCCCTCGGCATGAACCCAGAGGAGGGGCCCTGGACACAGCCAGCTGGCACAGCGCCTACGTACCACCATGCCAGTGCGCAGCAGGAAGCAGTGCACAGTCTGGGTCACGTCAGCCGCGTGGATCTGATTGTGGTAGGGGTTCTTGTATTTCCCATAGCCAGCCTCCAGTGCATCCAGTAAGGTCATTAAAAACACAGTGGGAATCTGCGGAGCAAGGAGACACGGGTCAGGCTGCAGCACCAGAGCCCTGAGCCGGCAGCATGCAAGCCGGGCGCCCCTTGCACGCTGCGGGGGTATCTGCATGCCAGAGAGGGCTGCCAGCCTGTCCTGTAGCCAGAAATCTCACCACGTAATAACCCTAGGGGCAGCCAGGAAGGACTGATGGGGAAATTGAGGCACAGAGACAACCAAGTGACTTTCCAAAGGTGGGAAAAGGACTCAAGCACTCCTGGCTCCCAGACCTGTGCTCTGGCCACTAGACCACAGATCTCCGACACCCCCATACACACACAGCCCCCCTCCAAACTCCCGACCCATCCAACCCCCCCCTCCCTGTCCCCTGACCAGGGCCGGCTTTCCCACTGTGGTTTTGGGGAATCTTGTTCTATTTGCTGATGTCAGACTGGCTCAGGCCCCATCCTGCAGGGACTTACTCACTGGAATAACTGCTGCTGCTCCCGTGGGTAAAGCCACCTGTGTCTTTGAGCAGTACCTGCAAAGAGGCCAGGGAGTGAATGGGCCCCAGGACTCTCCCAGCCATTGTGGGGCTCAATGGGGCCAGGCTGAAGCTGGGGCCCACAGGCAGGGGGCAGCCCTGCCCTGCCTGTTCTACGGTATTGCAGCTGCCTGGCCCAGGGGACACCATGCTGCCAGCCCCTGAGTGACAGCGCCAGGTTGCCAGAGCCCTGCCATACGCAGAGGGCAAAGACGAGATGGGGGGTGGAGGTGCTGTCTGTCAAGTCCCGACCCTGCTGTGAGTGGGGAGAGGAGCATCACACCCGAGTCTGTTCCCTCAGGGGACGGGCAAAGGGGAGTCTGCTCCAGAGATTGGCATGTGGAGACAGCCTGTGCTGCTTCTGCTCCCCCTCGCCCCAGCACAGCCTGTCCGACACCTCTGCTCTCCAGGTAGGGGCAGCCAGTGCTGCACCCGGCACACTGGGCCTGACCCCAGCCAGGGCTCCTTGGTGCTTCCATTTGGGAAATCAACAATGATCTATTCTAGACCAACACACTGTCAGGCTTCCAGCCCCCTTGGGCCCCCGCACCCATTGTGGCTGCAGAAGGGAAGCCCCAATCTGCTAAGCCAGGGTCCTTGACGGACATGCCATGACTGTGGGGCCCGTGGGAAGGTCTCTGGGATTGGGGCTCGACTCTGCTCTCAACAATCTGGAGCAGCGCCGGCGACTCCCAGCAGATGTGTGGCAAAGAGCAGAGATGGGCCCTGGAAATCGGGCCCTGCAGGGCACTTGTGCTGCCCAACGCAGCACCACTGACTCCCTTGCCCATTGCAGCCCTGTGCCCACTCCAGCCCCTCCCACCCAGGCACCCAGACAGGGCTGGCTCGGAGTTTAGTACATCAGTTGGAAGTAACAGAGGAGGAGAAGGACCTCAGAGTATTGGTTGATCACAGGATGACTATGAGCCGCCAATGTGATATCGCCGTGAAAAAAGCTAATGTGGCCTTGGGATGCATCAGGCGAGGTATTTCCAGTAGAGATAAGGAGGTGTTAGTACCGTTATACAAGGCACTGGGGAGACCTCATCTGGAATATTGTGTGCAGTTCTGGTCTCCCATGTTTAAGAAGGATGAATTCAAACTGGAACAGGTACAGAGAAGGGCTACTAGGATGATCCGAGGAATGGAAAACCTGTTTTATGAAAGGAGACTCAAAGAACTTGGCTTGTTTAACCTAACCAAAAGAAGGCTGAGGGGAGATATGATTGCTCTTTATAAAAATATCAGAGGGATAAATACCAGGGAGGGAGAGGAATTATTTAAGCTTAGTATCAATGTGGATACAAGAACAAATGGATATAAACTGGCCATCAGGAAGTTTAGACTTGAAATTAGACTAAAGTTTCTAACCATCAGAGGAGTGAAGTTCTGGAATAGCTTTCCAAGGGGAGCAGTGGGGGCAAAAGACGTATCTGGCTTCAAGACGAATCTTGATAAGTTTATGGAGGGGAGGGCATAACGGGATACCCTAATTTTGGCAATTAATTGATCTTTGACTATTAGCGGTAAATATGCCCAATGGCCTGTGATGGGATGTTAGATGGGGTGGGATCTGAGTTACTACAGAGAATTCTTTCCTGGGTGTCTGGCTGGTGAGTCTTGCCCACATGCTCAGGGTTTAGCTGATCGCCATATTTGGGGTTAGGAAGGAATTTTCCTCAAGGGCAGATTGGCAGAGGCCCTGGGGGTTTTTCACCTTCCTCTGCAGCGTGGGGCACGGGTCACTTGCTGGAGGATTCTCTGCACCTTGAAGTCTTTAAACCATGATTTGAGGACTTCAATAGCTCAGACATAGGCTAGGGGTTTATTACAGGAGTGGGTAGGTGAGATTCTGTGGCCTGCGTTGTGCAGGAGGTCAGACTAGACGATCATAATGGTCCCTTCTGACCTTAAAGTCTATGACTCTATGATGCTAACATATATTCTGCCCCTCATGATCAATGCTCGGACAGTAACAATGGCAGCTCTTGGCACGTGACCCCTGCCAGAAGCCATTTCACCTCAGGGCAGCTCCCTGTACCCAGCCTGGCACTGAGCAGCCAGGACCCCTGAATGAACCTGGGTCACTGATGTGGACAGTCTCCTCCTCCCAGGTCCCTGTGTGGCAAGGCATCCCAGCATGCATCACTCCATGGTGACGTTGTGTGCACGTCTCCAGGGTGCGCTGTCCCTGTTGAGGCACCACGCGGTAGCTGCCTGGATTTTCCCAGCATGCACTGAGGCATGCACTCAGGCAGTGTGTCTGGGGTGGATGCATGGTCATGCTGCAGCAGGAACATGGCTCAGACACATTGGTGCCACCTTCTCGGAGGAGTTGGGCACTGGCTGTTTGCATGGATGGGCCAGTGCCTGAGATGGCCCCTTTCAGCCACACTGAAAAGCCACTAGGGGATGCGATCTTGGGAACCACAGACCCCTGTCTTCCCCTTGCTCCGCGGCTCTGGATCCAAGAGTGCTGAGGGAGTTGGTGGATGTGATTGTAGAGCCATTGGCCATTATCTTTGAAAATTTGTGGTGATTGGGGGAGGTCCCAGATGATTGGAAAAAGGCAAATATAGTGCCCATATTTGAAAAAGGGAAGAAAGAGAACCCGGGGAACTACAGACCGGTCAGCCTCACTTCAGTCCCCAGCAAAATCATGGAGCAGATCCTTAAGGAATCCATTTTGAAGCACTCGGAGGAGAGGAAGATGATCAGGAACAGTCAACATGGATTCACCAAGGGCAAGTCATGCCTGACCAACCTGATTGCCTTCTATGATGAGATAACTGGCTCTGTGGATATGGGGAAAGCGGTGGATGTGATATATCTTGACTTTAGCAAAGCTTTTGATACGGTCTCCCACCGTATTCTTGCCAGCAAGTTAAAGAAGTATGGATTGGATGAATGGACTATAAGGTGGATAGAAAGCTGGCTAGATTGTCGGACTCAATGGGTACTGATCAACAGCTTGATGTCTAGTTGGCAGCCGATATCAAGTGGAGTGTCCCAGGGGTCGGTCCTGGGGCCAGTTTTGTTCAACATCTTTATTAATGATCTGGATGATGGGATGAATTGCACCCTCAGCAAGTTCGCAGATGACACTAAACTGGGGGGAGAGGTAGATACACTGGCGGGTAGGGATAGGGTCCAGAGTGACCTAGACAAATTGGAGGATTGGGATAAATGAAATCTGATGAGGTTCAACAAGGACAAGTGCAGAGTCCTGCACTTAGGAAAGAAGAATCCCATGCACTGCTACAGGCTGGGGACCGACTGGCTAAACAGCAGTTCTGCAGAAAAGGACCTGGGGATTACAGTGGATGAGAAGCTGGACATGAGTCAACACTGTGCCCTTGTTGCCAAGAAGGCCAACGGCATATTGGGCTGTATTAGTAGGGGCATTGCCAGCAGATCGAGGGAAGTGATTATTCCCCTCTATTGGACACTGGTGAGGCCACACCTGGAATATTGCGTACAGTTTTGGTCCCCCCACTACAGAAGGGGTGTGGACAAATTGGAGAGAGTCCAGCGGAAGGCAATGAAAATGATTAGGGGGCTGGGGCACATGACTTACGAGGAGAGGCTGAGGGAACTGGGGTTATTTAGTCTGCAGAAGAGAAGAGGGAGGGAGGATTTGATAGCAGCCTTCAACTATCTGAAGTGAGGTTCCAAAGAGGATGGAGCTCGGCTGTTCTCCGTGGTGGCAGATGACAGAACAAGGAGCAATGGTCTCAAGTTGCAGTGGGGGAGGTCTAGGTTGGATATTAGGAAACACTATTTCACTAGGAGGGTGGTGAAGCACTGGAATGGGTTACCTAGGGAGGTGGTGGAATCTCCATTCTTAGAGGTTTTTAAGGCGTGGCTTGACAAAGCCCTGGCTGGGATGATTTAGTTGGTGTTGGTCCTGCTTTGAGCAGAGGATTGGACTAGATGACCTCCTGAGGTCTCTTCCAACCCTAATGTTCTATGATTCTATGATCCCAGCAGGTGATCCCTGCTCCCTGCTGCAGAGGAAGGTGAAAACCACCAGGTTCCTGCCAATCTGACCTGGGGAGAAAATTCCTTCCCAACCCCAAAGCTGGTGATTGTATGACCCTGAGCACATGAGCAAGACGGGTGTCTGTGTCACACCTGGACAACGGGGAGCGTTGGAGAGAATAGGAAAAGCAAGCGGAGCTGTTCACACAGACCTCATCCCCATCAGTTACTGTCAATGGGCGAACGCAACCGGCCCAGCAAGGGAGGGAAGAAAAACAGTCAATGCTTGCAAAGACATGCACAGACACGCACAGACATGCACACCCGGGCACACACATGCACAGACATGCACACCTGGGCACATACACACAGACATGCACACCCGCGCACAGACACGCACACCTGGGCAAAGACACACACAGACATGCACACCCGGACACAGACACACACAGACATGCACACCTGGGCACATATACGCACTGACATGCACACCCGGACACACAGAGACACACAGACATGCACAGCCGTCACATACACACACAGACATGCACACCTGGGCGCACACACGCACAGACATGCACATGCAGACTCACAGGCATGCATACTCCTACGCCACACATGCATGCATATCCATACTCATGCACACATATGTGCAGACTCATACACATACATGTGCATATGTAACCCAGGCCCGCTGGGTGTGGCACTCTGTCCCCCTCTAGCGGTACCTAGCCCAGCTAGTGATTGATGAGTCTGCTACAGCCTTGGCTAAGAGCCACGTGGTTTTTAGCTCATGCAGTAGAGACTCATGCATTTAGCTCCAGAGGTCCCAGGTTCGATCCTGCTCGGTGTCTGTGGGCATTACACATACACATTCACATGCACATGCACACACATACCCACAGATGTGCACGTGAAACCTACCTAAGCCTTTGCAGAGCCGGGAAGGTTGGCATAACCACTCCATTCAGTTGGCTTAGAGAAGAACTCAGGGGATTTCTCTTCTGCAAGGCCCAGCCCTTCATCAACACACAGAGGCCAGCACCCAGCCCCAGGCATGGGTTCAGGGCTGCTGTGACCCCACCGGGCCTGTTCAGGTGCTGGCTCTGCTGGCCACACCCCTGTACCATGTCCCCCAAACCTCCTCTCCAGCTGAGCGCTGGGGACAGATCTGGGCTGTGTAGAGGGTTGGAGATCCTGGTATCACTCATGGGCTCCTGTTCCACTGCCCATTGGATCTTCCAGCCCTCTGGGGCTGAGTGGGCAGGAGGCTGCTGATGGAGCATGAGGGGGCAGGGGGCTGGTGATGGGACATGGCAGGGAGCAGGAGGCTCGTGGGGGATGAGGGGGGGAAGGTGGCAGGCTGCTGACCTTGAAGCGGCTGTTGAGGTTGTGTCTGGTGAGCAGCTCAAAGACAATGGTGCGCAGGGCGTGGTCCTCCGTCACTCTGTTCAGCGCAAACACATCGAAGCACCACAGGTCCAGGGTCTGTGGGGGAAAGGCAGAGCGGAAGTCACATCTCCGCCCCGTGCAGCAAGGCCGGCGAGGGACAGGCAGCTTGGCTCAGAGCAGGGCCGTGGCAGGCAGGGGGAGCACAACCTGAACTAGGCTCGGAGGAGCTGGCACAGGGCTAGGCTGGGTCCCATTCCAGGTGGCAGAGTTACATCCAGGTGGCATTTGAAACACCCTGTATCTAGCACGGGCAGCATGAGCTGTGAATGGGTGCAGGGGCAATGTGTATGACCTAGAGAAGCAGGAAGGGGAGGGGCACCGACACCCCAGCTAAGGGTAGGAGGGGATTGTGCCTGTGGTTGTGGGGGCCCTGTCCATCAGCCTGGCACAGCCCTGCCCAGCCGATACAAGCAGGCCCATGGTGGGCATGTCACAGGAAGAGGTGATGGGGATTTTCAGGTGCTGAGAGGGGACAGGGCTAGTGTGACACGGCAGGGCTGGGCCGAGTGACCCCTCCCAAATGAAGGGCATAGTGATGCAGCCTTCGCAGGGCCAGCTTTGGCTCTGCCAGCACGGGGCACAGTCATGCTTGGCTCTGATGGCCGCAGGGAAATGGGCGAGCAGCACAGAGGATGCCAGGTGCCGCTGGCTGCAGCCTCTGCCCCCATGGGAGCCATCGCCCCTCGCGGGGTCAGGGGCATGGGGAGCAGGCACCTCCCCTCCCCGCCATTACCTTCAGGCAGTTGATGACAGAGGTGGAGTAGTTAGGCCCCACAGCTGTGTACGTCCGGCGGAACATCCTGCAAGGAAAGGGAGCAGCAGGTGAGACTGGGCCCTGCTCCCCATTTGCCAGAAGAGGCCGTTAAGGCAGGTAGCCAGCCCAGTGAGGCAGATCCCCTGCCATGTGTGGGGAGGGGTGTGTGTGATCCTGCTCGACCCTTCCCCAGAGTCTCAGAGCACTCAGCAGATGTTCAGCCTCATTCTCCACTCCCACACCCAGTGTGGGGAGCATCCCTGGGCATAATATGGGAAACTGAGGCACAGAGAGGGGCGGTGACTGGACTATCTCCCTTCCCAGAGCCAGGAATAGAACCCAGGAGTCCGTCTTCTTGCTCCCCGACTCTAACCACTAGATACCACTCCCCTCCCAGAGAGTCCTGGCTCCCAGTCCCCATGCTGAAACCACCAGATCCCAGTCGCCTCCCAGATCCAGGAATAGAACCTAGGAGTCCAGGCTCCCAGCCCCATCTACCAGGCAGGGAGCTTTCTCCCTACATGCCAATACAGCACCCTGCAAACTCCCCATAGACAACCCCCGCCATGCCCCCTCTGCCCCCAGCTCCGAACCTCTCGACGAAGATGCCGGCCTGAACGGCGTGGACGATGCTGCGGAACTTGGGCTTCTCCTCGGAGCGCCGGCCCTTAGCGCGGGTCTGTTGGGTGAAGGTGGAGGCCAGCCAGTCCCGCACCTCCGACGGCACTGCGTCCGACTTGATCTCCTGCAGCTCATCCTCTGTGTCCAGGATTTGCCTGAAACAGAATCTGCCAGTGAACCGGGAATGGACACACACCACCCCCCACACTCCATCTCTGTACACTCACCCCTCATATGCCCCTATCAGCACAGCCCTGTGCCCTATACATGCCATGTGCCATCTACAATATATCCCTGTCAGCATGGCATCCCATCGCCTTTATGTCCTCCCCTCATATATCCCTGTCAGCATGGCATCCCATCCCCTGTACGTCCTCCCCCCATATATCCTTGTCAGCATGGCATCCTATCCCCTGTATATCCTCCCCCCATATATCCCTGTCAGCATGGCATCCCATTCCCTGTACGTCCTCCCCCCATATACCCCAGTCAGCATGGCATCCCATCCCCTGTATGTCCTCCTCCCATATGCCCCTGTCA
>NW_020665405.1:994756-1007738 GCF_002925995.2 Terrapene triunguis
CATGGCATCCCATCCCCTGTATGTCCTCCTCCCATATGCCCCTGTCAGCATGGCATCCCATCCCCTATATGTCCTCCTCCTATATACCCCTGTCAGCATGGCATCCCATCCCCTGTATGTCCTCTCCCCATATATCCCTGTCAGCATGGCATCCCATCCCCTATAGGTCCTTCTCCCATATACCCCTGTCAGCATGGCATCCCATCCCCTATGTGATGCTGGCATATCTCGTGCCAGCACATGTCAAGGCCCCCATGACTCAACTGAACACTGACAACTACGTAGCTGGAACCAGTCTGGCTCACTTGTGTGTTGTATTATTAAAATAGGTATTAGAATTGTATGAATGTTTAGACTTTATGAAATGCTTGTGAGTTGCTGCAGCATTAATCTCACTTACAGCATCTGTATCCCATTTGGTCTGTAACTGTAAATCATCAGACTGGAGAGAAGCATTAAGGAGAGTGTAAATACAAGTCTCTAACAGGAGGTGTTAGCTCCTGCCCAACTAAGGAGGCTTTGATAAATGAAGCGAGGGGGGGCTGCTCCCTTTTATGGACACCCAGCCAGCCAGTTAGCTATAAAGTCCCTCTTGGTGGCTGTTCTCTGCTTGCTTTACCTGTAAAGGGTTAACAAAGTCCCCCAAGTAAAGGAAAGGGAGTGGGCACCTGACCAAAAGAGCCAGTGGGAAGGCCATAACTTTTTAAAATGGGGGAAAACTTCCCCTTTGTCTCTGTTATTTTTCTCCGGGAAAGAGGGGAACAGGGAGCAGTTATGCTATGAGAAGCTTTAAGCCAGGTATGATCGTAGATCATCAGATCATACCTAGAACTATTTATTTGGAACCCCCAAATGTGTAAGTAGATCAGGAATGTTTAGAAAGACGCAATTAGGTTTAGTTCTGTTTATTTCTTATGACTAGTGGACTCCTCTGTGCTAACCCCAGATGCTTTTGTTTGCTCGTAACCTTTAAGCTGAACCTCAAGAAAGCTATTTTGGGTCCTTAGCCTAAGTTCGAGATGTTTTTCTTTCTTTTTGTTTTTAATAAAATTTACCTTTTTTAAGAACAGGATTGGATTTTTGTGTCCCTAAGAGGTTTGTGCATATGTTGTTTGATTAGCTGGTGGCAACAGCTGATTTCCTTTGTTTTCTTTCTCAGCTCTTCCCTGGAGGGGGGTGAAAGGGCTTGAGGGTACCCCACAGGGAGGACTTCCCAAGTGCACCTTTCTGGGTCCCGAAGGGGTTTTTTTGCACTTGGGTTGTGGCAGCATCTACCCATCCAAGATCAGAGAGAAGCTGTAACCTTGGGAGTTTAATACAAGACTGGAGTGGCCAGTATTAATTTTTAGAATCCTTGCGGGCCCCCACGTTCTGCGCTCAAAATGCCAGAGTGGGGGATCAGCCTTGACAGAGGCCCGTCAACACTGAACATCAGAGGACAAAAGGCTTTGCTGATCGCTCTCCCCCACCATGAAGAGGAGCCATGCAAGTGAATTCCTCCCAACAGCTGAATGTACAACTCGATGCAGAAGGGGGAAAGAAATAAAAAGTGCTAACAAGGAGGAACTGTAACTTTTATACTGCTTGGACTCTGAGAGGCAAGGATTGCTAGGCAAAAGATCCCCAGCTTCTTAGCCTGGGTTAGCCCAAAAGGACATATGAGCTTGCATATTATAGAAGTGTCCATTACCTTTTGAAATTTAAGATCGGAACTCATTTGTGTATGTTTACCTGCTTTAATCTTGTAAATAACTCTTATTTCCTTTCCCTAGTTTATAAATCTGTATATAGTTTATTATAGGATTGGCTACAAGTCTTGTCTTTGGTGTGAGATCTAAGGTGCTACTGACCTGGGGTAAGTGGCTGGTTCTTTGGGACTGGGAGTAACCTGACTATTGCTGTGATCCTTGGTGTAAGAGACCATCTGTCACAAAGACAGGCTCACCTGGGTGGCAAGACAGATCAGAGTACTCAGGGGGACTGTCTGTGACTCCATGGTTAGGCTGTTACATTGCCTGAGGAGTTTATACTTGATAACTGATTGGTGAAATCTAAGCACAGAACTCTCAAATAATTTGGGGGTTATGTCCTTGTTCTTAACAGTCTGCCCACAGGCTGGTACTCATGCTCTTGAGCCACTGCAGGACAGCTTGACACCCTATACACTTCCCCTCCATCTCCCAGGCAGCACAGCACCCTGTTCCCTATACACAGCCCTATCAGCACAGCACCCTGTCCCCTATGCACCCCCCCACACACACCCCTGTCAGCACAGCACCCCATCCCCTATATACTCTCCCTCCATATGCCCCATCAGCACAGCATCTCATCCCCTATGCATCCCACCCACCCCTGTCAGCATGGCACCCCATCCCCTATACATCCTCCCCAGGAGGGAGTGTCCCCCACGCACCCCCTAGTGTCCCCAGGGGGCACTATGGAGCAGGCACACCCCAACCTACCTGGTCTCATCAATGTAGACGGCCTCTAGCAGTGAAGCTGTGTACTCCAGGTTCTTCTTCAGTTCCACGATGTTCACCTCGCCATTCTCCAGCTGCTTCACCATGTACCTCAGCCTGCAAAACAGGACAGACCTGGGTCACCCCGTGCCTGTGCCAGCACCCCCTGCCTGCCACGGGGGGAACTGCTGCCTGGATCCGTCAGGGCTGGTGCACTGCCCTTCCCCCAGCACACACACACCCTGTCACGGCCCTGGCACTCACTGACTCCTGCCAGCCCACACAGGGACAGCAAGAGCCCTGCTCACCTGCCGAAGGGGAGGCCCTTGGAGCTGGTATCCGAGCCACATTGGCTACAACAGGAGCAACAGACTCCCATTGCTGCACACACACCAGAATCAGCAGTGGAGCTAGACCCTGGAGCTTCAACTCCAGGGCCCAGCGAGCTGGGGAGTCGCTCTGCCAGGAAGGGCAGTTAGCAGCCAGCTCCCACCCTGGAGGCCTGTTGTCCTGCTTCTGCTGCCAGCATAGATGCGTGTCTAGATGCTGCACAGATGTTCATTCCAAGACATAGATGCCTGGGTTTTGCCCTAGGGCTAAGCGTCGGTGCTGGGCTGAGAACCCACCAGCTTGTCTCACCCAGCTCTCCAACGGAGCAGCACTAT
This sequence comes from Terrapene triunguis, assembly GCF_002925995.2. NCBI lineage: Eukaryota > Metazoa > Chordata > Testudines > Emydidae > Terrapene > Terrapene triunguis. Next base: position 997,881 of record NW_020665405.1, read on the forward strand.
CAGCTACTAGCACACTGCTCTCCCTATGTACGGCCATATAAACCTCAGGGGAGCTTGCTTATCAAATGCAGTGACCCTGTTGGCGTCACTAGGCATAGCTACCAGGTAACTCGGGGGGGTGAAAGACCATAAGTGCCGATGAAACCCCCCTGCTCTGGGTCTAAGTGAGCCACAGTAACTCCATCTTGTGAACTTTAACCAGCCTCCATGCTAACAGCCTAAATGCTGAAGCAGAATATGTAACGGTCAGCTTTTCTAGCAGACAGCTGCAGTTTCGCTCACACTAGCAAACGCAGTAGTGATAAGAACGGGAGAAAGAAGGGGGGGAAGACTGCGTGCGCACGGGCCTGCGAAGGCCAAAGATAAACATGCGGACGAGAACTTTTTTAACATGCCACAATGTAATGCCTGCTGTAACCACTGTCGGGCAGGGAGGGGTGAAGGGGAAAACAGAACAAAGGCTTACACACAAACAGCTTGGAATATAAAATGGGAAACTTGCTTGTATTTGCTGCGCTTGATTTGAGACATGTTGGTCTCCTAGTGCCTATTCAGAGCTCTTGAATAAATTTGGTTTGCTTCTCCACCCTGGTGTGTCTATTGGTGCGGCGCACACCGGGCAACGAACCCTGTTGCCCCCTCGGGGCCCTCTGGGCCGGCAACAGTTTTGGCGCCCAACGTGGGGCACGAGGCTAAAATTTAGCCTTGCCCGGATCCCTCCTGGCGGCCGACGGATTACGGCGACGACTGACGCCCAGCGCGCACCGGTGACTTCATCGGGGGCCTCGGCGGAGACGTGGTGTGATCGACCCCGGAAGGCACAATGATGCAACGCACACGGACAGTGGAGAAGCAGTTGTGGGCGACGGTGAGGATAAGGTAGGAACAGTCCAGTGGGGACTTTTACCTGTTTTGACCTGGGGACGCCCAGTGTCTCCCTAGAGTATGGGGCAGGGACAGAGTACAGCCGGCGGGGCACAGTGTACGCCCTTAGAATGCATTCTAGCAAATTGGGATGTGTTTGGGTCAGATTCGATGCTTAGAAGTAAATTAAAAAGGTTCTGTACAGTTGACTGGCCTCCATACCAGCTAGAGTGCCAGGAAAGGTGGCCACCGGAAGGATCACTTAATTACAACACAATCCTTCAGTTACTTTTGTTTTGTCAGCGAACTGGTAAATGGAATGAACATCTCTCTGCGTATACATTTATGATGTTAAGAAATAGGCCTGGTATTTGGCACAAGTGCCATTTGACTCCGACAAACTCGGTAGTACCTGCTGCTAATCCCTAGAAACCTCCCACAGTTGTAATGGCAGAATCGGTATCCCCTTCGGCTCCAACACCCCCACAGGCTCCAGAGAGTACCCCCTCAGTGGGATTGTATCCGTTGAGTACTGAGAATGTGGTAGCCCGTCCAGGAACACAGGATCGTGCAGCCCAGATTGTGCCAGTGTATTCTCATGTTCCTTTTAACCCAGTGCACCTAGCTGCCTTTAAGGCAGAAGCAGGGGAATTCTCCACGAATCCAAGCAAGTTTATTTCAATCTTTGAAGGGTGTCTAGCAAGCCATAAGCCTGACTGGGATGATTGCAAAATACTTATGAGAACCTTGTTGTCTGAAGTGGAGTGGAATCAGGTTATAGCTAAGGCTAAGAAGGAGGCACAGAGAAGGCATTTGAGGTTTAAAAAGGAAAGCTATTGGACACCAGAGGTTGTACCGAGTGGAATCCTCAAAAGTGGGTGTGCTCGTCCTGGTTTGTTGCTTCAAAGCTCTGTATAGAAGTTATTTTACTGGAAGGGTGTATAATGCCAATGTGTATGTGTTCATTGTTGGGAAAAGGTGTATGAGTGAAGAGTGGAAGTTTCCTTTGGAGGTTAAAAGAAGCCAAGAAAGGGAGAAGGAAAAAGCACAGAACGAGTTAACTGGAAAATATAGCTAGCAAGCTCAGTCATGCTGGCCCCATCCAAGGACATTGTTCACAGCTAAGACTTGGCTGACAACCAAGAAAAGGGGGGGGCAGTATACCCATTTCTCGGTCCTAGATTTCCAGAGACTTGGAGGAGTGGAATAATTCGGACAGAGTCCTCCTCCTGCAATATGTAAATGACTTGCTAATTGCTGCTGTGGGTCTGATCCCTTGTCTCAAAGCCACTGTGAGCCTCCTGAACTTTGTTGGACTCCGAGGATACCGGGTAGCTCGGAGCAAGGCTCAAATTGCTCTCTCAGAAGTACAGTGTCTGGGATTTCACATAAGGCAGGGGGAGAGGCAGCTCTCAAACGAAAGGAAGGAGGCTATCTGCCAAGTTCCTATCCCAAGCAACCGTAAACGGCTCAGGGCATTTCTGGGCATGGCAGGCTTTTGCAGAATATGGATTCCAGAGTATGGACTGTGGGCTAAACCTTTGTATGAATGTGTTAAGGGAGCGGATCATGACCCCTTTCACTGGTCCCCAGAAGCGGACAGGGCATTTAAAATCTTGAAAAGGAAGCTGATGGAAGCCCCAGCCCTGGGTCTGCCGGATCTCTCTAAGCCGTTCCAACTGTATGTGCATGAAAGAAAAGGGGTAGCCCTGGGAGTGCTTACTCAGTTATTAGGCACCTGGAAACGTCCTGTGGCATATTTCTCTAAACAACTGGATCAAGTTGCAAAGGGGTGGCCAGCATGCTTGAGGGCGGTCGCAGCCACTGCCCTAGTGCTTGGGGAAGCTGAAAAACTGACACTGGGAGGAACTGTGCAAGTGTATATTCCCCATATGGTCCAAGCCCTGCTGGACACTAAGGGTGGTCTCTGGCTCACCCAGGCTCGGGTTGCTCGGTACCAGGCGAAACTGTTAGAGAATCCTGAAGTTACCCTGCAAACCTGTCCCTCCCTTAATCCAGCTACCCTGCTACCAGAAACAGAAAAGCAGGAACATGACTGTCTGGAAATCATAGATGCCCAATACTCCAGCCGCCCAGATTTAAAAGATCAACCACTCCCAAATGCTGACTTGGAATGGTATACCGATGGCAGTAGTGCCGTTGTGAATGGGCAAAGGAGGGCGGGTTATGCTATTGTGACCCTTCATGATACCGTGGAAGCTGAAAGTTTACCTGCTGGGACATCTGCCCAGCTTGCTGAACTAGTGGCCCTGACTCGTGCACTCGAGCTGGCAAAAGACAAACGGGTTAATATCTTTACTGATTCAAAGTATGCTTTTGGGGTATTGCATGCTCACGCTGGTCTGTGGAAGCAAAGGGGAATGCTGACAGCCCATGGCTCCCCAGTTAAGCATGGGTCTCAAATTCTCCAGCTGTTAGAAGCAGTACAACTCCCCTCAGCAGTAGCAGTGGTGCATTGCAAAGCCCATCAAAAGGAAGATCATGATGTAACCAAGGGCAATGCCAGAGCAGACAGGGAAGCCAAGCGCGCTGCTACCCTGAAATCACCAACAGAGGAAAATGCCCAAATGCATGCCCTCATCCCATCAGTAGGTGAGCTTGCAGCCCCTCAGTACTCCCATGATGACAGAAACCTGGCTGACAGGCTCAGTCTCCAGGAAAAGGAGGGATGGCTTTATTCCACAGAGGGAAAAATCCTCCTGCCCAAGGGCCTGATCCGACCAGTGTTGCAAAAACTGCATCAAACCACCCACGCAGGCAGAGAGGCTCTTACCCAGCTTATGAATAAATATTTTCTAACCTCTGGACTTAAACCCCTAGCATCACAGGTACAGGCTGAATGTTTAATCTGCCAAAAGAATAACCCTCGACCAGGAGTAGCAGTGTTGCCAGCCACTCTGGAACCTATCCCAGGCCCAGGATTGGTGTGGCAAATAGACTTTACTGAGTTTCCCAGGACCCAAGGGTACAGGTACCTCCTTGTCTTGGTGGATCGATTCAGCGGATGGCCTGAAGCCTTCCCATGTCGTAACAACACTGCCAAAACGGTGGCTCTTAAGTTTGTCAAGGAGATCATTCCTCACTTCGGACTTCCCCAGTGGATGGAATCTGATAACGGAACACACTTCACATCTCAAGTTGTTCAAAGAATATCAAGTGCCTTGCAAATCCCCTGGAAGCTCCACACACCATGGCGACCACAAGCCAGTGGAGTAGTGGAACGCACAAATCAGGCACTCAAGCGACACCTCTCAAAGGTCTGTCAGGAGGCCTTTCTTAGGTGGCCTTATGCTTTGCCCCTTGTGTTACTCCGCATTCGTGCTCTCCCCAAGGGCAGGTTAGGGCTTAGTCCCTTTGAGATTATGTTTGGAAGGGCATGGCCTCTGAACGGTACACCAGTTCTGGCAGGAGAGTGGGAAATGGGGTGTGGTTTCTTGTCTCAGTACATGTGCTCTCTGTCTGCTGTTCTTTCTTCTCTTCACAGATACACCAAAGATTCACAGCCTCTTCTGCTGGATGCCCCGGTCCACTCCTTGCAGCCAGGTGACTCCGTTCTCGTTCGGACCTGGAAGGACGAGCCTCTCCAAGAGAAGTGGAAGGGACCCCACACCATCCTGCTTGTCTCCCACACAGCAGCAAAGGTCGAAGGGCACAAGAACTGGATTCATCACTCTCGACTGAAAGCAGTACCCACTCCTGAACAGTGGACTGTCCAGCCTGCAGAAAAGACTGCCAGCGACGATTTGGGACTTAAGCTGTTATTCAAAAGACAGTAAGGGTAGCTGGGAATGCCTGGTGATCTCTCTGAACAGCTACAGCGCACTCCCCGCGAAAACCCTGAGCATTGGTTCTATCTATTCACAGAAGGCCGACCTAGCCTATGGTCCTGGTCCTTTTATTTTTTGATTTGTTTGGTGTCAATAATTCTTATCTTCTGGGCATTTGGGTTGTTGTAATCACAATATGGGTTCAGGTTTAGGGTCTCTCACAACGTTCCTTTTTGTCACAGGAACAATCCTTCTGTTACCTACTGTTTCACCCACATCGCATGCAGGATGGGGAGCCATCCCTGCAGATATGGCTACCAATACCTATGAGGCCCTGAAAATTGCCTTTGCCCGTGAGTTCAGTCTCTCTCACTGTTGGATATGTGCCCAGACTCCCCACCATTCGGCTGGATTGCCCTGGAGAGAGTTCCCCAAAATTGGTCAGACTTTTGTCAAAGGTGGATGGTTACCAGCAGCAGCACCTCTGACAATTTAAGTTTGCAATCTAACTGTACTGCGGAAGCTCCTTATGGCCGACACAATGGCTCTTGGAATTCCCACTATAGTAGCAGTCTTAAGCCCCAGCCCATTCGTTTACGCTCTCCACCCACTGGTCTCATATGTTTTCAGCAAGCCAGTACAAGTAATCATACTTGGTTTGCCGGCATTAGTACATGGAAATTTTATATTGGTCCTGGTATAAGTCTCACTATTCCTGTACTAAATGCCACCGGTTGGCAAACCGGCGCTGCATTTTTTGCCCTTTCCCCACAAGCCACCCTACGGGACCTACAAGGTAACAATGGAAAGGCTAGTTATGGTGAAGCATTCTGGGTCTGTGGTAATAGTGCCTACAAATGGCTTCCTCATGGTTGGCATGGTAGCTGTTATAAAGGCTATCTCGCTCCTCCCCTCCATGTTCTAACCCAGGCTCCCTCAGGTCGCCCCAGGTACTATCGGTCCTTGAGAGCTACCATTGAACCCATCGGGGAGGGAGACAGGTTTGGGATGATATTCCTCCCTACTTATGGGGTGGGACGGCTAACCCAACTCTACAGAAGACTGTCTAAATTTCTCACCCAGTTTGCCAATGATACCCTGGCCATAGAAAAAGGCATAAGCTCCAAGCTGTACCAGCTTCGATTGCTGGCTCTGCAAAACCGCCAGGCCCTAGATTATGTGTTAACCTCACGGGACGGGGTCTGTGCCCTTATTGGAGAAGAATGTTGTACCTATGTCCCAGAGTTTTCATAGGATATTAACAAGCACATCTTGTCAGCCGAACAGGCCTTGAACCAGTGGAAGGCCCAGGAAGGAGAACCCACTATTTTTGATTCCCTTTGGGGTTGGTTACCTGGTCTAGGGGGACTAGAGGGAGGCATTGTTCGCCTCCTGCTCACAGGTGTTGTGATATGTTTTGTTCTTTTTCTTTTGTTCGCTTGCTGTAAAGTGCTCATACATAAGATTTGTACCTCCCATTTCCCAGAAGTTCCTTTATACCCTCTCATTGATGATCCCAATTGCATGGAGCTTAATCGCATTTTGTCTTTAGAGTATGAGAAAACTCTGCCAAAGGTTTGTTGAGTGTTCTCAAAGGAGGGAATTGTTGGAGTCACTAGGCATAGCTACCAGGTAACTCGGGGGGGTGGAAGACCATAAGTGCCGATGAAACCCCCCTGCTCTGGGTCTAAGTGAGCCACAGTAACTCCATCTTGTGAACTTTAACCAGCCTCCATGCTAACAGCCTAAATGCTGAAGCAGAATATGTAACGGTCAGCTTTTCTAGCAGACAGCTGCAGTTTCGCTCACACTAGCAAACGCAGTAGTGATAAGAACAGGAGAAAGAAGGAGGGGAAGACTGCGTGCGCATGGGCCTGCGAAGGCCAAAGATAAACAGGCGGACGAGAACTTTTTTAACATGCCACAATGTAATGCCTGCTGTAACCACTGTCGGGCAGGGAGGGGTGAAGGGGAAAACAGAACAAAGACTTACACACAAACAGCTTGGAATATAAAATGGGAAACTTGCTTGTATTTGCTGCGCTTGATTTGAAACATGCTGGTCTCCTAGTGCCTATTCAGAGCTCTTGAATAAATTTGGTTTGCTTCTCCACCCTGGTGTGTCTATTGGTGCAGCGCACACCGGGCAACGAACCCTGTTGCCCCCTCGGGGCCCTCTGGGCCGGCAACAACCCCTCACCCACATGTGCTGCAGAGGAAGGTGCAAGAATCCCGAAGCAGGCAGATGTGGGGTAATCTGCCCCAATGGAGGGCTCATCCCGATTCTGACCAGTTACAGGTCAGCTAATGCCCTGAAACGGGAGGTTTATCTCCCTTCAAACACTGTTTGCATCAGCACAAAGCCTGGCAGTTTGGGAACCACGCGCTCAATGGGATTCTGTCTTTCTGTGCGCCCGCCGCTTTAAAATTTTCTGGCATTTGTTGCCATCTGCTAGAGAGTCAGCTGCCATTCTGTGCTCTGATCAGTGCAGACTGTGACAGAAATTGCACGCACACGTGCACAAGTGTTCTGAGAGAGAGAGAGAGCGAGAGAGAGCAAGCGTCAGAGGACTTTACTTTTGTGTTTTGTTCTCTTATTTTGTTTCTTTCCTTTGATCTAAAATGAAGGTGATTCCAATTGTAAATACAAATAGCTTCCGCCCAAACTTTAGGGGTGGTTTGAAGGGGAAACAAAGTTAACAGATTGGAAAATTCCCATGCAATGGATTTTGTTTGCAGTGGAGCAGTCGGGATCTTTGTTTTGGCAAAGTGAGAGCTTTGCTCCGGCAGAGTCAAGAACCTAGAAATCCATTGTCATTTGGGCTAGTGCAGCGGTTCTCAAACTGTGGGTCAAGACCCCAAAGTGGGTTGCGAGTTCATTTTAATGGGGTCGCCAGGGCTGGCGTTTGACTCGCTGGGGCCCAGGGCAGAAAACCAAAACCTGAGCCCCGCAGCCCAAGCCCGAGCAATTTAGTTTGGTGGAACCCCTTGTGGTGTGGGGTCGTATAGTCATTTTTGTTGTCAGAAGGGGGTCGCAGTGCAGTGAAGTCTGAGAACCGCTGGGCTAGTGCACGGGAATAATGGAAGTGAAACTTAGAATGGGAGTTGGCTGCCTAAACACCTTTAAAAATCTGGGCCAAAGTGAATCAGAGCAATGTTGCAGAATGGCCAAGCCTCCAGCATTCATAAATCAGCTCTCAAAAATCACAAGATTGGCTTTACAAGTCTGAGATTTTTAAAAAATGAAATGTTGGGACTTTTTTTGTCTGCTGGTTGAGGACATTTAGATCACCCTCGGGTCACAATTTCAAGATTTTCTCAATCATGAGGGAGAGAAATATTTTTTTAAAATAAAAGTTGATATTCTCACATGATCACTTGACTCCGGCAGCTGGAGCTTTAAGAAGAACATGGAATACCATGAGACTCAAGATAAAATCACTTGCATTGGCAGAACCAATTTTGTTTCACTTTCCCAGCTGAGTGAAGTGCAAAATGAAGCAAAGTTAATCAGCAGCAAAGTAAATTAGACTCGTCAAATTCATCCTGTTTAATTATCTCAGGTTGAAATTGTTTTAAATAGGATTCCCATCCAGCTAATTACAGTAACAAACATCAGATTCAGACTTCGAGGCTGCCTGGGTTATAACATCAGGTTTAAATTGCCATGGATTTGGGGTGATTCCTTTTTTCAGAGCCTGACTTGAAACACCTGGGGCCTGATTTACACACGAAGCTAGGAACCCCCAGTTCCCCTTGGCTTCAGCTGGAGATTTGGGGGTTGAGCAGAGCATCCCTACAAATCAGGCCCCGAGGTGGGGCCTTCCAAACCAGCAGCCCCTTTTAAAATGTTTGGCATTCACTGTGAAATGCCTCATGGGGTTGATTACTGCCTACACCCCGTGCAGTGATTGACACCAGAGCGAAGGGCGTTCTGAGATGGTGCATTTCACACCCAGGATGTGCCAGTGCAAATGACATGCAGAGGGTTATACTCTGGGCCCAATATGGTCTTGGGTTTTATGCAGTTTTTATTTCCTACTCGCTCTCTCTCGTGATAGTGTTACTCTACAGCTTGAACCAATAGTCACGATCGAGGTAAGAGCTAGGAAAAATAGGAATAGAACTTTATCTTTGCAGTGGCTCTTTAAACCACCGTGATCCTCCTTTGATGGATGGCAGTGAAGCTCTCTCTGTCTCTCTCACACAGGCACACACTCCCCTACCTCCCTAAATTACTCCTCCTCAGATTAGGAGTTGTCACTCACTTGGAGTTTCTTTAAATCAAAGCCTCTTTCTTGTGCTAATTGAGTTTCCCAAAGAAGGGGGCTGCCTCTCTGGTTTGTATTTCACAGGCAGGAAGGGACTGGTTTGTGTGCTTATCTAAGGAAGCCATCCATGCCCTGACTACCAAGGGAGCTGGAATTACACACTGAAAGAATTCCCAGCTGTATGCTCAAAGGCCAGTGGGTCTGCGCTCCCAGCTAGGCATCTACCCTGCTGGGACTGGATGGGGGAGGGGTGCAGGCTCCTTGCCAGCTGCTCTCGAAACTGTTGACTGTTCAGTTCACTGTTCTAGCCGAAGCCGCAGGGCTAAGGCTCCCGTTGCAGCAGGCCCGCGGGCAGATCTGTCCCAACGGGGCTGGGGGTTTCTCCTTTGCTGTTACATTTACGAGAGTGATGCAGTGAGGCATCGAGGCAGGCCCAGCCAGCAAGTTGCTGAGAACTTGCATCTTGGATTGGGCTAGCGCAGGGGTAGGGAACCTATGGCATGCGTGCCGAAGGCGGCACGCGAGCTGATTTTCAGTGGCATTCACACTGCCCGGGTCCTGGCCACCGGTCTGGGGGGCTCTGCATTTTAATTTAATTTTAAATGAAGCTTCTTAAACATTTTAAAAACCTTATTTACTTTACATACAACAATAGTTTAGTTATATATTATAGACTTATAGAAAGAGACCTTCTAAAAACGTTAACATGTATGACTGGCACGCGAAACCTTAAATCAGAGTGAATAAATGAAGACTCGGCACAGCACTTCTGAAAGGTTGCCAACCCCTGGGCTAGAGGGAACCATAGGGTCTGTCTGCAGCCAACAGCCTCAGTACAGTGCGAGCCTGGATGACTCTGCTCCTGCCAGGGCCGGCTCCAGGGTTTTTGCCGCCCCCAGCGGCAAAAGAGGGGGGGGGGGCGCCGAGCCCCGCCG
>NW_020665405.1:1007838-1063870 GCF_002925995.2 Terrapene triunguis
GGATTTGTGCTTATCTAACCCACCACTCTGGATGGCCCTTTCCCCCCAGTGTGGCTAAGCCACATAGAGGCTGGGGAGCCGGCTGCAGCCTTGGATAACGGAGCAGGGCCTGGGCAGTTAGTGGCCTGTGCTTTTAGAAGTGCCATGTTCCATGTCTGCTGCTCACAACCCTCTTCCTCACACTCAGGCAGCGACAGCACCTGGAGCCGTGGGGACAAGTGGCCTCTTGGAGGGACTGGCGCATACAGCCAGGGCCCCATGAGAACAGATTGCAGCTGGCAGGTCAGCGCAGCTCAGCGGGCAGCAGCACAGTCTATCTCGGAGCTCAGTGAGGCCCCAGAGCAAACCCACTCCCCTGCAGCTCCCCAAAGACCCCCAGCATCCCAGGTAGGGCTGCTACCTGCCTGGTTTTCACACTGACATGCTGGCTACCAGTGACAAGATGTAATGTGCTGTGCAGCTACTGCTGGGAGCAGGGCTAGCACCTGCTGAATCCTACCCCAAGGGCCAGGCCCTCAACCTGCCAAAACCTCGGCAGCTCCTCTTGGAGTTGGGGTCCAGGACACAGGATGGACCGAGGCTCACCAGCAGAGAGGAGTGAAGAGCGGGGAATGGGGTTGTGGGGGCCGGAGCTCCTGGGAGGGGGTGGTTGGGGGCTCCTAGGAGCTGGTGGGCACAGGGGCTTTTGGGGGGAAATTAGCTACAGTTGGCACTAGGATCCTTTTTGTTGGTGTGGGGGTGGCCTGTGGCCATTTTTTCTGCCTCTTGTCTTGGAGGTGGCAGTCCTAGTCCCAGGGTCTCTGCTGGGGTTTGCCCTGTGGCCTGATTTTCAGCCCTAGGGACTGAAGATGGGCATGGGCACAGAACATGGGCAGCGTGGCTTCAGGCTACCCCTGATCCAACCTGATCCCCACAGACCCAGGGTTGGGGGCAGCTCTGCCTCTGGGGCCCTATTTGAATCTTAGCTTCTTTGTTGAAACAGCCAGCAGTAGGTGTGGCTTCATGATGGGGGTAAAAACTCACCAGCTCAATTCACTGGTCAGTCCCAAACTGGGATGGATTTGGTGTGAATCGTGCCTGGCCCATGAGCTGCCCCTGAAAATACTGGCCCCCTTTGTGACCAGGCACCTGGCAAATCACACACAGACACCATGCCGCAGCAAGCTGTGAACCGACACACACACCCACTGCACGCTGGCCGCTGATGGCATCCCAGAGCTGAGTCCACTGGAGTCATTCAGAGGCAACGTAACAATACTGATAGAGGGAAATGAGACCTGGCTCCTATTCGAATACAAGGCTGGAATCTGATTGAGGAGCCCTCTTAATGCCATTTATATGATGAACAGCCTCTGATGGCTTTTCAGTTGCCGGCAATTGGATTAACGCCTCCGTATTCAATCAGAAATCCGCTCTGCCCTGACAAGGAGCACACATGCACATGTGCACGCACACTGCACACAAGAGGCACACATGCATGCACGCGCGCGCGCGCACACACACACACAATTATTTTGCTCTCCAGTCACGTGGCATCCGTTTGAAAGCGGTCATGCAGAAGAACTTGAAGCGCGGGGAGGACAGCAGCACCGCCTGCACCGTCCTCTGGGGCAGGGAGTGCGGGCTCTGCTGGCAAAGGAGGAGCCTTGAAAGCAGCAGGGTCACCATGCGAGTCCCACACCCTGCAGCACCCATCACTGCTCCGTGAGGAATGACACACTGGAGCTAGAATCCCGATTGCCCCCAGGAAGCTCCTACGTGGGGGGAGGCACTTTCAGACTGACAATAAGGCGTCTATTCCACTGCCCTCTGCTGCTTCTCAGGTCTCTCCCTGCCCTGCTGTCTACAGAGCCCCAGCCAGCACCTGCCCCCTCTCCTCCGAAACTGCATGGGGGCTGGGAGCTTCGGGCTGGGAATGGACCACATGGATTCTCCAGAACAGACTGGGAGCCTTCGCTGCACCTGGGCATTCACGCGCCCAGCAAATGATACAGGGGATTGTCTGTACCCAGCCCCAGCCAATCCTAGCAGCACCGTGGCCCTGCAGGCTTCCCATGACAGCCAACAGCAATGCCTGACTTCATAGCACAGCCAGAGCAGAGCTTGGAGAGTGCTGTCTAGTGGTCAGAGCACAGGGCTGTATAGACGTCTGAACAGCCAGGTACCACAGTGATGGGTGAGACAGATGTTTCTTAGGGAGCAGGATATCTGCCACCCTAACAGTCTCTTGCTAGTTGAGGGCAGCTAGAAGTCAGTCTGCTTCTCCAGCCTCGCTGTTGCCATGTCACCTATTACAATAGCAATCACAATAATTACCGGAATACTTATTTACATTCCATTACACGTCACAGGCGTGGCGTTCTCGTTAGGCTCTAAATGAGCCAGAAGCTCTGACTGAAAGCAATGGAGAATTCCCCTGCCCCTGCCCAACTGGGAACCATGGGAGCTGCTGGGTGCTGAGCACTTTTGAAAATCTGGGCCATAGTGTCTTTCATCCAGAGTCCCACGGGCATTTTGCACACTCACTGCAAATTCCAGACACAGAAAATACTTCACCCAGCACTGAACTACAGCCGCTTCTGGGGTGGATCATCAACTGTTTAACAGCACACTGCAATGCTGCAGGACAGCCGAGAGGAAGAAATGACAATGGCTCTTCATGACTTTGGCAGGGCTGGCCTCGTGATTTGCAAGGCCCCAGGCTGCTGGCAGGTGTGTGTGTGCGCATGTCGATGGCTGTGTGCGCACACAGGGAGGGGTGTCTGATCTCAGACAGCAAAGACAGATTTTTTAAAGGTATTTAGTTGCCTACAGATGCAGGGGTCTCCGAGTGGGTTTGCAGAAGTGCCTAGGTGCCTAGCTCCCACTGAAATCAAAAACACTTTTGAAACCCCTATTAGGCACCTACCTGCATCTTTAGACATCTAAATGCCTTTCAAAATCTGGCCCTACGTTGCACCCCAGGGCCTTGCATGAGGGAAGATGGGGAGGCCAGCCGCATCGCTCTCGGTCCCACTGCAGGGGAAGGGGCTTGTCCGGTTCCTTGTCTGCTCAGGGTGACAGCAATGGTTCCATGAGGACAAGCTCAGACTATGCAGAACAAAAGCTTCGCGGAGTACCCAGAACCAGCTGGGCTGCATTCACACAGTCATCTCGACACCTCTGTGATTTCCCTCCGCGGTAGGGTTGCCAACTTTCTAATTCCAGAAAACAGAACACCATTCAGAGCCAGAGCTGGGGGCGGGGGTAGCGTGCGGAGTCCCGTGGCCGCTCTGCCTAGGAGTCGGACCTGCTGCTGGTCACTTCCGGGGCGCAGCGCAGTGTCAGAACAGGTAGCGACTAGCCTGCCTTAGCTGGGCAGCACTGCCAATGGGACTTTTAATGCCTCAGAGTGAGAGATTGGGACTAGGGGCGGAGAAGCCGCAAGACGCCGCGTCAAACCAGTGGTGAGCTAATCCCTGGATGAGCCACAAGGAAGCGCCTCAGCCATGAGTGAAGCGACCCCCGTGACACCTGGGTAGAGGCCTGAACATCACTTGAGTCCTCTGGGTTACATGGTGCCAAGGCCTGGAGCCCTAGGGCTGGATTTAGGGACAGGAGACCCAGGTGACCGCCTGGCGTGCTGGACTTGGGGAGCGCTGGACTTGGGGGGCTGTTTTTGTTGTTAGCGACAAAAGGGAAAATAGAATGTCTGAGGTAAAATGTTCCAGGTATTTCCTATGTGGATTCCTTTTCCACTAACCTCCTAGAATGTTCCGGACGTTTGTAGAACCTCGTGGAACCTTCCAGACTTTGAGAACGACATTTTTCTTGCTTTTATATGCTTATATATCGCATGAATAAGTACAGATTTAGAGCTCCTAGTGTTCAAATTTATCATCTTATATGACAGGGATCAATCATGCATGCGAATTGTGCATCAAAGTCATGAAATGGGCTACAAATGCAATAAGAAATAAAGTATTCAAAAGTTTACCACATGGGGGTGGGGGGGGGAAGGGGCGGAAGACGCTACTTGCTTGGAGCACCATTTCGTCTAGGGCCGGCCCTGCCTGGAGCTGCCACCCACAGGGGGCCGGGGTCGGTGTGACATTGCATTCCATATGCTTTTATGAAAATATGCTAATGAGTGTGAATATAATATAACTGGAATATGCTTCATGCAAAAGGTCTCTTGTAAGGTATCATTACAAAGCTTATAATCTACTGAGTGTGGTCATCCTATTTGGATGAATGAATCATTCTTGTATCTCAAACTAGGAATATAAAATATAACTCCGAGGTCCTATTGTAGTTATGCAAAGTGTGGGCCATTAATGGTGGTTTAGAATCTTGATGGCTCCCATCAACTAGGACAATTGACTGTAGATGGCTCTGTTTACTTGCAAGCCTTCCTGTGCGTCAGGCCGGGAAGAATGAAGGCTTGGGGTCTTACAGGATTATGTGACCATGTCACCTGGTACTGGAATCCATTTTAAACCTGGTGCTTTTCCATTTAGAAGGAGGGGTGGCGACCCAAAGAGACAAAAGATTACTGCCTTGTGCCAAAGTTATATAGGGGGGTGAAACAGAACAAAGGGGGCCACAGTCATAAGAAATCTCCTAGCTACCACCTGAGCTGGAACAAGGACTGTATCAGGGGAAAGGATTGCACCCAGACTAGAAAGGAGTCTAGTCTCTGAAAGAAACTTATTGGAACATCTCTGAGGGTGAGATTTATCTGTATTCAGTTTCCTACTGTATTAGCTTAGACTTGCATGTTTTTGTTTTATTTTGCTGGGTAACTTACTTTGTTCTGTCTGTTATTACTTGGAACCACTTAAATCCTACTTTTTTTACTTAATAAAATCACTTTTTGCTAATTATTGAACCCAGAGTTATTGACTAATACATGGGGGAGCAAACAGTTGTGCATATATCTCTATCATAGACTATCAGGGTTGGAAGGGACCTCAGGAGGTCATCTAGTCCAACCCCCTGCTCAAAGCAGGACCAATTCCCAACTAAATCATCCCAGCCAGTGCTTTGTCAAGCCTGACCTTAAAAATCTCTAAGGAAGGAGATTCCACCACCTCCCTAGGTAATCCATTCCAGTGCTTCACCACCCTCCTAGTGAAAAAGTTTTTCCTAATATCCAACCTAAACCTCCCCCACTGCAACTTGAGACCATTACTCCTTGTTCTGTCATCTGGTACCACTGAGAACAGTCTAGATCCATCCTCTTTGGAACCCCTTTTCAGGTAGTTGAAAGCAGCTATCAAATCCCCCCTCATTCTTCTCTTCTGCAGACTAAACAATCCCAGTTCTCTCAGCCTCTCCTCATAAGTCATGTGCTCCAGCCCCCTAATCATTTTTGTTACCCTCCACTGGACTCTTTCTAATTTTTCCACATCCTTCTTGTAGTGTGGGGCCCAAAACTGGACACAGTACTCCAGATGAGGCCTCACCAATATCGAATAGAGGGGAACGATCATGTCCCTCGATCTGCTGGCAATGCCCCTACTTATACAGCCCAAAATGCCGTTAGCATTCTTGGCAACAAGGGCACACTGTTGACTCATATCCAGCTTCTCGTCCACTGTAAGCCCTAGGTCCTTTTCTGCAGAACTGCTGCCTAGCCATTCGGTCCCTAGTCTGTAGCAGTGCATGGGATTCTTCTGTCCTAAGTGCAGGACTCTGCACTTGTCCTTGTTGAACCTCATCAGGTTTCTTTTGGCCCAATCCTCTAATTTGTCTAGGTCCCGCTGTATCCTATCCCTACCCTCCAGCGTATCAACCACTCCTCCCAGTTTAGTGTCATCTGCAAACTTGCTGAGGGTGCAGTCTACGCCATCCTCCAGATCATTAAGGAAGATATTGAACAAAACTGGTCCCAGGACTGACCCTTGGGGCACTCTGCTTGATACCGGCTGCCAACTAGACATGGAGCCATTGATCCCTACCCGTTGAGCCCGACGATCTAGCCAGCTTTCTATCCACCTTATAGTCCATTCATCCAATCCATACTTTTTAACTTGCTGGCAAGAATACTGTGGGAGACTGAATCAAAAGCTTTGCTAAAGTCAAGGAATAACACATCCACTGCTTTCCCCTCATCCTCAGAGTCAGTTATCTCCTCATAGAAGGCAATTAGGTTAGTCAGGCAAGACTTGCTCTTGGTGAATCCATGCTGACTGTTCCTGATCACTTTCCTCTCCTCTAAGTGCTTCAGAATTGATTCCTTGAGGATCCTATCAATGTTATAGAGGGCGGACAATTTATGAGTTTACCCTGTATAAGCTTTATACAGAGTAAAATGGATTTATTTGGGGTTTGGATCCCATTGGGAGCTGAGTGTCTGGGTGCTAGAGACAGGAGCACTTCTTAAGCTGTTTTCAGTTAAGTCTGCAGTTTTGGGGGGACGTGGTTCAGACCTGGGTCTGTGTTTGTAGCAGGCTAGCGTGTCTGGCTCAACAAGACAGGGTACTGAAGTCCCAAGCTGGCAGGGAAAACGGGCTCAGAGATAGTCTCAGCACATCAGGTGTCAGTCCCAAGGGGGTTTCTGTGACCCAACCCATCACACTTGGGTAACCCACAATGAACAGAATCACAAGGATCCAGGTCTGCCCACACAGAATTCACAAATGGGAGAAGAGTCCAGGTCTCAGTAACCTCCCCAGCGCTGCAGACTCCTAGCAGCCAGCAAGGCCTCTCCGGGAACAGAGGGCAGCCCTGCGCGGCTTAACCAGGACGATTGGAATTAAACAAGCTCATAAACAATTACAGGAGCAAAGAGAAGGGCTGTTTAGTGCCAAGCAATGTTACTGCTTCCCTGCCAGCCTGCAGGCCCAGAGCAGGAAATTCTGCTGCCATCCAGACAGCATCCCAGGCTGCTCAGTGGGGAAAAATGTCCATCGATCAGAGATGTAAATGGTGTTAGAGATCCTCACTACCTTGATGGTCTTGGCTTAGAAACTGTGGCCACAGGCATCACTGAAATGCCTCACAGAGAGCGTGAGATTGCTATGGGGCATCTCACTCACCCCTGGAACACGGGAACTGCCATATGGGATCAGACTCCAGAGTCCAGCTGGGTTACTCCAATGTCCTGACTCCAACAGGCCCTGCACCAGATGCTGCAGAGAAAGCTGTGAGGACCTCGCAGTGGCAGATGGCGGATAATCTGCCCCCCATTAAGGTTTCATCCTAGTCTCTAATAGCTAGCGATCAGCTGAAGCCCTAAAGCAAGTGGTTTAATCACTCTTCCAGAATGTTTGTCGTCATTAATGATGATAACCTGGAATAGTTTTATTATTCTAGAAATGTCCAATCCCTGTTTGAATCTTGCTAAGTTCTTGGCCTCATGACTTCCTGTGGCAGGGAGTTCCACAAGCTAGTCACATATGTGAAATGTGCACCATGTGCATTGTCTTTCCAACCCCTCCTCCAAACCGATCTCTGCCACGATGCCTGCAAAAACCTTGACAACAGCTACGCAGCTGGTAGGCTGCGACCACAGATTGTCATGCTCACCAGGATCCTCTCATTGTTCCCTTATGCTCCCTGTCTGCCTCTCTGTATCCACCTGTTGTGTCTTGTCTTAGACTGTAAACTCTTAGAGGTAGGGGCCATATCTGTCAGATGGGGCTGGGCTCCTAGGCGCTACCACCATACAGATAACAAATAAGAACAATACCACAGTGGATGGCTAGAGTGATCTCACCCCCAGGTGCTGCTCTGAGTGGTCTCGGGTACAGCTTGTGTCTCGGGTACTTGTGTCCAGCCCCGGAGCACCCACAGATTCGGCGCCTACGCTTGATGGGTCTACTACAGTAGGAGAATTCAGCCCTACCTGAGATTCCCCAGTGGTGGAAGCTGCAGGGTTAGACAGGGCTCAGAGCACAGGGCCACCATGCTCAGAATACCTCTGCCCCATTTCAGAGCCTGGGGGGCTAGGTGTGTGCATGGAAGGGGGATGTGTCTGAGCCAGCAGGGGCTGGGATGCAGAGGGGTGAGGCACCCTGTGGGATTCTGAGCCGGGAGTGGGGGGGAGTGACAGGGAGGAGTGGAGTCAATTGGGGAATGAGGGCAGATGTGAGGGAGCTGGGGGGGATGGTGGTGTAAGAGCTGGATTGTAGAGGGAAGGTTGGGACTAGGAATGAGCAGTGAAGGGGTTGACAGCAGGGATCCATGTTTGCGGTACAAGCAAGTGTCCCAGTTTTCCTTCCTGAAGGGGGTGGGGGAGCCCCCCTCTGCCCAGCTCTAACTAGCTTCCTGTGTCCAAGCAAAACACTTCCCTTGATACACACAAACACACCCACACAAACACACGCACATGTGGCACCCTAGTTTTACAATATGAACATGGGATCAACCTGAAGAAGGGGTAGCCGGGGGGATCTGGCCACCTGCAGCCCCACCAGGCATCACCGTCACATTCACTGGCGCAATGCTGAATGTGGTTTGTCCTGGTCTGAGCTGGCAGCTTGACCGTGAGTCACGCAGCACGATTGCTGAGAAGTGGCCCGACGTTGCTGTGCACACCCGGCTAAGGCGCAGCTGAGCAGAGATTGGAGCAAGAATGCCATGCTCAGAACTCCATAGTTCACTCTGCCTAGGCCTGCAAGGAGACACCTCTCAGCCCCAGCTCAGCCCCTGAGAGACACAGCCTGGCTGCTGTTGATAGATTCACAGGCCAGAAGGAACCATTATGATCCCTAGTCTGACCTCCTGTATAGCACAGGCCAGAGAATAACCCCAAGGTGCCACAAGTACTCCTGTTCTTTTTGCAGATACAGACTAACATGGCTGCTACTCTGAAATCCAAAATAATCCCTGGGGCCCAGCTGGATTTAAAAATTGTCAGTGATGGAGACTTCTCCACGGCCCTAGGTAAGCTTCAACTTCTATGCATAGGAATTGTGTTAAACCTTCCTCTGCTAGATTGAAGAGCCCATTATTACATATTGTTCCCCATGTAGGTACTTATAGACTGTAATCACGTCACCCCTTAACCTTCTCTTCCTTAAACTAAATAGACTGAGCTCTTTGAGAGACAAGGTGAGGGAGGTAATATCTTTTATTGCACCAACTTCTGTTGGTGAGAGAGAAGCTTTCAAGCTGCACAGAGCTCTTCTTCAGGGCTGGGAAACGTGCCCAGAGTGGCACAGCTAAATACAAGACGGAACAGATTGTTTAGCACAAGTAGTTAACACATATTTCAAGAGATCATTCAAGGTGAAGTGGCCTGTTATCACCTCTCCAGTCACAAGGGGTGGGGGTATTAGTGGGTTATAGATTGTTGTAATATGCCATAAATCCAGTGTCTCTAGTCAGTCCAGGATTTGTAGTGTCTAGCAAAGTTATGAATTTGCTCCCTGGCTCTTTTAGGGGACTGAGTGAGGAACTTGCTTTGCTCCTCCAGGGCCAATGACAAACCCCTGGATCCAAACGCCTCTGGGTGTGTGGACAGCCCACATCTGGAGTGTACCTTAATGGCTCTCTGTGTCTTCAAGGCAGTGTCTAATTCTGCCTGGATTAACCCTCTGCACATGCAGAGGGGAGCAAATATTAGTGGAGCTGGGGGTGCATTAACACCCCTGCCAGCCAGGCACCCATGCATGCGAATAAACAACCTGGGCCAGCGGTGTCCCACTGCTCACGGAGGCGGGGACGCGGGTGATGCTGCTTGAATGACCACATTTCAACTTGACAGCCCTGTGATCTAGACTCGCTGGCCTGAAAATATCCCTCGCTGGCTGTCGATTCAGCCTCCCCTCCTGGGCAATTTAAACAGCAACACTATAATCTTGCCCAACTATCTTTTCAATTAGCCAGGAAGGTGGCTGCTGAGAGGCAAAGCGGAGGAAGAAGAAAAACATCATCAGCGTTCAAAGCCAGGAGCAAGGGCAAACTCAAGGAGACGCTTTGCAAGAGAACACTCTTGTCTCTGAAATGCTCCTGCTGGGGGACCTGCCCCGTGCCCCGGCTGCTTGCCAACCAAAGACCCATGTAGTCAGCCCCCCAATTCTGCTCATGCTTCATCTGCAGTTCTGGACATTTCTGGGCTCACAGGAAGCACTCAGCAATTCTAACCCCAGGGCGTTTCTCATGAGTGGAAGCTTGCTTGGCATCACTCCCCGAGCTGCCTGACAGTCCATTTCATGGGAAATTTCAACACTTCGAAGATTGTCTTCATTCCATTTTGGACCCAACCCAAATATTTGCAGCATTTCCCATGAAACAGAAGTTCGCAGGTTGTGTTGCAGAAAATTTTTTGTTTTGACACTTTTTTTTCATGGAAAATTTCATCAGACTCAATACGATTTTGTGAGAACCGGTGGGTTCATCACAGCAATGTTTCCTTATGGAAAACTGTCTCAACAACATGTTTCCAGGGCAGTTAGTCAGCTGAGCTGCCCACATGGGGCCCAATGTACCAAGATACATAGGTGCCTCAAGATGCAGAGAGGTGCACTATCAAAATGCCTAGGCGAGTTGGGTGCTTGACTCCTAATGACTTTCCAGGGGATTTAGGTACCTAACTAGCTTAGAAGCATTTGTAAGAAACGCGAAGTGCCTAAGCTGTATCTTTAGGCGCCTACATTCCTGCTGTTCCCATTCCCTGACTGGACACACTAATCTTTCTTATTCAGATCACCTTCCATCCTAAAGGCCCTGCCCCAGATCAGGGCCCTGTCACACCAGAAACTGCACAGACCCAGCGAAAGACAGTCCCTGCCTCAGAGAGACAAAGCAAAGCAGAGGACAGATTATTATCCCCATTTTACAGCTGAGGCACTGAGGCACAAGAAGATTACGTGACTCACTCGATCTGCCTCCTCCAGAGCTGGGATTTGAACCCAACCCAGCCCAGTGCTTTAACACTCCCTCTCTGAGCTGCTCTTACCCAGGATTATGTTTTTGTCGTTGGTAAATGGATCTCATGGTGACATTAATCTGCTCTTGGCTCTGGGCCCCCAACTGGCTTTCACCGACATTCGTAAAATCGGGGGTGTTCCCAGGCAGGGAACAAAGAGGGAGCAAAGTTCTATTGCAAAGTTGTTTGTGAAACACTTTTCCTGCCATTCATCTTGGCTACCCAGTAGCCCTAGCGCTGGGTGCTTGACCATAGCTGTGTATTCCACCACACCACAGGACTGAACCTGTGACTGCCCGTAGAGGTAGCACAGGCCCCTGACATGGAGCTAAAGCAGAGCTCCTTTAGCTGGCCCACATGAGGCAGCCATACTCATACCATGGAGCCCTTGGGATTCTCAGGATCTGACACTTGTCAAGTATCTTGTGTTACAAACTTTTCTATGAGGACTCTTGAGATTAATGGAATTTACCAGGCTAAAGGCTTTTGGGGTTTAGTAGTTCAGGTGCTGGCTTGAGTCTCTGTGCCTCAGTTTCCCCAGGTGTAAAATAAGGGTGAAGATCCTCACCCACTGCACAAGAGTGTTGTGAGATTGAGTTCACTAACGTTTATCGGTCTGGGAGTGTGCTACACCTGATACAGCCCTGCAGAGTGACTCTCTTGAGTTTAGAACTGCCCAAGGCCTCTGGACCTTGCCCCACTCCATGCTCCTCTCTCGCCATCTCGGACTGGCCACCTTGTGCTGTGTCCATAAAAACCAGCAGAGGATGGCACAAGCCGTCCCTGTGCAGCCTGTGGAACAATGCCCCCCCCCCCCCCCCCCCCCACACACACAGACTCACTGTTGCTTCCCAAATCACAGGTGTAAATAATCACCCCTTTCCTCCCACTGCCTGCACTCGTGCGTCTCTGACTCTGCTCGAGCCCAGCAAAGCATGGGGAGAGTCAGTCTGCAGGGGACAGACTCTAAAAACCAGACCCCCCATTGTGCAGTATGAGTGCAATGCCTCCTCCTGGGAGTCCACTGGGCTGGCATTCTGGAGGAAACGGGCCTCCTACGGGTTAAATCTGAACTCTCTCTCTCTCCCCCACAACTCCCTATCCCCAACAGTTGCTGCAGCAACTCACTCTGTGGATGGTGGATTTGACTTCCCAGGGTTATGATCTTCCCTCCCACACGCAGAATCTCCTGTTTAACCATTGCAATTTGTGCCGGTATCTTTCCAATGTTGGGTGGGGGCTACCTCTTTCACTGCACCCTGCCCCCCACACACACACACTCCCCACCCTTGCTGCACCCCCACGCCTCCTCTTTGCTGATGGATCCAGATCCATTAGCTCTTGCTTTGCAGGAGCAGCTGAACACACATTCACTTGGAGCGAGTTTTGCTCCTGAACATGCAGCGTTTTCTCCATTTTCTCCTCCGCTGCTCCCTGCCAGCAGGGCCAGTGCTTCCATTTAGGCGACCTAGGCAGTCGCCTAGGGCGCCAGGATTTGGGGGGGCGGCATTTTGCCGCCCTCGACGGCAATTCGGCGGCGGGGGGTCCTTCCGCGCTCCGGGTCTTCGGCAGCAATTCTGTGGCGGGTCCTTCACTCGCTCCAAATGGAGATGGTGGGAGCAGGTTGGAGTGAGATTTCACCCCCAGCTGCGTGGAGGGACAGCCCTGATTCAGCTCAGTGCATCTCCGTGAACATTTGCACCACTGTCTGGGCTAGCCTGCTGGGCTCTTGGTATTTGACCCCACGGGACCATTTCAGTCATGCAGACAGGGGTGCTGGAGCAATCTGTATAGTGGGGGTTCTGAGAGCCATTGAATCAAACTATAAACCCACTTCAAGCCAGGGGGTGTGGCAGCACCCCTAGTTCCAGCACCTATGCATGCAGAGGGGCTGTGCCCGACCCACCCTGGTACTGTATCTCTACAGTCCTGCAGCCCTCTGGACATTATTATTTTGTTGTTGTATTGCAGTGGGGTGACAGAGGGAATTTTCTGTAATATCAGTAGGATTCCAATGCATGCCTCGATTTCCCTCTAGAAACCTCAGTGGAGATTTGGGCCCCATTGTGCTGGGCGCTGCCCCACACAGCTTGCTGTCCATACAGCCCATCGGGTGGTAGAAAGCCAGGACCATAATCCCTAGGGTGACCGGGACAGTCCCTTTTTTAAGCCCTGTCCCGGTTGTCCCGACTTTTTTGGCAAAACTGGGCATTTGGCAAAACTGGGCAGTTGGGAAGAGCAAATGGGACAAATGCCCAGTTTTGCCGAAAAGGGGGGATGCGACCCCTAGAGGGGCACAGAGGAACTTGGAGGGGGCAGCCGCAACACCAGCCCCTCATGGGAGGGAGGGCTTAGGAGAGTGGCTCTGGCTGGGCTGGCCCCACTGGTGTAAGGTGACCAGATGTCCCGATTTTATAGGGACAGTCCCGATTTTGGGAGCTTTTTCTTATATAGGCACCTATTACCCTCCCACCCCCGTCCCGATTTTTTACACTTGCTGCCTGGTCACCCTACACTGGTGGCATGGGGCTCGGGCCTCCCTGCACGCGGGGAGGTGGGAGGGGGCCTCGGGCTGGCCTTGCACAGGCAGGCAGCTTGGGGCCTGGGCCACCTCACGCACGGAGGAGAGGGGGTGCCTCAGGCTGGCCCCAGGCAGGCGGCGGGGCGGGGGAGGGGACCTCGGACCAGCACCCTGAGGGCAGGAGGCAGGGATGGCTCAGGCCAGACCCGCACAGGGGGGCAGGGACGGGGGCCTTGGGCCAGCCCCCTGTGCAGGGTCCCGTTTTCCCTTTGGGAAAATATGGTCACCCTAATAATCCCCTCTGTTACCAGTGGGGAACTGACCCCCAGAGAGATTAACAACCACAGCGTCCCAGGTGCTCGGCCCCATATAGTGCTCTCAGTGCAGGGGACTCCTCCGTGAGCTCAGACTTTTGAAAGTCCGGCCCCTCGTAACGCCCCCAGCTGACACAGGTCAGGCTCCCCAAGCCCCTCAGCACTTTGACAGCCTTGGCCAAGTGCATTGAGAATGCTTGGTGGCCATTTTCCAAGATGGCAGATGCTAGGGTCATTGGAGCCAGAGTGTGGGCAGAGAAGCTCCTGGGCTCATTGGAGTCACTGAGGGGGAGGGACAATAACATGGCTGCCAATGGTCTTAACGTGGGGCAAGGGGGCATTCATGAAGTGTGACCTGGCTCTGACTGCTCCCATCCTGACCCTCCCCCATTACCCTCTGGGCTGCACCACCCGTCCTCGCTGAGCCCCTCACCCCTCCTGCTAGGAACCTCCCTCCACACACTTGTCTCCTGTGTCCCCTCACCACAGCCAGCCCCTACAGTGGTATCACTAATGCTCCCCCTCTGCCAGGCCCCTCTGCCCTGCCAAGTCCCTGGGAGCTGGTTCCCTGGGCCTCAAGCTGGGAGGGTTCTGCCCTGTTAGTGACCTTGCCCTCCCCTGCCCCCTCTCCCGCCTGGTTTTGGCGGCCTGCCCGGGCCCAGCTGGAAGGATGCCTGCGTGTTTCCAAGTGTTGTTCCCATGCCCTGCGATTGAGGTGCTGGCTCAGTATGCATCCCCTTCCTGCAGCAACCAGGATCCAGCCGAGGCCCAGGGACCATTCGTTTCCCTGAGATTTTGATGTTCTCATTGATCGTGACACGTGGCACTGACACCAATGGCTAGTTGTGGCTCACAGAGCGAAACGAAGCAGGCAAAGGTCAGGTTTAAATACAGGTTCAGCACCCCTGCAATTGGGCTAATGGTCCATGGAGCAAGCCGAGCCCCAGCTCCAACCCGGCAGCCGCTACATATGGGGTGGGGGGACGAGGTCATGAGGCTCAGAGACATGGCAGGGTGGGGGGGATAGGGGTGAGAGGTTGCCATGAAATGGAGACACAATGGGGATGTGCGGGCCGGGGTACAGCCAGGAGATGCCATAGGGCCTGGGGCTGTGAGACACTGGGGCCTGGGGAGACTGCAGCACTGAGACACGGTAGGGCTGGGGCATGTGTGCTGAGACGCTGGGGGGTCAGGGAGGGCTGTGAGGCACAGAGATGCCTGGGCTGAGGAGGGAAGTGTGAGAAGTACGAGGTCGGGGAGGCAGAGTCTGAGCCCTGTCACACAGAGTCATGCTAAGGCCCAGCAGGCGCATGCTGGCACACCCAGAGGCATGTATCGGAGCCTGCCCAGGGCAGGAGCACGCATATCCCCTCAGGGATCCGGGGAGATTTAGGGAATTAATGATGGTAAATACCGCTCCAGTATTCCTGCATGTGGCTCCCTTTAGTGTCTGAGCCACTCCCCCCTCCCCCGGGAATTATGTAATTATGCAGATTAAGTTTTTCTCCCTGCTTTGCATAACAAACACTTGGTTGGTGCTGCAGGGCACTAAGGAGATACTACAGGGCACTTGTTCCGCTTCCAAGAGCCGGCGAGGGACTGACGGCAGCGCCCACCCCCCCAACCCATCCTGCACCCTCAAATCGTGTGATCATCCCCCTTCACGCCACTCCAGAAATCATTAACCACACGCTTACAGAGATAACAGAGCATGAGAAGGGCGCTCTTATCAATTAGCATAGCACAGGCAGTGTGGGCTAGTGGATACAGCAGCAGGGCTGGGAGTCGGCACTCCTGGGCTCTATTCCCTGGCTCTGGGAGAGGAGTGGGATCTAGTGGTTGGATCAGGGGCTGGGAGTCAGGACTCATGGGTTCTTTCCTTGGCTCTGGGAGGGAAGTGGGGTCTAATGGTTAGAACAAGGGAGTTTGGGGTCAGGATTGCAGGGGTCAGTCTCTTGCAGACTCACTCCGAAGTCCAAGGATTAGAAAAACAAACCCCCTGGGAACTGTATGAATCTTCTTGCCTAACCGAGAGCACACAATGAGTCAGTGGCAGGGCCAAGAACAGAACCCAGGAGTCCTGGCACCATGGACCCTAGTTATCATTGTTCTGCAATCCCTTAACATCAGCAAGGCTGCCACCGAAGTGCCACGCGGCAGGTATACAAATCCCTTGGGCAACACCCCTGGCGGAGAGAGCATCTATGCCCAGCAAAGAGCTGGCTCCATCATTCCCACGCAACCAGCATCAGGGGTGCTTCAGGACGGATGGCTTATGGATCAACAGCCGAACAGATAAAGCACAAGCTGGGGTACTAGCTGCTGACTGCCACAGACCATCAGATCACACTAGGGAACGGGATGACCGGCTCCTTAAGCACCTATCTATAATGTGTAGGAAACAAACCTTCAATCTGAGTGGCACATGCTGCAGATCTCGTGCTGCCCAGTATTAAAACATCCTCAGAATTGCTAAACATTATAGATGACAATTTCCTAACTCACAAAGTGTTGCAGTCAACATGGGGGAATTCTATGTTAGACCACATCTTAACAGCTAAAGAGGAACTGACCACAGAACTAAAAATAAGTGATAGCTTAGGTACAAGTGATTGTGACTTGATCACATTGGTTATGTGTGAACAGGATAGAGTCCAGATCAGTGATACACATACTTGGTGCTTGTAAAGAGCCAGTTTCACAAAGCTGAAACACAATTACGAGCCAAATCAGCTGGGAGGAAGAATTTAATCAGAAAAATGAGATGGATAATTGGGAATTGTTTAAGCACATTTTACTAGATGCTCCAAAAGCCACAATCCTACAGTCGAGGAAGAAGGCCACACTGGCAATTAATCTTGGAACAGCTTCCCAAGGGTTGTGGTGGATTCTCCATCATGGGCAATTTTCAAATCAGTGGGCTGTGGACCTGGTCTGGTTCATGCCAGGGCAGCTCTCTGTGGCCTGTGTCACACAGGAGGGCAGAGTAGAGATGATCCCAATGGTCCCCACTTGAATGGCAGGCAGCCCCTTTCAGCCTGGGGCTCGCATTGGACCCTACTTTAACAGATGGGGCTACTGAGGCACAGAGTGTTGAGGGGACTCACCCATGAGAGCAGGTGGCAGAGACTGGCATAGGACCCTTCTCTCCCTTTCCCTCTGCCTGGCTTTGGTCCCTCAGCCATGCTCCATTCTCTGGCAGCTGTCAGGAATATCAACTCTAAGTCAGATCACCAGACGTTAGATTCGCCACAACTAATCTATGATCGTTATATTATCTGTGAATCATGGCAGCTCATGGCCAGCAGGGGGAGCCGTGGGCCCCAGGGTTCACCTGAGGATGGAAGCAGCAAGAGGGAAGCTACTTGCTCTGGTGGTGTTTCCAGTCTGGCATCACAGTGAATAGCCACAGCCTGGATCCAGGCTGGGGTGCTCAGCAGCAGGGCGGCAGGGGGAAAATGGGGGGCTAACTGAAAGGGGGTGCGGGGGAGCAGAGAGGGCACAGGCGGGTCGATGGCTCAGGGCAGTGGGAATGAGGCATTGATTATTATTTATATTCCAGCGATGTCTCAGACCCAGCCAGGATGGGGCCCTGCACAGATACGGCACCAAAAGCAGAAGCCCACAGAGCAGGACCCCATCTCTGACCCATGTGCTCAGAAGTGACAGAACCTTGTGTCCCCCGAGGTCACTGGGTAAAGACCATTGCTACAAGGGGGTGGGCTGGGAGTTGAGCGACAGGACAGACATCCCTCCAGATTGCTCCGGGATGGCGCTCGGTGATGGCCTGTCAGTGAGGGTCAAACCCCCCTTTCCTGGGTAGGGCTGTCGTCTGGGATGCAGCACCACAGGCATGGCCTGGCTTATGCTGCCACCATGCTAACATAGCACGTGAGAGTTCAGACCTGGACACAGCCACACTGGGATGCCAGCAAAGCTGTGGAGAATACTGGGTCCTGCCCTGCCAGAGACAGACGTACCCCTCTGCCACATTGGGGCACCGGCACAGCTGTGGCAGGGCTCTTGGCCCCTCGCCAGCCTGCTCTGCCCCTTGCTGTTCCTGTAAGATCAGTCATCCCCATGTACCAGTGCTCAGCTCATCCACACGGCTCTACTGAAATCCCCATGAGCCGTCCTGGCCGCTGGGTCCGGTAGGCAGCTCTTTGGAGAGGCTATGGCCCCAGCCCTGTGGAGCAGATGACTGGGGCCTCACCCAGGATCCACCCTGGCTATGGCCAGAAGTTCCTGGGAACCACATGGGATAAGATGCTGCAGCCCAGTCGCTGGGGCTGGGGCAGGGTTTGTATCCAAGGGGGAGCGCCCCACCTCCAGGTAGGCAGCACACTCCAGCCAGGGGGCACTGGGGAGTTAGAGCTGAGGACTAGTCCTCAGGACTGGGCTCCAAGGAAGGAGCAGTCCCCAAGGGCCAGGGTGAGGCAGTCAAGCCAGGGCTGGGGGAGGGAAGCTAGCTGTGAGGTTTCATATATGCATAGATTCCAAGGCCAGAAGGGACCATTGTGATCATCTGGTCTGACTTCCTGTACAACACCTGCCCCCAAAACAATTCCTAGAGCTGAGCTGTTAGAAAAACATCCCATTTTGGTTTAAAAATTGTCAGTGATGGAGAATCCACCCAACCCGTGGGAAGTTGTTCCAATGGTTAATCACCCTCACTGTTAAAAATGTACAGCACCTTACTCCCAGTCTGAATTTATCTAGCTTCAACTTCCAGCCACTGGATCATGTCATAACGTTCTCTGCTAGACTGAAGAGCCCTTTATTAAATATTTGTTCCCATGTAGGTACCTACAGACTGTAGCCAAGTCACCCCTTAACCTTCTCTTTCTTAACCTAAATAGATTGAGCTCCTTGCATCTATCACAAAAAGGTGGATTTTCTAATCCTTCAATCATTCTCATGGCTCTTCTCCGAACCCTCCAATTTATCAACATCCTTCGTGAATTGTGGGCACAGAACTGGCCACAGGATTCCAGCAATGGTGGCACCAGTAGACAGAGGAAAATAACCTCTCTGCTCCTGCTCGAGATTCCCATGTTTATACATCCCAGGATCGCATTAGCCCCTTTGGCCAAAGCATCATACTGGGAGCTCATGTTCACCTGACTATCCACTCCACCCCCAAATCTGTTTCAGAGTCGCTGCTTCCCAGGATGGAGTACCCCATCCCGTAAATACGGCCTAGAGTTTTTGTTCCCAGATATACACATTTACATTTAGCTGTATTAGAAAACAGATTGTTTGCTTGCGCCCAGCTTACCAGCTGATCCAGATCACTCTGAATCAGTGACCTGTTCTCTCCTTTATTTTCCACTCCCCCAATCTTTGTGTCATTGGCACTGTCCTGAGCACCATCAACTCCCCCTGGAGCCCCAAGGGCTGAGAGAGGCTTGTAATGTGAGCACAGTTTTTCCTCCCATTGCAAACCTCCCACCCTCAGTGGTTTCATCCTGAGTCAGAATGTTCCCATGGGCTGCTTGAGGTCTGGGCTATAGGAGAGGGTTGGGGCTGTGATGGGTCCCTCCTACGTTGCCGGTGTCACGAGCAACAACAATCCTCCGGAGAGAGGAAACGGCACTGAGATGAAACCAGCTTGGATTCCTAGTTACCTTTCCCAGTTTAAAACCTCTCTGTCATGAAGCAGACAGCCTGATGTTATTATTATTTGCATTACAGCAACACCAAGAGGCTGCAGTTGAATTCAGGGCCCTGATGTGCCGGGGGCTGCACAGACACAGAGCAAGACTGTCCCTCCCCCAGACAGTTCACAGTCTAAGTAAGCCAGCCAGCAGGGAAAGGAAGCATGATTAGGGCCATTTTACAGGCAGGGAGCTGAGGCCCAAAGAGATGTGCTTGTATCCTGATCACACAAGAGGCTGTTGGTAGAGCAAGGGATTGAACCCTGACCCCTTGCACTGCAACACCTTAACCACTAAGCCATCCTTCCTCTCTCAAAGAGTGTCCTGCAGGGGCCATGCTGGCTGATGGTGCAGCTCCTATCCATTACACCAATGTGACTGCACTGACTTCAGTAGTGCTACTCCAGATTTACCCCAGCATAAATGAGAGGAGTCTCCCCAGCATGTTCAATGGAGCTTGTAACCCATGGTTGGCCCTAGCCGGGGCTGTGCTCCGTGGGCAGGTGAGAGACTCCAGCCCCACACCCACTCCCAGCAGCTCATGCCCATGCCTTGCTTCAAAGCTCAGGTGATCCAACTCTGATCTTGGGGGTCTTCAGAGCTCTATGACTCTCAGAGCATTCTGGGAGCTGGGCTGGAAGGGAGGTGGACATGGGGCCACAGGCTGAGAGAGAAGTGTGGCCCCGAGTCTTTGGTGCATGCATCCTGCTGTGCTGAAGGCCAAGGCTGCAAGCGTCACTTCATGCGCACCTCCGCCTAGGAGCCGGACCTACTGCTGGCTGCTTCCGGGGCGCAGCGGGAAGCCTGCCTCTGCACCCCTGCTGCGCCACTGACTGGGAGCCGCCGGTGGTAAGCCCGTGCCCCAATCCCCTGCCCCAGCCCTGAGCCCCCCCCAAACCTGGAGCCCCCTCCTGCACCCCAAACCCCTCATCCCCGCCCCCACCCCAGAGCCTGCACCCCCAGCCCAGAGCCCTGACCCCCCTCCCACACTCCATCTGCCCCAGCCCAGAGCCCCCTCCCACACTCCGAACCTCTCATCCCCAGCTCCGTTGGGTCGCAGACATCAACAATTTTCTTCAACTCAGTCACCAGAAAAAAAGTTTGAAAACCACTGCTCTAGACAGTCAGGTTTCGTGGACAGTCAAGTTTTCCCACAGTGCCCCACAAACAAAGGGCTAGAGTGGTCACATTGGGGAGGGCTAGGAAGTCTGGGATATGGGTGGCTGGGCTCAGACACACATAACATAGTGTAGACACTGGAGCCCCTGTTTGGAACAAGGGTTCAAGAATTCCTAACCTGGGGTTACAAATGAGTGTAGATGCTCAAGCCCTAAGTTGGGAGAGGGGGAGGGATAGCTCAGTGGTTTGAGCATTGGCCTGCTAAACCCAGGGTTGTGAGTTCAATCCTTGAGGGGGCCATTTAGGGAACTGGGGTAAAAATTTGTCTGGGATGGGCCCTGCTTTGAGCAGGGGGTTAGACTAGATGACCTCCTGAGGTTCCTTCCAACCCTGATATTCCATGAACTCAAGTTCCACTAACCCTGGGCTTACATTGCAGTGTAGATATACCCTGAGTCTGATTCTCCATTCATTGACACAGGTGTCAGTCAGCAACTCAATGCAGTTACACTGGGGTAAAATTACAGGGGTCTTATTCCAACCCCACTTGAACAAGCAGCAGCTCAGTGTAACTTTGGGGAATTTACTGCCAATTTGCCTGGGTGGGAGTGTGTGTACAAGAGAGGTAAAGTCAAACCAGGCAATGTTCAGCTCAGCCTAACTCATTGGGGAGGGGGGATGGTGGGGGGCACTCCAGGGCTTCATCCAGTTGCCTACAGGTTCAGGAAGAAATATTTTTCCCCAACGCACAGATGCATTCTGTGGGGTTTTTTTCCACCTTCTTCTGAAGCATCTGGGATTGGCCACCGCTGGAGACAAGACACTGGACAGGGTAGAACCGTGGTCTGAGGTGGCACAGAGAATCATTTGTCTTAGGTGCTTAATTGGTGAACTTTGCTCACATGCTCAGGGTCCCACTGATCGTCAGGTTTTGGGTCGGGAAGGACTTTTCCCCCAGGTCAGATTGGCAGGGACCTTGGGTTTTCTTCAACTTCTCTGCAGCATATAGAGCAGGGATCACTGCTTCTCCCATTTAATCAATTCCCTCCATTGCAGGGCCTGGGCCACCGATGGCACCGCGGCCTCTCCTGTTCTCTGCCTCTGGCTCACAACAGTTTAGTCTCCGCGGACTGAAATGCTTTAGTCTAACCCGTCACTGGGC
Organism: Terrapene triunguis; assembly: GCF_002925995.2. Classification (NCBI taxonomy): domain Eukaryota; kingdom Metazoa; phylum Chordata; order Testudines; family Emydidae; genus Terrapene; species Terrapene triunguis. The sequence goes on from NW_020665405.1 coordinate 1,029,470, forward strand.
TCAGTACAAGCGTATGTGGATGCTGGTGGTGGCCTACAGCAAGTCCATCTAGATGATCTAATGGTCCTTTTTGGCCTTATACTCTATGAAATCTATGGAATCTTTCCCTAGTTTTGTATTTTCACAGAGCATTTCAGTTCCCCTTTTCAGTCACTTCTGTCCCCGGCACATTTTCTCTCTCACTGAGTTCAGAGAAGATCCTGGAGTAAAGAATTCCCCTGCCCAGCCCAGTACTCCTCTCCCATCTCACACACCCTCGGCCTTCTCTGCCAGGAACAAGTCCTTCCCTGGGAAGGGAAAGGTCACAGCAGCTCCCACTCCTGGTGTATCCTGCGCTCTCGTTCCCACTCCCGAGCCTCACAGCTGCAGACAGCACAAACGCTGGGATTAGCATTGACATGACATTACATTGCTGCTCTGCAGATCGATGGCCCAGCGCAGTGGCGCTAATGGGGCCGTTTCAGAACACGGCAGGGAAACAGAAATCTCTTGCTCGAGACACTCTCAACAAGGGTTAGAAGAAAAACAGCGCACAGATGACAATGGCATCTAGAGAAATCCATTGCAGGGGGTCTGATCCTCCCCAGCTTTGCACTGCTCTGGGGCCTGATTCTCTGTAACATGCCCTGCACTGGAAGTGTTAGAGGGCACTGGAGAGGATGCAAATGGCCACTGAGAATCCCCCCTCTCTGGTTTGTAGCTCATTCAAGGGCTCTGTGCCAGCCCTGCTCCTAGCCACCCCACCTTGAGTCCCCCAGTGCCTATGGCATGGCTGTTCTCTGTTTCTCCCATCCCATGGGGGGGAGGGCCCAGCGGCACAGGGAACCTAGTATAAGAGAGCAGCCTTGAGGCTGCTCTGACTTACACCAGGATCAGGACAGGCCCCCAGTTGCCCCAGAATACAGGGCGCACAAAGCCACCTCCATTCCTCATCTCTGGTCCCATCCTCCGCAACACACAGGAACATAGCAAGGTCCTGTTTAGACTGTGAAATCTCTGGGGCAGGGAGCATATCCTGGTCTACGTGTGTGCAGTGCCCAGCACAAATGCCATTGTCATTCCAGTGCCTAATCCTGGCTCTGAAACCAACTTCTCTTTTGGCCTTGGGCAACTCCCTTCCCTGATTGTGCCTCGGTTTCCCCACTGCAAATGGCCCTAATGCCAACCTTGCTCTCAGGAGCGCTGCTAATACTCTTTGCAGCTGGTAAGTCCCTGTTGTGTTTCTGTGCCCTCCTGAGGAGCCCAGAGCACTTGTCTGGCTCAGGCAGGGCCCAGTCCGACTGCGGGTGTAGGGTGACCAGATGTCCCAATATTAGGGGCTTTGTCTTATATAGGCAACTATACCCTTCCTCCCCTCCCCCTGAAAATAAAAGTGCCCTGATTTTTCACACTTGCTATCTGGTCACCCTGTCCAGGTGTGTGTAATGGGTGGGCAGCATTGCCCTGTGTATGGCAGGGACTTTGCTGCTGGATCTGATTCAGTGCCAGCTCTCGCACAGCAGGCTCCTTACCCCAATTGAAAGGAAGTGGAGAGCAGGGGAGTATGACAGGCTGGGCTGATTTTCATAGGTTCGTAGACATTAAGGCCAGAGGGACTGATAGCTCAGCTAGTCTGACCTCCTGGACAGCCCAGGCCAGAAAACATCACCCAGTTACCTCCATACTGAGCCCAGAAGCTCTAGTTAGACCAAAATAATATCAGGCGCCCTTGGGCTGGGTTTGTTTGTTTGCAGAAACAAAGCACTTTGATTAATTCCAGGGACTCCCTTCCCCCAGACCGAGTGGGCCGGACACAGGGACGTGCGGGCCCCAAAGGCTGGCACGAGAGCCTCAATGCCTTGTCCAAACTGCCTTCTGGATGCCCGGGGAGAATGGCTATCGCCCCCCTGCCAGTGCTGGGCCCACAGAGGCTGCACAACCTGTCAGGCAAGAAAATGGAGAGGGCAGGCCCTGGCTAGGCCAAGCGGAAAGGTGCGGTGGGGGGGGGGGCTATGGATTGAAGTCTCCTGCTGGGCCCAGCTGGGATGGGACAGTCCCATTCAGAGTGTTGGGCGCAAAGTTTCCATCACAAAACCAGCTGTGATGCTCCTCCCCTTGGCTAAGCCCCCTACAGGGCATTGGCCTTACAGCCAGAAGCTCAGGCCTACACCAGGCAGAACCCTCCTGCCTGCAGGGACATGGATGGACACGAGGTTCCCTGAAGTGACCCCCTATCATCAGGCCCACCCTGGAGCTCGGGCTGGCAAGGCCCAGCCAGTGATAAGGCCTAACTCGAGTCTAGCAAAGCCGTCCTTGCTCGTACAGCAGTGCTGGGTAGCTGTGCCTGCTCTGATGGGCTGGGTGCCAGGGCTGTGACTGCCGGAGCCCCGAGAGATCTCTGCAAGAGCCAGTCCCCAGCCTCTGCCGAACTTGCACCTGCTGGACCTGGCAGGGCAGGACTCTCGGCTGCTCATAAACTCGGCCCCAGCAGAGTGGGGGGAGGGCACACTCAGACCCTAGCTGGATTGTAACTATAGTGCCCAGGATACCCTGACGCCGGGTGCTGCACAAACACTGGACAGAGATGGCTGCTGCCCCAAGAAAGCAGTATACGACAAGACACACCAAGTGCAGATAGGCAGATGGGAGAATACAAGGGAACGATGACACAATACCAGGCTTGAGAGCAGGGGTGCACTCAGACCAAGTGGGCTGGGTTTCTCTATGGGGGGAAGGAATGTTGGCCCCACCCTGCCCTCGGTACCCTCCATCAGCCACAGGTGCCCTCACAGACCCCTCAAAGTACTCCCTGCCTGTCAATCTTAGGGGAGGGCTAGGCTCGGGGGACCACAGAACTGGGAGACAGCGGGGGCAGGAGGTGTGGGGTGCAGCAAGGGCGTATGGACAGGGAGAGGTGGATGAGGCAGCAGAGTGGGGTCGCTGCCCCCCAGTCTGAGCTAGCAGAACCATACCGTGCTGGCTGTGGCAGCCCCACAGGTCCTTCCAAACGGGAAACAGCCAGATCCCCTTTGCTCTCCACTGGGGGAAACGTCCCCCAAATCCCACCCAGGTTCAGAGCCTCCTTTCAGCAGGACTGGAGCTGATGACACTGGCCCAGGATCTCAGCATGTGCTCAACACCTCAGCTGCAGCTGGCGAGAGCGTGTGAGGAGGCTTCCTCGGTGCAGCCCAGGCCTTGAAACTCACTCTCCTGGGAACAAAGGGTCGGATCCTCATAGGCAGAACCCTGCGCCCCCTTGACCCTGATACGGGATTCTGTCCATACAGACCCAGCCACAGGATCTGGCCCTTCCTGAGTAAATGAGCTTGTTAAGCTAGAGGTCAGCACAGCAAAACTTCCCACCCCAAACCTCTGCCCTGCTGCTGCCTGGACTCTGCGTGTGACATGTGCACATTTGCTCTGTTTCGGGGTCAGGGCAAAACTCTAACCCTAAAATAGATACTGTTTAGTTTGCTCTTTGCCTAAGTTTTTAGCTCTGTTTGTTTTGCCCTGGTGCCTTTGTCAGTGAACAATTCTGTGATATCTTCCATGAGTCTTGTTCTCTCCCAAGGATTCCAATGCACAGTTTGGATTCCCGGCTTCTACTCTGGATTTTTTGCCACCAGCCAGCTTGGTGACCTCAGGAAGGCCACCTTGCCTTTCTGCGCCTTCCCTGCACAATGGTGAGCACCCCTCCAACCTCCCTCTGCCAAGGCCTAGGCAGCCTCAGACATAAGGAGCAACAGAAGTGCAAATCAATACCCCTCCCACTGAAATGCAGCCACCTCTGCGATGGAACGCAGCAGCTGTTTAATAGCACACAGCAATGCTACCCGATGGGGTGGGTGGATGGAAAAGTATGAGCAGGGAAAGAATTATGGCCAAGCCCCTGCTGTTACCAAGTGCCAGGGAACAGATGACGTCTCTGCTGAGCAGAGGAGCTTGGCTTGTGGGCTGTTCGCCTCCAGAATCTGACTGTCCTTCCCGTCTAGTGCGCCTTACACTGGAGCATCAAAGCAAGATTTAAAGCCTGGTCAGCATAGTGCGCTGACCTCTAAATAACCCTTGGCAGCCAGTGCAGTCAAGGCATCGGTGCCTTGTGGAGCCCACAGGTGGGATTCAATTCCAGAAACAGCCCCCAAGTGCCCAGAAACACAGCGCTTGTGTTACTGGCAGACCAGAGCTAAGCTGGGCAAAGGCTGTGTGAGGAACTCCACGCTTCTTACCTTAGGATAGGCCCCTTCAGATGGGCTCTCTGCACCGTCACGAACCGTGCCATGGTGGACAAGTGCCAGCTCGTTGAGTGCCAGGGCAAAGCGCTGGGGTTCTCCCTCCCGCAAATGGTGTAAATCCCAGGGAAAGCTGGCCCCCCTCACCCCAGCACCATAGGTCGCTCACCACTGGCCGGGGCCGCGGGGAAGCTGTTTTCTTCAGAGGAACTAACTTTGGCAGCTGCAGCGATGGCGTGGGAGTGTTGTGGCCAGGAGGGCGGGGGTTATGGGGGCTCAGAGGGGAGTGATGAAGAAAATAACCCCACAGGAACTGTCAGGCGGCTGTGGGGGAAGGTTTGCCGTAAAACAAGCAAACAGCCTGTAACCTCTGCCCGGTTCTGCCTGTGTGAGTTTACTCCATCCCCGCCTTTGGCTCTAGCCTTGTAAAGAACGATTTCCCAGCTATTCTTGGGAGGACCCATCTTCAGGGCACGCAAAGAGGACTGAGCAGCAGCACAGGCTGCTTGGGGGACAGCCCGTTGCTGTCCAGAAATCCAGAAACGCCCTCTGCCATGCAATGGAATGGGCCCTGCAATAGATGCACCCCAGAAAGGAGCAGGGGGTGCCGTGTCCAGCCAGGAGTGCAGTGTCCAACATCCCCAGGGTTTGGCTCACGGAGCTGCAGCGATGCTCTCAAGAGACCCCCCGGAGCTGAAGCCTCTCTCCAAAGTCCTCAGTTAGTGCGGTTCCAGTCTGAGTTTGCAGGCTGCCTCCTCTGCTGTCCCTTTGGGAAGGCTGTGTACTGCGAGGAGGCGGGGCTAGGAGCGGCCTCGCTATTTTAGGCAAGTTGTGTGTGCATTTTAAAAAAAGTAAAGCAAAGCTCTCTCTTGCTCAGCAGTGTTAGGGCTAAGGTCAGAAGCAAGGCTCCGGGGTTGGATTGGATGCTTTTTGCTCCTGTGGGCCAGGCGTTGCCAACCCAGTCGCTGAGGGTGGGAAGCTGGGCTCTCGCTCTCTCTCCTCCATTGCGTCACTTGAGTTGGTTACTAGGAGGACAATTTTCAAAAGCACCAAGCGACGTAGGCTCCTAAATCCCATTGTCAAAAGTGATGTGGACACTTGGGCTCCTGAGTTCCAGGGACTCTCAATGCGATTTTGGCCCCCAGAGTGCCTGAGTCACTTTGGAAAATGGGAATTAGGTTCCTAAGTCACCTAGATGAAAATGTAAGCCGAGAATCCAGCAGTCTCTCCCCCTCCACCCCATCCAAAGTCACTGATGGCCGTGGGTCTGTCCAGTTGGCACTCACAACAGCATTTGCAGGGGAGCCACATGGGTGTGAACAGTGCATTTAAACTTCTGTTACTCCCTGAATTTCTAGGCTTTGCGTGTCAGGGGGCTAGGACTCAGCCACATGAATGATGGGAATCTAAACCACAAGCCAGTCTGGTGATCTCTAAGGAAACTCTGCGGACCATTTGCTTCTGCTGCTGGTGGTGCACAGACACTTTCTGCACTGCCTCTTCACTGCAAGGGGCCAAAATTTGGCTAAAGTAGACGGCCCCAGGTCATAGATTCACAGATCAGCAGGGACCATTGTGATCATCTATTCTGACCTCCTGTGTAACTCAGGCCAGAGAACGTCCCCCAAGATCATTCCTAGAGCAGATTAGAAAAACATCCAATCTTGATTTAAAAATTATTGATGATGGAGAATCCACCACGACCCTTGGGAAGGTGTTCCAGTGGTTAATTACTCTCACTGTAAACAATTTACACCTGATTTCCAGTCTGAATTTGTCTCGCTTCAACTTCCAGCTATTGGATCATGTCAGACTTTTCTCTGCTAGATTACAAGTATTGTAAATTATATATTATAAAATATTTGTTCCTCATGTAAGTGCTTATAGTCTGTGATCAAGTCACCCCTTAATCTTCTCTTTGTTAAGCTAAATAGTAGAGCTCCTTGACTCTATCACTATAAGGCATCTAATCTTTTAATCATTCTCATGGCTCTTCTCTGAACCCTCTCCAATTTATCAGCATCCTTCTTGAATTGTGGACCCTCAGTGTCCAGAGTCACTGCTTCCCTGTATAAAGTGCCCAATCCTGTAACTGTGGCCTACATTCTGTGCTCCCGGATGTATACATTCACATTTAGCCATATTAATATGTATACTGTTTATATGTGCCATCTACCAAGTGAGCCAGATCGCTGTGTAGCAGTGACGTTCTTCATCATTATCTACCGCGTCCCCAAATTTTGTATCGTTTGCAAACTTCATCTGTGATGATTTTATGTTTTCTTTCAGGTCATTGATACAAATGACACTGCCTGTCCCTGCCAAATGCAGCTCTGGTGGCATTTGATGCCGGCTTTGCACGAGTGTGAGTAGCTGCACCAGGGCAGTGGTGAATTGAGCCCCATAGTCACTGCAGCACTCAGACCCCCTGCAGCCTTCATACCACCTAGACCCCTCGCACGCCACACAGCCCTCGTACCTAACACAATGCTCAGCCCCATATAACACCTGTGCGCCATATGGTGCTCGTATCTAGCACTCAGACCCCCTGCAGCCTTCATACCACCTACACCCCTCGCACCCCACACAGCCCTCGTACCTAACACAATGCTCATCCCTATATAACACCTGTGCGCCATATGGTGCTTGTATCTAGCACTCAGATCCCCTACAGTCTCATACCCCTCACACAGGGCCGGCTCCAGGCACCAGCTTGTCAAGCAGGTGCTTGAGGCGGCCACCCCGGAGAGGGGCGGCACGTCCAGGTATTCGGTGGCAGTTCGACGAACGGTCCCTCACTCCGCCTCGGAGCAAAGGACCTCCCGCCGAATTGCCGCCGCAGATCGTGATCGTGTTCGTGGCTTTTTTTTTTTGTTGGGTGCTTGGGGCGGCCAAAACCCTGGAGCCGGCCCTGCCCACACAGCCCTCGTACCCCACATAGCACCCCATATAGTGCTTGTATCTAGCACTTGTACGCAATATACTCCTCACACCCCACACAGCACTTAGTGTGTGGGGTTTGTCTAAATCGATGGTTCTCAATCAGGGGTACACATACCCCTGGGGGTACACAGAGGTCTTCCAGGGGGTTCATCAACTCATCTAGATATTTGCCCAGTTTTATAACAGGCAACATAAAAAGCACTAGCGAAGTCAGTACAGACTAAAATTTCATACGGACAATGATTTGTTTATACTGCTCTATAGACTATACACTGAAATGTAAGTACAATATTAATATTCCAGTTTTTTTATTTTATAATTATGTGGTAAAGATGAGAAAGTCAGCATGTTTTCAGTAATAGTGTGGCTGTGACACTTTTGTATTTTTATGTCTGATTTTGTAAGTTTTTAAGTGAGGTAAAACTTGGGGGTACCCAAGACAAATCAGATGCCTGAAAGGGGCACAGTAACCTGGAAAGGTTGAGAGCCACTGGTCTAGACTAGGAAAAGAGGTCCTAGTGAGCCTGTTAGTAAAACAGGGCGGGGTCAGCTAATGTAAACAATGCCCCATATTCCTGGGGAGGGAGGGGGATTGAGAAAAAAAAAACGTAATCAAGGTCTTCCCAGTTCAGTGACACTGCCAGCTTCAGCTTCCAATCAAGACTGTTTGACATTTGACCCTGCCCATCAGCCGCGCCCTCTCTTTGGCCCAATGACTAGTCAAGTAGTTTATCCAAAGTGGAAGAGCTGCACCAGGAGACACTGCGAATCACCCACATGGACTGTTTTATAGCCTAGTTTGGCCCATCACCTGAGCTGGAGGTGACCCAAGAGCAAGTCCTTGGTCCAATGCTTAATTAATTAATGAGCCACAGTGGAGCAGCTTAGAATCATATCCTAGACCCATAGGATTAGAAGGGACTCATAGACTTTAAGGTCAGAAGGGACCATTATGATCGTCTAGTCCAGAGGTCGGCAACCTTTCAGAAGTGGTGTGCCGAGTCTTCATTTATTCACTCTAATTTAAGGTTTCGCGTCCCAGTAATACATTTTCCTATTTTTAAAAGGTCTCTTTCCATAAGTCTATAATATATAACTAAACTATTGTTGTATGTAAAGTAAATAAGGTTTTTAAAATGTTTAAGAAGCTTCATTTAAAATGAAATTTAAATGCAGAGCCCCCCGGACCGGTGGCCAGGACCCGGGCAGTGTGAGTGCCACTGAAAATCAGCTCGCGTGCCACCTTCGGCACGTGTGCCATAAGTTGCCTACCCCTGGTCTAGTCTGACCTCCTGCACAACGCAGACCACAGAATCTCACCCACCCACTCCTGTAACAAACCCCTAACCTATGTCTGAGCTATTGAAGTCTTCAAATCATGGTTTAAAGATTTCAAGATGCAGAGAATCCTCCAGCAAGTGACCCGTGCCCCACGCTGCAGAGGAAGGCGAAAACCCCCCAGGGCCTCTGCCAATCTGCCCTGGAGGAAAATTCCTTCCTGACCCCAAAGATGGCTATCAGCTAAACCCTGAGCCTGTGGGCAAGACTCACCAGCCAGACACGCAGGAAAGAATTCTCTGTAGTAACTCAGATCCCACCCCATCTAACATCCTATCACAGGCCATTGGGCATATTTACCGCTAGTAGTCAAAGGATCAATTGATTGCCAAAATGAGGCTATCCCATCATACCATCCCCTCCATAAACGTATCAAGCTTAGTCTAACTCCCAAGATGCAGGATTTGTTGTGTCTAAACCAGCGGTTCTCAAACTCTGGGTGCATCTCCCTTGTGCCAAGGGAGGCGTGAGCTGTGTGCTATTTTTTTTTAAGAGCTCCATCTGTCAGCCCTGGGCGTCTGGGGCTTGTGGAGAAGGGCTGTGCACACCCTGGAGGTGGGGGGAGGGAATAAAGGGGACAACCAGAGCCCCCCCTCCCAGGGCTGACAGCTGGAGCCCCGCCGCCCGGGCTCTCTTCCCCCCCCATCCTCAATCCCTCACCAGAAGGCACCCTGGGTCCCCCCCCACCGAATCCCGCACCTGGAAGCAGCAGCAGGTCTGACAACTCAGGTTGTCAACCTCTGGCGGCGAGGTTCAAGCTGTCAGCCCAGGGATGGCAGCAGCAGAGCAGAAGTGAGGGTGGCAAGGGGGCGCTAAGTCAGCTTTGACAAATAACACTTTTCACATTGCCACTCTTCCATCTGCGCTGCTACGGGCATGGCGCTACCTTCAGAGCTGGGTGCCGGGGATTAAAATTCAAAATGATCTGGACAAACTGGAGAAATGGTCTGAAGTAAATAGGATGGAATTCAATAAGGGCAAATGCAAAGTACTCAATTGCACATACAAACTGGGAAATGACTGCCTAGGAAGGAGAACTGCAGAAAGGGATCTGGGGGTCACGGTGGATCACAAGCTAAATATGGGTCAACAGTGTAACACTGTTGCAAAAAAAGCAAACATCATTCTGGGATGTATTAGCAGGAATGTTGTAAACAAGACACGAGAAGTAATTCTTCCACTCTACTTCGCGCCGATTAGTCCTCAGCTGGAGTACTGTGTCCAGTTCTGGGTGCCAGATTTCAGGAAAGATGTGGACAATGGAGAAAGTCCAGAGAAGAGCAACAAAAATGATTAAAGGGCTAGAAAACATGACCTATGAGGGAAGATTGAAAACGTTGGGTTTGTTTAGTCTAGAGAAGAGAAGACTGAGAGGGGACATGATAACAGTTTTCAAGTACAGAAGAGGAAGTATATAATAGCGTATGACTTCCACAACTAACCAAACCAGCATGTGGAGGGTGGAAGCCCTGCAGTGTCGGGAGCCAGTTTTGCTCCAGCACAAGACTCAGCTTCAGCCAACTTTTTAGACCATGACCTCTTTGAGGCAAGGGCTGACTGTGCAGCACCTGGCATGGGGGCCCCTGATCCCACTGGGTCCCTAGGCACGACTGTAATACACATGATCGTTTTGAAGCTGGTGTCTGGGCTCTCTGGAAAACCTGGCTGTAATCTGGGGTGCTGGAGAGGGCACCCATGATAGCCAGTGGCTTCAGCACCATTGGTGGGTGCCAGCAGCATCTCTGCAAAAATAGGTTTGGGGCCAGATTTTCCCAGGAACTCAGCTCCCATTGAAAAAAAGGGAGAATTCTCCTCCCCGCTCATTGGGAACACTAGGAGCTGATGAGCAGTGAAAACCCGTCTGCTTCATTTCAGTGGGACCTGAGGCCTTTGGGGGAAATCTGCCCCAGGTCTGATCCCGCAAGGTGCCCAATGCCTTGGCTCCTGCCAGGCGCTGAACTCAGCGGATTTGTACCATTGACGGTAATGGAGCCATTCTGCAGCTGCAGGCAGCAGCAGCTGCAGGGCCATTTAGGTGACAAAGCTATTTAATTAGTTTCATTTCTTCCCTGCGCAGTTATGCACCCAGCTGAGGCACATTTCGATTCAGTGGTCTCTTGGTGGCTTCAGGTTTGTGTCTTGAAATTTGAAGTACCTTCAATTGCCAACGCACTGCGTTCTGTCTCAGACAGCAGGGGTTATGGAATGCCGGGCTCCTGGGTTCTATTCCCCACTCTCTGCTGACACAGGCTAAGTCCAAGCCCTCTGTGCCTCAGTTTACCCATCTGTAAAACAGATCTAATACAGTCCCTGTCTCCCAGCAGAGGGGGTTGTTAGAAGGGCAAAGTAACTATGGGACATTTGTCACACTCTGATTCCATTACTCCAAGCTCCTTCGAGAGCTGCAAATAAAGATGGTTAAAAGCCAGAAATGCTGCATGTGCCCAGTGAGTGTGTGGAAAGCAGCCTGCCCCTTACTGGCCAGAGTTGCTCCCCAGATGCCATTCACCTTTTGTGTGGGCAGAGGTCAACATGAATCTTCTCCATCTCCTATAATCCCACCTCACCCCACTGGGGGGACACATAGCTCCTGTGCTCCCTACCTGCATTGAGCCAGAGACAGAGACACAGTCAGGGCCGGTGCAACCCATTAGGCGACCTAGGTGGTCGCCTAGGGCTCTAGCATTTGGGGGGCGGCATTTCGGGTCCTTCGGCGGCGACCGCGGGGGCCGGATCTTCGGTCGCCCCGGTCGGCGGCAGCATTTAGGCGGAGGGAGCTGGGGCAGGGGGGCGCGGGGAGGGCTGCCTGCAGCAAGTAAGGTGGGGGGCGGCACGCAGGGGAACTCCCCGCCCCAGCTCACCTCTGCTCCGCCTCCTCCCCTGAGCACACCGCCCCGCTCTGCTTCTCTCCCTCCCAGACTTGTGGCACAAACAGCTGTTTGGCGACGCAAGCCTGGGAGGCGGGAGAAGTGGAGCAGCGACGGTGTGCTCGGGGAGGAGGCGGAGCAGAGGTGAGCTGGGGCGGGGAGCTGCCGCACGGCTCCCCGGGCCGGGGGGATCTGCCGCGGGGGGGGGGGGGGGGGCGCGGGGGGGGGGGGGGGGTGCGCAAGGTGGAAGTTTCGCCTAGGGTGCGAAACATCCTTGCACTTGCCCTGGACACAGTTGCTCACTACAGTGATTGAAACCAGCCTATGATGCCTCCCACACAACCACAACAGGTTGCACAGGGTCTTTAGTAAACAGGATGAACTACGAAGCAGCCAGCTTGGCTATCTGATCCCCAAGTCTATCTGGGCCGACAGCCCATCTGCCCCGTGACAGACATCTTGACAAATAAAGAGGAACTGATCACAGAACTAAAACTTAATAGTACAGTACAACCTCAGAGTTACAAACACCAAGAGTTATGAACTGATCAGTCAACCACACGCATCCTTTGGAACCGGAAGTACACAATCAGGCAGCAGCAGAGACAAAAACAAAAAAGCAAATACAGTACAGTGCCGTGTTAAATGTAAACTATTTAAAAAAAAAGGGGAAAGCAGCATTTTTCTTCTGCATAGTAAAGTTTCAAAGCTGTAGTAAGTCAATGTTCAGTTGTAAACTTTTGAAAAAACAACCATAATGTTTTGTTCAGAGTTACGACCAACTTCCATTCCCAAGGTGTTTGTAACTGTGAGGTTCTACTGTAACTTAGGTGCAAGGATGGCATTAGCGCTCCTGTCCACAGCATTGGGAGCTTAACTTCAGTTGATTAGCTACCATGACCCCCAACTCATTTTTAGAGTCACTGCTTCCCAGGATAGAGCTCCCCACTGTGTAAGTATCACAGGAGCTGACTTTTGTTTTTGCCGGTGGGTGCTCCTCTCTGCCCCCTCTCCACCATGCGAGTGGCAGGTGGGGCCTCGGAGTGGAGCACAGGCAGAACAGGGGGCGGGGACATAGTCTGGGAGCCAGGGCCCACAAAAGATTAATCCAGCCCTGTGGGTGCTGAGCACCCCCTATTTTTTTCAGTGGGTGCTTAAGCCCTGGAGCACCCATGGAATTGGGACTTATGGTAAGTATGATTTGCACTCTTTGTTCCTGGATGTATACATATACATTTACCCATATTAAAACACATACTGTTTGCTTGAGCCCAGCTTACCCAGCAATCCAGATTACTCTGTATCCTCTTCATTATTTACCATTCCCTAATTTTTGTGTCATCTGCAAACTTTATCAGTGATGATCATAATGTCATTTAAAAATATTAAATAGTGTATGGCGAAGATCTAATTCCTGTGGGACCCCACTTGAAACACATCCTTTTTATGATTCCCTTTTTGCAATTACATTTTGAGACCTATCAGTTAGCCAGTTTTTAATGTGTGCCAAGTTAATTTTATATAGTTCTAGTTTTTTGATCAAAACGTCATGTGGTACCAAGTCAAATGCATTACATCAATACTATTAACTTTATCAACCAAACTTGTAATCTCATTAAAAAAAAAGACATCAATTTAGTTTGCCAGGATCTGTTTTCCATAAACCCATGTTGACTGGCATTAATTATATTACTCACCTTTAATTCCTTATAAATCAGGTCCCATATCAACTGCTCGATTATTTTGCCTAGGATCAATGCCAGACTGACAGGCCTATAATTACCCAGGTCATCACATTTACCCTTTTAAAATATTGGCACAACATTAGCTTTCTTCCAGTCTCCTGGAAATTCCCTAGTGTTTCAAAACTTATTGAAAATAAACATTAATGGTCGAGAGACCTTCTCATCCACCTCTTTTAAAACTTATGGATGCAAGTTACCAGGACCTACTGATTTTAAAATGTCTAACTTTAGTAGCTGCTGTTTAACATCCTCCTGAGATACTAGTGCAATGGAAAGAGTGGTATCATATGATATGAATACATCATTTTCCCCCCTCCCCAAACACACCACAGAAATATGTATTGAACACTTCTGCTTTATTATTGATAATTTTATCATTTCCATCTAATAATGGACCAATACAATTGTCAGGATTCTTGTTGTTCCTAATACATGTAAAAAAAACCCATCCTTTTTATTGTCCTTAACTCTGCTGGCCATAGATTTCTCCTTGTGTCCCTTTGATTCCTTTATCAATTTTCTATAGTTCCTAGCTTCTGATTTATATTCATTACTATCAACTATCCCCTTTCTTCCATTTGTTACATATTCCTTTTTACAGCTGTCTTCACTTCTCCGCTAAACCAGGTTGGTTTGTTAATCAATATGGAACAGGACTGCAGTGATGACCCATGCCCTGAATGTTGCCCAAGTTAGAAGGGTGCTAATGCCTTTTCCCAGCCTGCATCAGCCTCAGTCAGACCCTCTGATTCAGCTTCCTCTGGGAAGGAGAGCCTGAGTCAGGGAGAAGGGGGTGGGGAAGCACCCATCACATGGGACATTCCTGGAGAAGGAGAAGTTGCAGGAAATTCCTCTCACTCCCCCCTGCCCAGACATCTATGGAATGACCGTGCTGGGCTTGCTCCCTCTGAGAACTGGCCTGCAGTTGCTTCTTGCTTAGAACAGCTGTGCTGAGAGGTTTGCAGTGGCCATTTCCTGTGGCAGCGGCTTTCAGAGTTTTCTCATGGAGGGAGCTGACCTCAGAGGAGAGAGCTCTGGGTCCATCTGCTGCTAGCACGGGCAGGGGCAGGGACAGAGTGGGGGATAGCCAGAACCTCATTGAGCAACACTGTTTAGACTGAGTAACAAGCTACATTTGAAGACATGTTAGCTGACTGTGGTTAACCTCAGTACAGCTGGCCACATGCGGTTAATACATTTTAAGTCCAGTGAACATGTATTTAATCCTATCTCTGCCAACTCATAGGTTAAGAACATAAGAAAGGCTGCACTGGCTCAGACCAATAGCTCGGTGTCCTGCCTTCCAACAGTGGCCAGTGCCAGAAGCTTCAGAGGGAACAAACAGAACAGGGCAATTATCGAGTGATCCATCCCATGTTGTCCAATCCCAGCTTCTAGCAGTCAGAGGTTTAGGGACACCCAGAGCATGGGGCTGCGTCCCTGACCATCTTGGCTAGTAGTCATTGATGGACCTGTCCTCCATGAACTTATCGCATTCTTTTTTGAACCCTGTCATATTTTTGGCCTTCACAGCATCCTCTGGCAATGAGTTCCACAGGTTGACTGTGCGTAGTGTGAAAAAGGACTTCCTTATGTTAGTTTTAAACCTGCTGCCTATTAATTTCATTGGCTGACCTCTGATTCGTGTGGTATGTGAAGGGGTAAATAACACTTTCTTATTTGCTTTCTCCACACCATTTATGATTTTATAGACCTCTATCATATCCCCCCTCTGTTGTCTCTTTTCCAAGCTGAATAGTCCCAACCTTTTTATTTCTCCTCATATGGAAGCTGTTCCATCCTCTTAATCATTTTTGTTGCCCTTCTCTGTACTTTTTCCACTTCTGATATATTTTTTGAGATGGGATGACCAGAACTGCATGCACTATTTGAGGTGTGGGCGTACCATGGATTTATATAGTGACAATATGATATTTTCTCTTCCATTATCTAGCCCTTTCTTAATGGCTCCTAACATTCTGTTAGCTTTTTTGACTGCCGCTGCACATTGAGCAGATGTTTTCAGACAACTATCCATGATGTTCTTGAGTGGTAACAGCTAATTTAGACCCCATCATTTTTATGTATAGATGGGATTATGTTTTCCAATGTGCATAACTCTGCATCAACACTGAATTTCATCTGCCATTTTGTTGCCCAGTCACCCAATTTTGTGAGATCCCTTTGTAAATCCTCAGTCTGCTTTGGACTCAACTATCTTGAGTAATTTGGTAATCATCTGCAAACTTTGCCACCTCACTGTTTACCCCTTTTTCCAGATCATTCATGAATATGTTGAACAGCACTGGTCCCACTACAGATCCTTAGGGGACTTCGCTATTTACCTCTCTCCACAGTGAAAACTGACCGTTTATTCCTACTCTTTGTTTCCTATCTTTCAACCAGTAACTGATCCATGAGAGGACCTTTCCCCTCATCCCATGACAGTTTTCTTTGCTTAAGAGCCTTTAGTGAGGGACCTTGTGAAAGGCTTTCTGAAAGTCTAAGGGGGGAAGGGATAGCTCAGTGGCTTGAGCATTGGCCTGTTAAACCCAGGGTTGTGAATTCAATCCTTGAGGGGGCTATTTAGGGAACTGGGGTAAAGTTCTGTCTGGGGATTGGTCTTGCTTTGAGCAGGGGGTTGGACTAGATGACCTCCTGAAGTCCCTTCCAACCCTGATATTCTATGATTCATCCACTGGATCACCCTTGTTTGTAGATACCCTCAAAGAATTTTAGGCATGATTTCCCTTTACAAAAGCTGTGTTGACTCTTCCCCAATATATCGTGTTCCTTTATGTGTCTGATAATTCTGTTCTTTACTATAGTCTCAACCAATTTGCCTGGTACTGAAGTTAGATTTACTGGTCTGTAATTGCCAGGATCACCTCTGGAGCCTTTTTTTAAAAATTAGCATTACATTACCTACCATCCAGTCATCTGCTACAGAGGCTGATTTAAGCAATAGATTACATGCCACAGTTAGTGGTTCTGCAATTTCATATTTGAGTTCCTTGAGAACTCTTGGGCGAATACCAGCTGGTCCTGGTACCATATTACTGTTTAATTTATCAATTTGTTTCAAAACCTCCTCTATTGACACCTCAGTCTGGGACAGCGCCTCAGATTTGTCACCTAAAAAGAATGACTCAGGTGTGGGAATCTCCCTCTCGTCCTCTGCAGCGAAGACCAATACAATGAATTTGTTGTTGTTTAAAGGCATCTTATTGAAACCATGCAAGTTAACACATTTTCAACCATCCCTCTTCCCACAGCACAGCCTGGACTGGGAGAAAAGTTCATGCTTAAAAACATGGGAGCAGAACTAATGTAGACTGGGTTTAACAGCTTGCAAATGTGCTAGCTAGTTAGGGAGACCCCAGCAGGAAGCATAGGGTTAACCAAGACCAGAAGACTCACTACTAAACCTTTTTCAGTGTTAAACCTAGTCCAGGCTAGTGCAAAATGGGGTTTGAAAATACTGAAGGTGTGTTAGCTGGCATGGTTTAAAAAGCACAGCCTTTGCACCCAGGGGCCTAGAGGAACCCTGGCCAAACACACAAGGGGAACATAATATTATAGAAATGTAGGGTTGGAAGAGACCTCGAGAGGGCATCTTGTCCAGCCCCTCATGCCGAGGCAGGACCAAGTGTACCAAACAGGGGTTTGTCTAACCCTCCAATGACAGGGATTCCCAGAGCTTGACTATCCTTATGGTTAGAAAGGTTTTCTAATATCTAACCTAAATCTCCCTTGCTGAAAACTAAGCCGACTTCTTCTTGCCCTATCCTCAATGGACACGGAGAACAATTAATCACCATCTTCTTTATAACAGCCTTTATCATAGCTGAAGACTGCTACAATGTCCCACCTTGGCCTTCTCTTCTCTAGACTCAACATGCCTGATTCTTTCAACCCCTCCTCAGAGGTCAGGTTTTCTAAACCGCTGATCATTTGTGTTGCTCTTCTCTGGACTCTCTACAATTTGTCCACATCTTTCTTAAAGTCTGGTGCTCAAAACTGGGCACAGTACTCCAGCTGAGGCCTCCCCACAACAATCAATAAGGATTTTGTTGTTGTTGTTGCTGGTATCAGTGCGGCTCTGTTGGGGCTTTCGCGGGCACAGCTATGTCAGGGAGGATTTGTCATGGTTGTAACTCACAGAGCTACTGGCAAAGCTTTTAAGTGTGGACCAGGCCTAAGTCCCAGTGACTTTCAATGAGCCTTCGGGTTTGAAGTGCCCGAGTCCCTTTTGAGAATGGCACTTAGGCCTGCTCAGCACTTTACTGGTCTAACTCTGGTGGTTGGGGAGGGATTCTTTTACTGTGTTATACTGGTACAACCCCAGACTAACAGGAATAGCTGGACCAGTGTGATGCCCCTTTATACCAATATAACTGCGTCTACACCGGGGAGAGAGGGCTGGGTGTTGTGCCATTTTAATTATACCAGGATAGTTAAAGCACTACAACTTGTGTGTAGACAACTTCTAGGCACTTAGGAGCCTACATGTAATTGAAAGTCAGTGGAACAGCAGCCTGTAAATCACTTTTGACAGTGCTACCCAAGGACTACATCTGGGGCCAGGCAGATGGTGCCATATGCAGAGAGGGGTTCTACTGCATGACACAACTTGTTATGGGGGACAGTGGTGAGCACAGTGACCTGGAGCTCAGAAGACGTGGATCCTAGTCCTGGCTCTGCTATGCACCTGCTGGGCAAGTTGCTTCCCCTCTCTGTGCCTCAGTTTCCCTATTGTAAAATAGATCTGATGTGATAGACCTTTCCTGGGCTCCTGAGATAGCAGGTGTATCATAGGCAAAAGAGGTTCCTTTCTTATTGAAGCCCTGGGTAAAGCAGCAAATGTGCTCTGCTTTGGGGGGATATTTAAAACCTAATGAAGAGATTATTAAAAAATAAAGACAGAGTTTTCCAGAACCAGTTTCCTGCCGGCTCCTCCGGTCTGGTGCTCCCTGGCACCGCTCCACCTCATTAGCACTAATAAGAATTGTCAGATGAGCACAATAAACTTGCAATGCTATTTAGTTAACTGCAGTTCAAACCCGACTGGCGGCTAATAACATCACTCAGCAAAACCACACTGCAGCACCAAAGCCTCTGGCAAGAGAGGACTCCCCTGCCAACTGGAAGCAGAGATCCCTCCATCCCTTTGCTCTGAGGCTCAGGGCACAACCCAATGTCATTACATGACACACTGGTCCATGCATGTCACATGGCCTGTTTGGAGCCTGCTCCAAAACCCAGGAGTCTGGTACGGCCGCAAAACACAAGACTTGCACCTTTAGCTCAAGCCGGTAGCACCTTCTGGCTTTTGCTCCACAGGTTCCTGGTTCAGTCCCACTCAGGACCACATTAATTGTGAGAATAATTAACCACTGGAATAATTTACCAGGGGCAATGACAGACTCTCCATGCTGGGAGTTTTTAAAGGAGATTGGATGCTTCTCTAAAAGGTCTGCTCCGGTTCAAACGGGAGTTAATTCCGCAAAGTCCCAGGGCTTGTGCTATATCAGAGGTCAGACTAGATGATCACAGTGATCCCTTCTGCCACGAGAATCTAAGAAGATGGCAGTCACTGCACTGCCCTTTGGTGACCACCCTCTTTCACTCACGTTGGCGCCTAGGGTGAGATCCACAAAGGTGCCTACATCCAACGTTTAGGCACACTAAGATTCTCAAAGCCACTGCTCAGCTGTCTCCTAATCCTGGAGGCACCTCAACTCCCGCAGCGCCTGAGTTTCCATGGGTGGGCATATGAAAAACTGCCTAAGTCCTGGCACTGCCGAGCAGGGCCAGCGCAACCCATTAGGCGACCTAGGCAGTCGCCTAGGGCACTGCAATTTGGGGGTGGCGACCGCGGCGGTATTTCGGCGGCGGGACCTTCCGCTGCCTCTGTGGGGGGCAGCATTTCGGGGCGGGATCTTCCGCCGCCTAGGGCGGCAGAGAAGCTGGCGGCGCTCCTGCTGCCGAACTGCCTGGAGCCCTGGCTGCCACCTAAGCCCCAGTAGAGTCCTTGAACTAGGTGTTCCGCTGCCAGTCTCTCCTGCAGGGTCTGGTCTGGTACGCATGCTCTGAGCACACCTAAGCTGCACAAAAGACAGCCAGAGGTGACCAGATCAGGAACTTTTCAAGGCAAGGATGTGCCCTAGAAGTTGAACAGCAGAGCCTGGTGGTTAGGGCAGGCCCTTGGGATGTAGGAGACCCCTTTCAAGCCCCTGCTCCAGTGAGTATTACATTTTTCATACAAAGGGGAACAACTTCAGCAGGAGAGCTGGTGAGCACATCACTCCAGAACAGCTGCTGGCCTGAGGGCTCAGGCACTCAGCTGGGAGATCCAAGTCCCTGCTCCAAAGGAGGCAGAGCAGGAATTTGAACACAGCTTTCCCACACCCCAGGAGAGTGCCCGAACCACTGGGCTGTCAGCTACAGCGGGGGATGTCCTTGCCCATACACTGGCCTAAGCACCCAGCTCCAGGCAAAGGTCCATGGCTGTGAATCCTGAGCAGAGCTAGGCACTAAACCCCTTTGATGGGTGGGGGACCTCTCTCCTTAGGCCTTATCCCCCACAGCGTGCTGGCTTCTGTGAAGCCCTTTCTTAGGTGCCTACAAACCCCGCTGCAGCGAGTCTCAGAGTCCAGACCCACTGATTCAGGCTCATGCTACGGGCCTAGGAACAGCCATGCAGCCTGCAGGGCCCAGGCTCGGAAACCCGCCGAAGGGGTAGGTCTCAGACCACGGGCTCCAGCCCAAGTGGGAACATTGACACTGCTATTTGTAGCCCCATAGCACAGGACTGAGTCAGCTGACCCGAGTTCTGAGCCTCTCTGCCAAAGCGGTGGTGGTTGTGCACTGTGGACATCCCTAACTGTCTGTGTATGGTATGGGGGGCCTTTACTCGGTTTCATGGTACAGGGGGGTCGGGGGGCCTCACTCAGGTGCATGGTACAGGGGGGCCGGGGGGGCCTCACTCGGGCTCAGGATTCCACTAGGCAGCAGAGCACCAGATGTAGGTGCTGCAACATCTCAGTCCCTTTGTGGGTCTAGCCCCTAGTGCCTGGGCTCAGAGAGGACCAGCTCAGCTAGGAGACGTGACTGTCAGCGCAAGGGGGGCAGAGTCCTCTGGGTCTGGCCCTGTGGGGTCCCTGTGTGCTCAATGGTGGCTACTGCTCACGGGTTTGATTACAGAGAAGCCTGTGCATTGCAAAACAAAAGGCAACCTTGACAAAGAGCTGATTCTGGAATCCCACTGCCTCGTCGATATCACCCTGATGGACCATCAATAGCTTCCAGCGCTGCGTAATTGGAATGGATTTTATGATAGAAGAGGCTCTGTACAGAGCCACCTTGGAACAAGGGACACTGCGCTGTTGCTTTCCCTGTGCGAGTGTAGAGGATGGGGGGCAGGAAGGGGGGCTCAAGCTTGCTGTGACAGACCTTTCTCCTCCGTTGGCACAACTATTGTTTTGCTCCAGTGGAGACTGAACTGGGCAGCCTCGTCCTGTCCTATGGCAGTAATACACCATGAACAAGGAAATCCCGGATGGACGGGGCAAGACATGGAGCCACCTCCTCTGTGAAGCAGGGAGGCAAGTCTAGGAATGGCTAGAAGTAACAAAAGGGAATGAAAGATCGTCCTTTCCCCCCCCCCCCCCCGAGGAGCATCACTTTCAAATGCAACCAGTTCTGGACTCAGGGCAAAAGGGGTCACTGAGTGAGTGCCATGGCCAATGGGATGCAGGAGGGGCCACTGGGTGGGTGCCGTGGCCCGTGGGACGCAGGAGGGGCCGCTGGGTGGGTGCCGTGGCCCGTGGGACGCAGGAGGGGCTGCTGGGTGGGTGCCGTGGCCCGTGGGACGCAGGAGGGGTCACCAACCCAAGTGCAATCCCACTTGGGACTCAGGGCTAGTTCAAGAGTGGGCGAGCTGGGCATTCGCTCTGGGCGCAAGCTTCCAGAGGGTGCTGCGTTGCTGTGATTGGCTGCCCCATTTCCTGTGCTGACTGGTCAGCAGGGGGTTTTTTCTCTCTGCCACCCAGGTTGGGAAGTGGGGGCACTAAAAATGTTTTCCCCTGCCCAGCAAAACAGCTCGGGCCGCTCCTGCCGGTCCATACTTAGGCAGCTAGCCCGTCCCGCTGCCCACGCTGCTGCAGCTACACTGTGATTTTGAGTACATTAGCTTGCCCAGAGCTAGCACATGTATGTATACCCGAGCTGGGCAGTACCCCTCCAGCTCCACTGCAGACAGACCCAGAGTCGTGATTATCACCAACAGAGACGCCAGAGGGCAGGAGCAGAAGCAGGCAAAGCAGGGACTGCTGCACGTCGGCGGGTGGGAGGGCCTGGACCCTGAACTGTGCTGGGGAGTCCCCCACTCCCAGGGGCTGGATGACACTGGTGGTGCCTCCCCCACCTCCACACCATGTGGTTCTGGGGGAGAACTGCAGAGCAGCCAGCCAGACACTCCTTTGGTAGGACCAGGAGCAGACAAAGCTGGGGCCTCGGGACAGTCAGTCAAAACTGCAGACCATGCTCTGGCTTGCTCTGCCCTGGGCTGATCCTGGTTTGCTCCACCCTTCCCCTCCTCAGTCTCTTCACCTGAGCTTCGTTCCACACCTACCCCTCTTAGCCCCCTCCCTCCCTCTCCCCTTCACTTTTCTGTCCAGTTAGCTGATCCCACCCAAAAAATAAACCGTGGTGCGAACATGCTGTTTGCTGCCATCACCCATCACTCTGCTGGTGAGTTCTACCCCTTCCCCCACCCTGTGTCTGCCTTGCCTATTAGACAAGGTGCTTGCATTGTTTCCTTGTACTCTCCATCTGTCTGTGTCCAGGGCTGTCTCTTGTCTTATCCTTAGCTTGTCAGCTCCTTGGGGCAGGGATGATCTCTTTGTTCCGGGTTTGTGCAGCGCCTGGCACAGTGGGGTCCTGGGCCATGACTGGGGCTCCTGGGAGCTACTGCTATACACGTAATAAACACAGCATGTGGGGCGGGGGTTGGGGGGAAATACACATATGGGGGACAGTGAGTGTGAGTGTGTGTAGAAGACAAAACTCCTACTGACTGAATTATTTGCATAGCTTGTCTCCCAGGGGCTTCAGCAGAGAACGGGCTGGAGTTTGTCAGCACTGCAGCTAGCAACGCAACCGGGAACCAAGTCTGGGAAGTGAATGACAGCAGCAGAGGAGCGAATCCTGTAGAGCAGCTAACAGCTCCTTCCATACCACCACAACCCTGGCCAAGCTGGCTGAGGCTATAGTCAAAGGGGGTTGTCAGGCTGGCTACCCAGATTCAGGGATATGGGCAAACCCTCCTTCTGGTGGAGAGCCAGCTTACACCAGCCAGAAGGAGCTTTTGCCAATATCGCTGCGTCTACACGGCATAAAAATGCCATGAAAAAAACACCCCCGGCTGACATGAGCATGCTGGCAAAAGCTTCCAGCATCGCCCTGGCCTTTGGGAGCCCGTCGGGACTCACAGGGTGCAGCTGTGCCCAGCTGCCTCCCATTCTGTTCTATAGGGGATGGCTCCATGGCAAAACTCCCCTGTGGCAGCGAGTCTCGGAGCCCGGGGCTCCAGACTGAGGCTTGCAGGGCTTGCACTATGATAGCCATGTGGCCATTTGGACTCAGCTCCAGCCCGGGCAGGAACATCTACATGGCTATTTCTAGCACCACAGCACGAGCCCCACAAGCTCCAGGCTACAGACCAGGACTCTGAGTCTCACTGCCGTGAGGTCTTTGCCATGTAGGCATACCCTCCCCTACACTACAATCCTGCTCGTTCCCATAGACACCCACCTACATCCAGCCAGCTGGTGCAGAAGGAAGATGGACAGACAGGCAGATGGGAGCAGCAGGCAGAGCTGCGGAACATGCCGTGGTGCCGGCTGTACCCACGCCCGGCAAGCTGACGAGTACAGGCAGAGAACAAGGGAGGAAACCATAGAAGAGTTCTACACAATCGCAACACCCCTGGAGATCAGCCCAAGCCCAGACCTGGCCACCACACGCCCTGGCATCCAGCTACGCTGTCCAAGAGATTACTTGTCCAGCAGAGCTCACACAGCCATCTCCTACTGCAGTCTCTGTCGCCAACACCCCGAGACCAGCTTGAAAATCATGAGATTTTAAAAAATAATAAACAGGCTCTTTTCCGTTGCCTCATGGGGCATATTTTCAAATTTTTCTCAGCACTCAGGAGGGCTGGAAATGTACTGTTATTTTTTTAATTGAAAGCCAAGAGTCTCTTCTCATGCCATATCATAGAATATCAGAGTTGGAAGGGACCTCAGGAGGTCATCTAGTCCAATCCCCTGCTCAAAGCAGGACCAACACCAACTAAATCATCCGAGCCAGGGCTTTGTCAAGCCGGGCCTTAAAAACCTCTAAGGATGGAGATTCCACCACCTCCCTAGGTAACCCATTCCAGTGCTTTACCACCCTCCTAGTGAAATAGTGTTTCCTAATATCCAACCTGGACCTCCCCCACTGCAACTTGAGATCATTGCTTCTTGTTCTGTATTCTGCCACCACTGAGAACAGCTGAGCTCCATCCTCTTTGGACCCCCCCTTCAGGTAGTTGAAGGCTACTATCAAATCCCCCCACACTCTTCTCTTCTGCAGACTAAATAAGCCCAGTTCCATCAGCCTCTTCTCATAAGTCATCTGCTCCAGACCCCTAATCATTTTCGTTGCCCTCCGCTGGACTCTTTCAAATTTTTCCACATCCCTTCTGTAGTGGGGAAGCCCAAAACTGGACGCAATACTCCAGGTGTGGCCTCACCAGTGCCGAATAGAGGGGAATAATCACTTCCCTCGATCTGCTGGCAATGCTCCTACTAATGCAGCCCAATATGCCGTTGGTCTTCTTGGCAACGAGGGCACACTGCTGACTCATATCCAGCTTCTCGTCCACTATAATCCCCAGGTCATTTTCTGCAGAACTGCTGCTTAGCCAGTCTGTCCCCAGCCTATAGCGGTGCATGGGATTCTTCCGTCCTAAGTGCAGGACTCGGCACTTGTCCTTGTTGAACCTCATCAGATTTCTTTTGGCCCAATCCTCCAATTTGTCTAGGTCCCTCTGTATCCTATCCCTACCCTCCAGCGTTTCTACCTCTCCCCCCAACTTAGTGTCATCCGCGAACTTGCTGAGAGTGCAATTCATCCCATCATCCAGATCATAAATGAAGCCGTTGAACAAAACTGGCCCCAGGACCGACCCCTGGGGCACTCCGCTTGATACCAGCTGACAACTAGACATGGAGCTGTTGATCACTACCCATTGAGCCTGACAATCTAGCCAGCTTTCTATCCACCTTATAGTCCATTCATCCAATCCATACTTCTTTAACTTGCTGGCAAGAATACTGTGAAAGACCATATTAAAAGCTTTGCTAAAGTCAAGATATATCACATCCACGGCTTTCCCCATATCCACAAAGCCAGTTATCTCATAGATTTAAGAAAATCCCCAAAGATTATGAGAGTTGTGATAAAATCATGAGACCTGGCACCCCAGGGAAAGAGGTGTCTGGGCCTGGACCATGAGAGCTAGTGCGCAAAAGTGAATCAGGCTGCCACCAGGTTGCCCAGATAGCCCTGGGGTGGGCACCATTCCTTCTGGGGGCCAGTGGAGGCAGGGACCAGAGTGCATCCTGTTACCAATTGAGGGAGCCCTTCACCCCCACCCGGGATACACACTGGTCCTGCGCAGCGCAGCATCCCACAGCCCACTCTACTGGCACTTCCAGTGAGCAGGAAGGAAGGCATTTACTCTTTGATAGATGGGGAAACTGAGGCAGGGCAAGAGAAAGGACCTTTTGACTTAGCAAAGGTCACATGGTGTGAGACAGAACAGCTTTCTCCTGTGAAGATTGCAAAGCTGCAAATTGGTCTTTGGAACTAAACGAATTAATAAAAAACAAGCAGTCTTGTTCCTCACCAGCTATGGCAGCCAGCAGCCACACAAGAGTAGGGAAGGAGGCAGTAGGCAGACCCCTCGGGAACCAAACCCCCCTAAGCCCAGCATTGCAGCTGCTTGTCACTTAACGAGATGGCATGTGCCCACTCCCATAAATGGAACTGAAGGTGGATGATGGAGCTTAGCTGTTCGCCAAGGCCTGGGTATTTGGTGGGCTCCGCTCTGGGCAGCTCCAGGGGGTGCTCAAAGCCCCTGTGAGTGTGGCGCGGGAAGCCAGGACCCAGGTGTTTCGCACCCACAGATACCGTCACACAGAGGCTAGAAGAGCATACGCCATGGGAATGGCAAATCCAAAGGGAAAAGAAACCTCCTCCCTGCCTGTGAAATCACAGCACTGCCCGACCCAGCAAGACCACCCCGAGCTGCAGCTGCCTTTGTGGAGGGAAGGCCACACGGCAATGGGGAGCCCGGGCTGGCCGTTAGCACTCTGCACTGGGAGATGTCAGCCACTGCAACCCCATGGAGCAGAACTGGGGAGGCCCCTGCAGTGTGGGCTGGGCACTGGGAGAGAACGGCAGGGGTCCAGCACACCCAGATCCTGCACGACAGACATCCCAGGTCCAGCACAATCATCCCGGTGACCCAGGGAGCCCCCACTCCCTTCCCCTCCCCAGCAAGGGCTGGGGCTCTGCTGGTGGGATTCCCTTGATCCTGGAGGGGAGGCACCTGGCAGCAAGGGGTTCAAACCTGGTGAGAGGGATTTACCTTTCAATAACCCCAGACACAGCTCCCCTCCCGACTCCTTAGCCAGGGCTCCCAGGAGAGAGTGGGGCAGCAACTTCCCCATCTGACCTACAAGGAAAATCAGAGACTGTTGCTGTTTGTGTCTGCGCCACCTCTGGTTCTGATCCATCCTAGAGACTGGACCAACAAGTACTTCCCTGTGCCCTACAGCATGGAGCCTGTGAACTGCCCAGCTTAGCCAGAGCCCTGGGCTAGATGTGGTCCATGGCTCAAGCACTCAGGTTCTCCCCTAGTCTGCACAGGAAACCCCCGAAATCCATGTTCCGCTCCCTGTGCGTGGAGCTCACAGCTGCTGCACTCTCAGTTTTACTGCAGGGGAAATGCCCACACTCCCCGTCCTGGGCTCTGGTTTCTTCTCGGTGGGTGGCTTCCCTTCCACCAGACTGCAATCCCCACCAGTCTGGCTGCTTCGCTCTCTGGTTCTGAATGGGGCAGGAGATAAAGCCAGAAGGGACTGTGTGGCCATCTAGCCCGACCTCCTGTATAACAGGCCAGAGTCCTGACCCGCCTTCACTCCTGGTTGAACAGAGCAGAGCTTTTAGGAAAACATCCCATCGGGACTTAAAAATTGTCAGTGATGGAGAATCCACAACAACCCTTGGGAAGTTGTTCCGATGGTTAATTCCCCTCGCTGTTAAAAAACTGCCCCTTATTCCAGTCTGAACGTGTCTAACTCCAACTTCCAGCCTTGGGATGGTGCCAGACCTCGCTCTGCCAGACTGAAGAGCCGGTTTCTAAATTTCTGTTCCCCACTTAGGTACTTTTAGACCAGCAAAAAGAACAGGAGTACTTGTGGCACCTTAGAGACTAACAAATTTATTAGAGCATAAGCTTTTGTGGACTGTAGCATGGCTCAAGCACTCAGGTTCTCCCCTAGTCTGCACAGGAAACCCCCGAGATCCATGTTCCGCTCCCTGTGCGTGGAGCTCACAGCTGCTGCACTCTCAGTTTTACTGCAGGGGAAATGCCCACACGTGTCTAACTCCAACTTCCTGTAGCTGTAGCCCACGAAAGCTTATGCTCTAATAAATTTGTTAGTCTCTAAGGTGCCACAAGTACTCCTGTTCTTTTTGCGGATACAGACTAACACGGCTGCTACTCTGAAACCTTTTAGACCAGCGGTTCCCAAACCATGGGTCGCAACCCCAAATGGGGTCATGCTCTTAGATGGGGTCACAGCCATCCCCAGTGTGCGGACGATGCCACTTAGCTCCACACAGGGTGATTGCATGTATGGTGTGTGCAAGGACACGATGCAGGGAGGGCACCATTTTGCTCTACAAAATGGCACCCTCTGTACAGTGGGATCTCACACGCACCAAAAGTACAAGTTCCCACTGTGCGGCAGATGCTGTTTTGCTCTTCAAAATGGTCTTCTCCATGCTGTCTAGGGTCCCGGAAGGAAATAATTCACTAAAATGGGATTGTGCAGGCAAAACATTTGGGAACTCCTGTTATAGACTGTGAGCAAGTCACCCCCTAACCTTCTCTTATGAATCCTGGGATCACATTACCCCTTTTGGCCACACTGAGAGATCATGTTCGGCTGATTATCCACCACAACCCCCAAATAGGATAGAGTCCCCCTCCTGTAAATATGGTCTGCATTTGACACAAGAGACCACAGCCTAGGGTTGCCAATTTTAGTTGGATGTATTCCTGGAGGTTTCATAACATGACATAATCTTTAATTGAAGCTCAATCTTTAATTCCTGGAGACTCCAGGCCAATCCTGGAGGGTTGGTAACCCCGCCACAGCCACAATGCTTATGCAACCCCCCTGATAGCAGGTGTCATCTCCCCCTCTAGTGGCTAGTCCACTAAAGAATAACAGCCTACTACTGCAGCCATTTAACGGAGTTACCCTGCAGCTCAAGTGGCCACAGTCTGTGGTGCGTGGGTGAACTGCCCAGGTTCAAACGCTGCTAGAACTGGGAAAAATTTGTTTTTTCCCTCTTTTTCCACCTCCATCCCAGGTAAGTTCCTCTGTCCCAGGCTATGGGCTATTCTGGGGTCTCTGCTTTCTGGGAAAGGAGCTCAGCATCATGATTTGCACCATACATGTATTCTTCCCACGTCCTGCCTTTGCCGGCTAGTCCTGCTCCAGCCTCTGCACTGAGCTTTCTGGAGAAGGAGGAATGGATCTCTCCTGCTGAGCCTAGCGCTGTCTGCAAAGCAATTTGCAATAAAACCCAATCATCTGGAAAATAAATAAATAATAACCGCTCTTTGCATTGAGCTGATGGAAAGTTTAACGACCTTGGCTTAGCGACAGGCACCGTCTCTGGGGGTTGACAAATAGGGTGTCAATAACCCAAACAGATGCCGTTCACAACGTGTCACATGGCTGATAAAAATCATTCAATTAGCAGGAGAGCTGGCATCGCGATTAAGGTGAAGATTTGGAAGCCAGTTAGTGGTAGATGGGAAACTTGTTGGTCAGGGCAGAGGAAAGGGAGTCAGGACTCCTGGGTTCTGGCCCTGGGAGGGAGTGCAGTTATAGTGATTGTAGCAGGGGTCTGGGAGTCAAGAACTCTGGGTTCTGTGCTCAGTTGTGGAAGGGGAGTGGGGTCTAGTGCTTCGCTGAGGAGGGGGGGAGAGTCTATTCTCAGCTCCGCTATGGAGTTGCTGCATAGAAGTGATGGGAGGCCAGTGGCGGCTGTACTCTCAGCAGCAATCAGAGATGGGTAAAAGTTCTGTCACTGCCCTCAGCCTCAGTTTCCCCGTCTGTAAACAGGGATCACACTCTTGCCTCACCCAGCCAGGCTCGAGGTGCTCCAGGGAGGGATGCCTGGAATGGGCAAAGCGCTGGTGTGGGCGCTGGGAGAGACAGTTTCAGCACAGCCACAGGTGGGCGGCGCAGCACCATGTGGCGGGCAGTCTGGGCAGGGCCAGAGCCCCGTGCAGGCTGGAATAGCAGGGAGTGAGAACACAGGCTGTGGCTTGGGAAATGAGAGCAGGAAGGGGAGGGGTTAAGAGACAAGGAGCGAGTGGTTATGCAGACACATTCCCTCTATGGAGACAGAGGCGGCTCCAGACAGCAGGACTGCAGAGGAGCCGGCTCTTGCACCCCGGGGAAGGGGAGGGCAGCACTGCTGGAAGAGCCGGGGGGGGGGGGGGACAGCAGGGAGCGCTCTGCCCCTGGGAGTCTGAGACACTACTCAGACCACGGGGGACATGTCTGCAGTGTCTCTTCCCAGCTCCAGGGCAGGATGGGGAGGAGGGTGGCACTCGCTGCAGGGGCATCAGGTACCATGGAGCTTTATGCCGTGGCAGGCACACACTGGGCACGTGCCCTCTGTGTCATCGTGGGGAGCTGCCTTCTGGCTTGTACAGGGGAGAGCCCGTGAACGGGGTGCAGCACAGGGGAGGAGGGCGGGATCAGACTGCCCACCCTGGGGCAGAGACAGCGTCAGTGCTGAGCCTTTCCCACAGCAGAGCAGAGCCAGGGTTTGGCTGGGATGGACAGAAAGGAGAATCCGTACTGAGGGCAGTGTATAGAAACAGGCTGATATTGCTTTAAATAGCCCCCAAGCCCTCGAGTGGCGCTGCCCATTTTGTAAAGTTCAGCAGCCACCACAAACCAGGCAGGGCAGCCATGTGTGCCCCCGGCAGGAATCTAGCAAAGCCCAGGGCTTGGGACTCAACCTGAATGGAAACACTTCAACAGGACTAGCGGCCGTCAGCACATCCAGCTCTGTCCTGAACCAAACTCTGCAAAGTCATGGTGAGAGGGCCTAAGGTTTGGGGGGGGGGGGGCGCGGGGGAAGGATTCTGACAATGCCAACTCAGCTAGTTTAGAGACAATTGCTGGACCCAAGCCTCACAGCCGTGATAAGGCGTCCACACTGCACTGACAGGTCTGCGGCTTGAGCTGCGTCCATGCTGCACAATGACAGGGCTTGGACCTGAGTCTCAGCAGAACTTGGGCTCTGACCCAGCCTAAGCAGGGTCCTAGCATCCAAATGCTGCTGCTTGCTGACCCGAGTCAGACTGATGTGTGTGAGCAGATGGAATTGGGGCTTGGGCTCAAACCAGAGTCAGAGTCCAGGCTGATGGGTCTCTCTGGCTCTTTATCTTGAGCCTGTGCTGGCCTGTATCATTCATCACACGGAGTCTCCCTAAACCCTGGCCTGAACTCTGCAGCCACGGAAGAGGCTGGCGAGTCTGGACTCAGGCTGGAACTGGATCAGACCAAAATAACATCTTCCCTTGCGCCCTCTCTGTGCTTCTGCTTCCCCGCCCAGGCAGAGGCGTGAGAATCATTTTTCTTAAAACCAAAACGGGAAGTTGTCTCAATTTATTTAACCTCCAGGAAGCTGAAGTTCAGTTTAAGTATGGGAAGGTGGGGGGCATGGAAGGGAGCTAGGACTGAGATAGCAGGGGGGTGAGGATCAGGACTGAGGGGCCCCAGCAGAGTTGCCTGTGGGGAGTCCAGGACTGGGATAGCAGGGGGGCTCTGGGTCGGGACTGAGTGGCACCAGCAGAGCAACATGAAGGAAGCATACATAATTTCTGCAGCCATTTCACCTGTCTCAAACCAGTGGCTAGAGCCTCGTGAAACAATTTTTATTTTTTAATATTTTTTCATTTTATTTTTCAGGAATTTTTCATATATTTTGTTTTATCCATTCAAATGTTGTTTTATTTCTATTACATTTACATTAATAAAATATCTCAAATGAGCATGTATAAATAAAAACAGTATCAAGCCCAGTCTAGCTGTACCATCGAGAGAAACTGGGATTTAGACTCTTTATTTATATAAGATCATTTGAAGTAGCCACCCCAAAATACCCAGACAGCTCCTTTGGGTTCCCCAGTTGAAATGTACCTAGTACTGCAGCCCCCGAATAACTACATACCCCACAGGACACCACAGGTCTTCCCAAGCACTACTGCTTCCTTCTCCGGCTCCTCAGTCCTAGACCCCCACACCGCCCGGCCCCATATTCCCAGGGACCCTCCCTGGATGCCCGCATCTACCCTTATATATTCCCCCTCCCCCATTGAACCTCACTCCCCAAACTCCCCATTACCCCCAGAAACTCCTACCCTACCCCCTTACACATTCACCCTCCCCCATGAGCCCCAGCCCCCCTAACTGTTAGTACCAGGGATCCCTCCTCTATTCCCCTAATATATTCCCCATCCCCATTGGTCCTGCCCCTGGGCGGTAGGAGGACCCGGGAAGGGGGGTTGTGTCCTGTCCCCAGGAGGTGGAAGACCCCAGAGGTGGGTCCTGGCCCTACGAGTTGAGAAGCGCCAGGAGTGGGGGTTGGGTCCTGCCCCCAGGAGTTGGGAGGCCCTTGGGAGCAGGGGAGGTAGGTCCTGCCTCTGGGAGATGGTGGGTTGGGGAAGTGGATCGGGTGGGAGGCCCTGGGGGTGGGAGGCCGAGAGCAAGCCTGCACCACATTCATCCTGCAGTGGCAGCCCTTGTCCCACCAGGCTGGCTGGCTTGCTGGCTGGGCTCAGCTCCCTGCTCCAGGCATTGCAACCTGGCCTCTGGCGCATGGGGTCACAGCACGGCTCAGGCTTGGCCCAGCCACGTCCTCTCATGATGATGGAGGGGGCAGCCGGGCCAAACTTGAGTGAGTCATGCCGCGACCCCATGCAGCTGCAGCTGGTTGCAATGCTACTCATTCAGATTTAGCCCAGCCACGCCCTTGTCAGGAGAGCCAGGCCAAACCTGAGTGGCCGTGCAGCCCTGGGCACCAGGGGCCAGGTCACAAAGCCTGAGGTGGGGAGCCAAGTGCGAAAGACACGGGGCTCTCTCAGTGGCTCACCAGTTTTCCAATCACTAGATTCGCTCCCTCCTTTGAAAGCTTCAAACCTTGGCCCCCTCTCTCCCTGCGCTAACAAGACTAGGGCAGCACGTTAACTGCATCCCAGGGCACCAGACACTTCTGCACCTGGGATTCTCATTGAGCCACTGCACAGAGCTGAGAGCAGCCAAACCCCGTCACACTCGGCACTGACATTCCCGGAGTCCTTCTCATTGCTCCACTTGTGCAGCCAATTAAACCAAATCCCTAGTTCTCCCCACGGTGGCTGCACTGAGTGAGTTTAGTGCAACTCGTCTCTTCGCCAGCCGAACAAGTCGAGCCCGCCACACGGGGGAAGCTAACTGCCCCGCACCAGCCGAGGTGCTCCAGCAAGGGGGTGGGGAGCCCCCTAACACTGCTGCAGGTCTGGAGCACAAGTTGAGCTGGGAGGGATTGAAATTTAGCGCATGGGCCAAAATTTTCAGAGGGCCTGAGCGTGTTTCCTAAAATAAGGGGCTTGTTTTTTTCCCAGAAGTGTTTGGGGAGCCACAATTGTGGCTTGAGAAGGCTAATTTCAAGCCCTTCTCTCTATAATACAAGGCCCGTTTCACACAAACGCTGGCTGCTCTGCAAAAGTGCTGCAGCAGCTCTGGAGTTAAAGCTGATGTGGGAAGTGCGGGAGGCGGGGAGGTAATGGAGGCCTGGAAATGGGCGAGCAGGGGGGAAATTTTAAAAAACAGCTTTTGATTTTTTTAAACCCATTTGACATTCAGCTCTTGGCTGCTCTATCCTGGGACAGTGTGACTCACTGGAGAGCTAATAGCTTTATAATCACAATAGCAAAGAAAATGAGATCTGATTAATTGAGAGGGGAAGAGATTTTTATTCAGGCTGTTTATATTCTTATTTCCCCCCCTTTTATTGGTTACTTTATTTTAATGAATAGCTATTAACTCAGACATCCAACGCCCACACAGGAGAAAACAATCTGTAAAGTTCATAAAGAGAATTTAAGGCCAGAAGGGACCATTACAATAAACATTAATAATACCGAGCCCTTCTATAGCACTCCTCAGCTGAGCATGAGCAGGCACTTGTCCAAACTCATTCTCCTCATTTTATGTGGGGAAACTGAGGCACAGATTCTGATCACCTAGTCTGACCTTCCACATGACACGTCAGAGATTTTCATCCAAGGATTCATGCATGGAGATAGCATGAACCTTAGAGGCTTCCAGTCTTGACCTAAGGCTCCAAGTGCTGGAATATTTACCACAACCCTTGGCAAGTTGCTCCAATGGCAAATACCCTGGTAACAGTTTATGCCATGTTTCCACTTTTGAACTTCAACTTTCAGCCCCTGGTCCCCATCCTGTCTTTGCTGGAGATGCCTCAGCCCAGTCTCTTGAATGAAAGGGCTGGAAATCTCAATCTCCACATTTCTGGGTGTTCCAAAGAGATCTCCAGGAAGACTCAGACGACAAGACTCCACATTGCTCCTGCTGCTGATCCCATATGGCCGTTCTTATGTTAGAAGACACTCCCCCTCCCCCAGACCTTCGTCACCTAGCGGAAAGGCCTGAAGCCGATTGTTGCCCCTTGTCCAGGCTGCCTTTGAGATTTCAGCCACACTCGCCTTGTGCAAAGCACGTTTCATGTACACAAACCCACAGCAGCAATGCCATTGTTACAGCTGTAAGAGAGTGCTCAGTACCAGCCCATTCTAAACACACACCTGTGATGTGCCCCCCCAACACACACACTAGGACCTGACCCTGCTACTATCCCGGACAGCCCCAGCCAAACCACCTCTAACCCCTAGTGTTGTAGCTAAAGAAACAAAAAATTGTTTGTGTTGCGGTAGCACCCTAGTCATGAACCAGGACCCAGTGTGCGAGGTGCTGTACATTATTTATTAGGTGTATTATGGGAGTGCCTAGGAGCTGCAGGCATAGTCCAGGGTCCCATTGCACTGGGTGCTGTACATTATTAGGTGTATTACGGTAATGCCCAGGAACCTCCATCATGGACCAGGACCCAAGGGCGCTAAGTTCTACACAACCACAGAACAAGGGATGGGACCTGCCCTGAAGAGCTGACAATCCCAATAATGGAAGTGACCCAGGAAACAGGCATACGGACGCCTGCCCCTAGGCCACGTATTGGGACCATTATTTTGAAGGATCTGGGTTGGAACCCAATGGAGCAGGATGGGCCCGGGTTCCCCTACCCCCAGCCACTGACTCTTGCTGCTAGGCAAGGTGGCCACAGACTTTCATGGCTAGGCAAGGCAGTCACTGACTCTAGTTGCTAGGCAAGGCAACCACTGACTCTCACCACTTGGGCCCAGCACTTGCAGTTCAGCCAGATGTGTCATTTAGAAAGACACTAGTCTCAATTCAAAGATGCCAAGTGATGGAGAAACCGTCCTGTCCCTAGGTCAGGCACTCCATGGCTCACACCATACCTATGAGCAGCTACCCAGGATGTGTGAGGGGTTTGCAGAGCTCTGGCTTGGAGCAGGATCTGTGCCAATGAACAGTCAGATAAGATCAAACCACAGTACAGCAGGGGGAAGTCGCACACCAAACCAACAGGATATTTGGCCCCACCTAATGGGCTAGGACAAACTGTAGGGTAACTTAAAGGGACAGTATCCAGGGTGACTGGCCCAAGATATTACTGTTGATTTTCAATAGGTCTTGGAGCACTGGGGAAGTTCCAGAAGACTGGAAGAAAGCTAAGGTTGGGCCAGTTTAAAGGGTAAATGGGATGGCTTGGGTAATTATAGGC